>NC_143020.1:90991988-91322821 GCF_055824585.1 Amblyomma mixtum
CCGCAGCAGTCGGTGACTCAATTTCCTACGCCCTTTTTCTTCCCTATGGGGTCCTCAGCGGCTGCCAAATACTGTATCCTGGGTCGTCACCATCTATAAATATGGGAATCGATCCACGAGGACACGCTGCTGAGATGGCGTGGTCGGCAGCTTCCAGCAGATGTCGCTTACTAGGGCGTTGGCGCTGTGAACATGCACGAATCATACCACTTATTCACCGGCATGTTGAACACTATAACTTACGTCATACGGATCAGTTGGCGTAAATGAATGATTGCGTCTTCTTGGTAGTCAAGGCTGGAGGTTTACTGAATGCCTGAGTTGTTTTCTAGAATAAAGCTGATTTGCACTCCTTCTCTCACTTTCTCTCCGTCAAGGGCAGAGGTAATGGATTCTCAAGCAATTCCTTGGACACCGTTTTGTTAAAGCGGCTAAGTGTGTCGTCGTCTCGGGCTCCTCCGCGACCGCACGGTGTTAAAATTGGCGTGCCACTCTACACTGGAAGAGGCATTTCGCGCAGCCGAAATCAATGTATTCTAATTTCGCGAGAAGTTCCCCTGAATTTTACTTTGCATTGCTATAAATGAGAGCACCATTTTTGCGCTCCCGTTACTTTGAGCATATAAAAGGCGCAATGAACGAACTGTATTCCGTGAGGTCTATTTTGTTGCACACGGTACTGTCACAGCAACGAAACGAAGTAAAAAGTAATGCTTAGTTTGCTCGTAGTGGTAAAATTTGTATCACCTTTGCGTGCCCACCGACCGAGCATTCAACAGAATCCATCGGGGAAGAGAAATTAGCGCAGAAAAACGCGGAACTTAGGTTTCCGGCTAGTAATTTAGGAATAATTTTTGCAAAGGAATGAGTTTCGCTAATACAGGCGCGGCAGCGCGCACTGACTGCGGGAAAGATACAAACAACACAGTCAGGTTGTGGGTGCTCGGCTACAAAGGGCGCAATTAAAAAAATGGATCACAGCAGAACATCAAAACAATAAAACTTACGAATGGCACGCTGCTTCTCCTGGCTTTATGGACCATGCGTATCTACCATGTATATCTGGAGCGTCTAGATCCAGTCCACTGACGGAAATGAAGATTCTCGGCCGCTATCTGCGGCGATCGTCGAAAGCCTACATGGCACTACTCAGCTTCTTGCGAACTTCTGGCCTGCATGATAGGCTGTGACTTTAACGAACGCTGACTGTTTTTTTTCATAGTCACTTCAATTTTCTGCTACTCTCCTATTTCTTCCTTTGTTTTATTCCCTTACCCTTTCACACCGTGTAGGGTGAAAGGGGTCTATATCTGCATACAACGGGTGGCTAAATGCTTACTTGCCTCCCATAATTACTGCACTATTTTGACAGCATTCATGGTGCCGCATGTCTAATTTAAAGCTTAGCTTGAGAAGCAATTCTGAATTGCAAGGAGATAGCTCGGAAGAACCCTCCTTTCCCCACAGAAGGAAATAACTTAAAGCAGGCCTGTTTTCGAATCGGAAGCTGCAAGGAAACAACTGGGCGTTTTGCTGTAATTGAATTCTACATGCTGTACTGTCTTCTAGTTAGGGCTGGCGTGTAACAGGTGTGCACAATCATTTCCTAAAAGAAGTACATGGTTCGCATACTGTGAAATACGGTTCGCCAAACAGGGCTTTCATGCTTACGGGAATGAGGGTAAAACTGATATACTGCAAGAAAACAATAACGAATAAAATGGCCGGCAGACTGCTATGCACATAACAGGCTTGCAAAAAGCCAATACAGACAGGCCGTAGATTTCCCTAATATGTGGCATCGCTCCCCTCCTGTAGCATACATCTCTGCCTTAAGCGTTCAACTTCTGACTGAAATGAGCCGTTTAGACCGCTTATTGCGGTTCACCATTCGTGTTCCACCAATGCCCACTTACGCAGACCGCTTACCTATAACTGCACTGCTCTTGCGAAAACGGCGCATTTTCTCTGGCTTCAGTACTTCAGAAAACTCATTATCAATAATGGATGATAGTCCACGGTAGAGGGAAAGGTGGGCTGATTGGGTGAGGCACTTTCGGAAGTTTGCTATTTGTTTTGTTTTTATTTCTAAAGAGTGCAGCCATATAGGGAGGCGTATGTTACATGATATGATGGCCGCAGCTGACGTAGGAGAAGGTTAATGGAGGTGGGTGGGCTATGAGTGGGCTTTCCATTCGAGTAGATATAGCGGGGAAAATAATAACGACGAAGGATACTGACAGAGAACTTTATCTTTTTTACCTCGTCCAAAGCTATACATTGCCTACGCTGCTGCAAGGAAAGGATACCTAAACTACGCCACAGCTTGCCCAGAAACGTATGACGAGAGCCGTAATATCCGTCTATTTCATTCTCCTTATTCTCCTCTTTTTCCTCTTTTATGCTCTTTCGCTTGTAGTTACTCTTTACTCTTGTCATTCTTTCTCCTATTGTTCTTCTATTGGCTTGTCTTCTGTCATCTTCTTTCTTTAATCTTCTGTTTCTCCCTGATTTTATTTCTTTTCGTCATAATTTTTCTCTTCCTCCTTTGGCCTTTCTTCGCTTGGCTTGGCCACCTTGTTCTTTCTTGTTCTCCTGTCTTCTCTTCTTGTTCTCGCCTACGCAGCAGCCCGTATGTCCACAAGAAACACAGCTCCGAGTGGTGACAGGGTTACAAATGGCATAATCAGGAACCTCAGCACCGACCACCTGACGGACCTAACCAACTACATCAACGAAGAACTGTGGGAGAAAGGCCAGCTCTCCTCAGCTTGGAAACACGGGGATCGCATCACTATACCTAAGGCAGGGAAGCCTCCGATATAGAGGGCTCCCGTCCAATCTCCCAGACTTCTTGCTTGGGGAAGCTCTATGAACAAGTAATCCAACTGAGGCTTCAAAATCCCGCAGTCAAAAACAGCTTATACCTCATAGACGAAAACAACCCATTGTTCTGATGAGAAGAATGAACCAACACCGTGAATATTTCCATAAGAATATATCTTACTATACTGCAATATTCAATACTTATGTGCTCTAAGCCAGAACTATGCAGGTAAAGATAGCTCGACAAGGTGATAACTCAACATACAAAAAGTGGACTTCATTGCAAGATGTCAAATTCAATATCCTACACTTTTTGGGAACGAAGAATTACCAAGGTGGCTTTTGTGCATTCCTTCACTCTGAAAAAGCTCGCAGGCGTACTTTGTGCGTACTACCTGCGTGCTCATTTCTGTCGCCACCGATTATTTGCCCTGCGTCGAGTGCGTACTCGGCTGATCAGCAGCAGCGAAGGATCCCATCGAAGCGGAAAGAAAAATACTGCCGGGCTATACGAGCTACAGTTCCCGGAAAACCAATTTGCTTTGTTTCTACAAGGAGCGTGCAGGAAACCACTTACGACTCTCTTACTGTATAATGAAGTTGTTTTGTTTTTACAAGCGGCGCGCAGAAAACCCCTTACGACTCTCTTACTGAATAACGAAGTTCCCTTCAAAATGTATTGTAGTGTTTTGGGCCACGTCTGACAGCCTCGCACGTGTCGTAGATTCGTTGACGGATCCCACAATGGCGTCCGTCATGCCTCTACGCCATGGTTTCTACCGGTAGCAATGTTTTATTGACCAGTGCGAGAAATATGTAAAGAGAAAACTATGTTTATAAATAAAGGTCGACTTCTGAATGTAAAAGGCATTAGGGCAAGTATGCATTTAGACAAAAATTGCCAGTGGCTTAGCTGTGGTTAAGCCTGGATATACAAGCGAAAAGGTTCAATTACGCTTGGTTTGACGTCATGGCGTTCGCAGTTGGCGCACAATGCGCTGGGAGCACCCCGATAACGGTGGAGGCGTTCGGCCGTCCGCCCACTGCCTGTACGGAAGCGGATAAGGAGACGCGCGTGTAGTGAATACGGTGTTGTCATAGAAGGTTGCTTTAGAGACATGTACTGTGGTGTCCATTCCTCTCGGGGGTACACCAAGATATAAGAGATGTTCAGTTCCTTTGCTTAAAACCAATTTTCATTTCATATTTCTTAAGGCCCTTACGGCGCGTTTCTGGCATCCACCGAGATATAAGAGATAGAGGCGTCGTTTCCTTTCCTTAAAACCAATTTTCTTTTCATTTTCCTTTCCTTACGGCGCGGTTCGGGTGTCCACCGAGGTATGAGAGTTTCCTGTCGCTCTGTTTGTCTTTTATTTATGTTTTATTTCTGATAATTTAGTTCCTTCATTTCTTTTTTATTCTCGTTTCTGGGCTTATTTTTATATTTTTTTACGGACTCTGCGGCCACCTGCGCTGAGCATGACGTCGCTCGGTTTCGCGCATGCGCTGAAGTGGCAAATCTGGCCTCCGGCTCACGCGAAGCGCGGTGCTGATGAGCCTAGTGAAGCTTTTCGCTTCAAAAGCCCTTCAGGGAACGTAAGCTGCACCTTCGTATTCGTGTTTACTTCGAATTGAGCTCAGCATGGGGACAGCTGCTCTAAATAATGCTCGAGAAGCAGTCTTTACCGCATGCCAGAAAGGAGTCTGATCTCATATTTCTTCCAGTGCGGTGTTATCACTATTGAATCGCTCCACGTAGGAAGAGCAGGAGAGGCAGCTTAGCTTACTACTAACAACATTGAAGGATTTAAAAAGTGGTGCCAGAAAAAGTTTGCAGTGGACTAGAATGCGGTATGTTTATTTTTCTTCACCATGTTGATGGAGCCGATTTTTCATCTTTATGCGCTGGTCTTATTCTTCTTAACACCTTTTCTACTCTGTTCTTGCTGACTGTTGGTTTGCACTATAGCTTTGTTGGGACTGCTTGTAATACTGCATTGTAAATTTTTGTTTCTCACTCTGAAATCTCTACAGCATAGTACGTATTTTTTATGCCACTGAGCAATATGAAATTACGCTACCTCATAATCCTGCATATTGATGCTGCTATATATTAATCTACAAGCGTTAATTATTACTGAAAAAAAATCTGTATTGCTCTTATGCGTCATTTTGAAACCGCTCACTCCCTTCTCTAGTGCTTCCTGCATTGTCCACAAGGGAACTCGATATGAATAAATAGTTAACAACCTGTAGTAAAGCTGGGGCTCAGAATTGAAAGGAACAAGATGAAAAGCTGAAGCTACATTTCAGTTTGCATTAAGGATTGGGGAGTGGGACATCGCTTAATTAACTTAAAGCGGTTCACAGGGAAAGTCGCTGTCTTTTTCCAGCTATCTGCCGCCGCTTAATGCATCTCATACAGTTAATGTACATTTCTTTGAGGGCCAGCGTTTCCTTTCCCACTTGTGACGCAAGTCAGACTGAAACTATTGTATTGAGAAAAGGCAGCGGCGATAAGAAATTCTTGCCGCGGGAATAAGAGAGCATTACAGAAAACAACGCAAAATAAACGGGTTGCAGTGCAGACCGAATGCTTACCAAAGTACACAAGAGAAGGGAGTTTTCACCCAAGAAGGTTTGCACAAACTTTTCAGTGCAAAATAATAACTGTAAAAAGTACATTTTATATTTTTATTTGCAAGAATTGATTCTTGTTTGGAGGCGGTTGCATGTTTGGGGGACACAATGATGGTTTCATTCTTAAAAAAAGATAAACAGGCTGGACAAGGTGTGTGTTCCCAGAAAATTCAATGCGGCCGTTTTTTTCAGCGTACGGCAGAAGCGATTCATTCTTTTTTAGCCCCTTTTATTGTAAAACTATCAAGAAATGAAATAAAAGAAAAAAATTCGAGAGGAAGCCCGCAGCTATCCAGAGGTTATCGCAGGCGAGTCAATTTAAAATAAAATAAAAGGGGCCAACGCCCAAGAGGAAATTTAAGAAAAACCAATTATAAAAAAAAATGGCTGAGTTAAGCCTGGAGAATGCGAAGCATCATCGTGTCGCGTAATTTGGAGGCGCAGAACCACAGCGACGGCGCGAGGTGGGCCCCCGTTTCCCCACTGTCGTGACGTCATCGTGTCACGTGGTGTGGCGTCATCGTGTCAAGTGATTTGGAGGCGCACAACCACAGCGACGGCGCGAGGTGGGCCCCCGTTTCTCCACTGTCGTGACGTCATCGTGTCACGTGGTGTGACGTCATGTATCACGTGATTTAGAGGCGCATAACCACGGTGAAGGGCTGAAGTGGTAGCTAAAGTAGTATGCTTCGCATAAAAAAGAGGCTCAAAAGATGGCCGGGCAAAAGTAATTTTTAGGCAAAGACGCCCCTGAAGGATTTATAATTAAGAAGGACGAAATGAAAATGAAACAGGGATGGGTCCATCGTGCCCAGGTTCTTCAGACAGGCTCGCAGGCGGCCAGGACGAGGGAAGGTGCGGGGATCTGTAGGAAGGAAGAGACAAGAAAAGCAAGCAAGAAGAACAAAAAATACACAGGAGATAATAGGCTTAAGAAAGCAGGAGGGGTACTTAAAAAAGGGAAATAGAAAAGAGAATCAAGTAAATGAAAAAAAGGCAGGTAAAAAAAAACAGACAGAACTAGCGAAATTGAAAATAGCCCAACAATTAAAACGATAATATAACAGCTAGAAGAAAAAAACGAAAAAAAATTGAAACAGAAAAGAATAAAAATAATCATGAAAAAGAAAAACGAAAAGCAAACAAACAAAACCAAAACTGCATGCGCACGCAAGGCGAGCAAATATCACGCTCCAGATAAAAAAAGTTAGAAACACTAGAAAATAGAATATGTGAGAAGCCAACAGCCACAGAAACCAAGGGGCACAGGGGATTTTAAGCATGAAATGCTTTTAGCTCCCGGTGTCGGCAATATGGTGACGTCACGCCGAGACCGAGAGCCATCTTCCGGGCACAGAAATCCACTCATCCGGGCACTGAATTCCACTGATCCGGGCTTTAAGAGAAGTTTATTGAACCCAGGACCAAAAAGGGACATCGGTCCCTCTACAAAACAAACAAACATTGCGCCTCTGAAACGAGAACATTCGGGCACCGAACGAGACATATCGAGATTCAACGAGACTCTCTAAGCCCTCCTACGGGACCGGCATACAAGCGCCGGTTGCTGTCCAAACGAGTCACAAAAAATAACTGCTGCCAGTGTCTTCTCAATGTTTATCAAGATATCAGTCGAGCTGTGCATTTGATAATGCACGGAATAATATTCCGATTTCTAATAACGCGTGCAAAAAGCATATACATGCCACAATACACTTCGTTGTCATACGTGATCTGTTAGGGGCTTTGAGAGAAGGCCGCTTAGAGAAAGAAGGGAGCTCCAGGGCGTACTTTCGCGCGCTCCCCAAGGATGGCGCTGCGGTCCTGCACTCACGCATATAAAAGACCGGCCTAAAAAAAATTGGGTTTTGAGTATCTGATCTCGCATCGGCGAGCGTGGCTTCGGCCTTTATCTGATTTTTGCAGCAGCGTCCGCTCCGGCGGACGCAGTTGTTGCTGCGACGCGCGTCTTTTCTTGCCTTTTTCTCTTTCCTCTGATCTTTTACCTCTCCTCTATCTGCACGTTGGCAGCGGTGGTGGCTTGGCTAGAGCCAGTAGCAGGCCCGTGCAATTTCCTTTCATCCTTCTCTCAGTCACAACAACAACAACAACAACTCTCGCTTCGGCGAGCGCGGCTTCGGCCGCTTATCTGTTTTTTGAGCCGCGTCCGTTCCGGCGGACGCAGTTGTTGCTGCGACGCGCGTCTTTTCTTTCCTTTTCTCTTTCCTCTGATCTTTTGACTCTCCTCTATCTGCACGAGGCAGCGGTGGTGGCTTGGCTCGAGCCAGTAGCAGGCCCGTGCAATTTCCTTTTCATCCTTCTCTCAGTCACAACAACAACAACGCTTCGGCGAGCGCGGCTTCGGCCGCTTATCTGATTTTTTTTCAGCAGCGTCCGCTCCAGCGGACGCAGTTGTTGCTGCGACGTGCGTTTTTTCTTGCCTTTTTCTCTTTCCTCTGATCTCTTATCTCTCCTCTATCTGCACGTGGCAGCGGTGGTGGCTTGTCTAGAGCCAGTAGCAGGCCCGTGCAATTTCCTTTTCATCCTTCTCTCAGTCACAACAACAACAACAACAACATGCCCTTTCCCCCTCTGGCAGGCAGATGTATGTATACACGCTCGCGGAGTATTCGAACGCGCTGCATATACATTCTTGTCAGGCCTGCGTCTCGTCGTGTCCGCGTACGCTTCTGCATCGTCCTGGATTTCAATGCCGCCACCGTCACAGCTGCTTAAGCCGAGCAATGGAGCCTGTATTAGGCCCGTAAACATTTCATGCTTACTCTACTCTCGGTTACGGGAGAGCCGCAAATTTTTAAATTTATTTATTTATTTAGTGCTGTTGTTCGATTTAGAATATTAATGAATATGTGATCGCTTAAAGCTAATGATTAGAAAAGCAGAAGAGAAAACAACCACATGCCGCCGGTGGGATCCGAACCCACGACCTGCTTTTCTAATCATTAGCTTTAAGCGATAACATATTCATTAATATTCAAAATCGAACAACTGCACTCAATAAATAAATAAATTAAAAATCCCCTGTGCTCCTTGGTTTCGGTGGCTGTTGGCTTCTCTCATATTTATAACGAGCCCCTCATTCCCTTTCCCTTGTTAGAAAATGGAATTTTCGGCTCATCATGTCTCGCATGATCCCATTGCTCGTGCTGGGCTGCAAGTTGCGCAATATTTATTCGGCGAGCCTCAACAAGTAAAGCAGCGAAACTAGTCATGCGGGATCTCTTTTCGTTGTCATGCAGTTTTGACCTCACCGAGTATTGAATTTTATGAGCCATTTACTATGCCTGGCCTTTGAAAAACACATATTGAAATGTGCTAGCGCAAAAGACAGCAATTAAAAGGCGAAAACCGTACTCCGCCACCGTTCAACAATAACATAAATATTATTGGCAAAAGACGAGGGATATTTGAGACAGAAATGGTAGTAGCGCTGCAGCGCTACTACCATTTCTGTCTCAAATAATGCACCATCTAGCCCCAATTGACGTTCTTCTAAACCATCAGACGAGTGATATATTTGAAATATCGCACCTGCGATGCGGTTAAAAATCCCATACACTCAAAATCACAAAGAAAACAAAGGCCCGATGCTGACTAGGGAAGATAAGCAAATGGACTGTTGTGTAAGGCAATAGACGGCTTGTTGACAGATGCTTCTCGCGGCTTGTTTATTTCGAATGCCTGAAATATCTCCCTGGACCACTGATCGCTGTGGCGAAATACTACAGCTGTTTTCTCGAAAATACGGCAGGACCCGCCGCTTCGGCAGTAGATCGCTAAGTGGGGGCCTGCTTTTGCTGTGAAATCATGCTAGTGGTGTTTTAACCGTGTGTTTACGCAGAGTTTGGTCTGGTCGATGCACACAGGTGTCCGCGCGAAAAAGAAAAGTAATAGACGGCCCCTTACGTGCATGGAGCCAATCTAACTGCGGGTTTTGAGCTACATCCGTGCACTGCATGATTTCTTTTTGCTGTTCATTTGCAAACAGAGCGAATACTGCTCAGCTAATATAGAGACGAAAATAAAACGACGGACCAATTACCCGAGAAAACTTTTTGCTGTATGATGGACAACCGGATTGCATGTGGGATCCCCCCTAGTTTTTTTGCTTTAGCACTCACTTTTTTCTAGGTTAGGAATCTTAATTTTCAATATCCAGTTTTCGCATGCGGAACCGATTGTGTTCTCCGTATAGCCCGGCTCTTTAAATTTGCTTTGGGGCTTTAAGGCTATCTTGGACAACGGGCTCCCCTAGTTTTGGGAGCGCGGCTCCGAGATACTTAACAGTAATCGCGTTCTTTAGAATATCATGACCACCTAGTGGAAATCTAGAAGGCTTTTAAGAGTTTGGGGCTCGTAACGCAAACTGGTGGGGTTTGCGGGAAAGTTGAACAAGTGGTCTAGGAACCGAAAAACTTAGCTACGCAATAAAAGCTGCCTCGCAGTGCGCGATCGACGGTTTATTTTAGTGTACCCATAAGCTGATTGGTACGCGCTCCGGGGTTTGCAAACGGACTGAAGAAAAAAATCACCCAAAGCACGGCTGTACGGCAAAAAATGCCGTCTCATTCGATCCGTGCAGGTCGAAAGTAGTAGCATTTTTGTTTTGCGTGGACACGTGTGCGTCGACCAAACCAGCCTTTGCGGAAAAACACGATTTAACAAGCACAAGTATACCTGGACCGCAAACGTAGACCCCCAAAATAGGAACGCTCTCTCGGAGCTGCGGATACTGCCATATGTTCGACAAAACAGCAGTATTATTTCGCCACGTGGAGGAGATGACCAAAGACTTAGTAGAAGCGTGCAAAAACAAGAAGCAATAAGATATCTGTGTCCGCAATCCACCTATTGCCTTAAAGGACAATGAATTTGCGTACCTGGGACAGTGCACCACATGCCTTCCTCGCGGTCGTTAGTTTGTCTTTCTTGTGTTTTGTATCTGCGCGCAGTTCCGATTTTCCAAATATAATACCCATCGTTTTGAAAAATCTTTCAGTTCGTATTTGGATGCTTGCGCATAATAGTATTCTTCGTGCAGTTAAATTATGCGCTACCCACGTTTCAGTACGTACCGCAGCGATTGAGACCAGGTATACCTTCTCGTCAATTTTAACAATGCGCTGGGGTCAGATGGCGCCACCTACGCATTAGATCGGGAGGTTCAGGATCTCTTTTCACACAGGAACATGAAATATATCTCCGGCAATCTTTTCCTGTTTTCGAAAAATAAGGGCATTTTCTACGGTTGAATGGAATGGACGTAAATTATGGGTTAGGAACAAGGCGTCTTGGTTCAATTTTTGTATTCGTTAAGTCCTTGAGTGGTGGTTTATACGCGATATAATTTCCGAAAGCCTTATTCACTAGGCTATTTCCTGCTAGATTGTAGGTTAGGTAAGGAAATACGCCTCTGAGCATTGGATTGCGTTTTCAGGAGACTGGATGTATTTGCCGTATATATTTTTATCGATGAAAGTGTTCCGGATATATTTAGGTTGCTAAAGTAGGCTGTCTTTCCTGGCCGGAAGCATATTTTCTGGTAATAGAAGATGACTGCCACGTTATACCGGAAATGCCATCATGGAGGGTTTAACTCAGTACTATATTTAGTTCCGGTTAGAGGAAGTGCAAGAAAAGGAAAATAGAAATAGAAATATGCTTAGAAACTGGGAGGTTATCCTGCATGTCAAGGAATTGAAGGCTTAAACATAGTGTAGGCGCATTATCTTGCTATGATAACTCTAAACTCTACTTCGTACCACATTTTAAGCTGAATATAAAGAAAGAATGCCCACTCTAATAAAAGGTATGAAGTGCGTAAACATTTCTCATTTTATCTTATTGCGTTTTTATTTGGACTGTAAATACGCTTCCACAATTTGTCGTCTATCTTTGTTGATGTTTTGGTTAAATAACACGCCAGTCACAATACTCTTATTCGAGTGTTAAATCAACGGTGCCGTGAACGTAAGCTTGAAGCGACCCTTTGCATATTTTGAGGTCCTCGGTGCACTACACAGTAAAAGAGCCTGCCATAAAACAAAGAATCATTGCCTAGCATTGGGAAGGCCACCAGCTCTTATCTCTCAAAGCCGCTTTCTTTTCCAACTAGCATGGATCGCTCTTTAAACGGCTTTGGGATTGCGGCTTGCCCTCTAGTGCGGAACGGAGGCCAGTAGTGTCTCTCTTAAGAATCTCCTTCCCGCTCCGAATTTGAAGGCTGCTGTATCAACTGAGCTCTTGACGTTATCATCACCTTTCTAGACGTTCCAATTATGTAGTGGACTTTGAGTGCAGGAGAGCTTTGGCCTCAGTTTTGCCTCTTTCATTGTTCGACTTTCAATGCAAATTGGTTTACCGATATTTGAGCGAAAGGTTTAGTCAGAACAGTTTATTCTTAGTATCTCTAGCGACAGAAAATATGGAGGGCTTCGACCTAATGCTCGTATTCGGGTCGCGAGTTGGAAGCGCACTGTACTGTAACCAAGCTTGAGTCGTACACACAGATGCAGCTTTTCACTCTCTTTTTTATGCTTCTTGATTTATAGAACACTAACCTAGATTTTTCGATGTTCTGCTGCATACCTAGTGTGCCAATGCTAGTGGAAATGAGAAATATGAAATCCTTAACGCACTCCGTGCTTTGATTAGTAATATAGACAATATTACTAATTCCGCATGCATTGTCGAAGGATACAGTCAGCTGGACAGTTTAGGAGAAGAGCTTCTAGCTAAACTTCCCTGCTTATGTGCGACACCATGAACTTGCTATCAAATGTGCTTCCACGAGTGCACATCTTTATTCCGAAGTGAGTATCAGTAATTGTTAATTTCGTGCGAAATGGGCAGGTATGGCTAATTAGATATTACCATTGCCCGGCTAAAATTTGGCGCTTTATTGCTATTCTTCTTACGTGCATTAAGTTAGTACTTTGTGCCGCGTGATGGATCCGAAGAACTCTAGCACGTAGCGCCAGTCGAATCCTAAAAACCAAGGGGAATGTTCTGAAAGAAAAAGTGGCAGCGGATACAAAATTGGCGACACAGCGGAGTCTTCTTGAAGGTAAGAGAATTAATTCGTTGCAAATAACGAAAATCCGTCTTTGCACATTGTTTCTGAGTTTTAACGTAAGAGGAACATTTGCCTCGAACTTCTCAATGAGAATATGGTAAGACACAGATGAGGATTATTTTGCCGACCAATAGGTTGATACTGCACAATTTACTTTTATGCAAACCAAGGAAGTCTCCACTTACTGGCACCACGCAGATTTCAGCGCGATATCTTTAGGGCAGCGCGTCGCTGAAAAGCCGGCGTCGTTGGGCGTGAACTAAAATGCACAAAAAATCCTCACAGCAAACCTAGGCGGCAGATAGGCAATCTATGTAATGTCATATTCTGATATCAACGCAATCTGCCCAACGGATTTTGAGCAAACTTCCAACCTTGACATGTGGCAGTTAATGATTTTTCGCGATAGGTTGCTCGCGACGAGCAACCTAGGTTGCTCAGCTGAGTCTGCTGACTCTGAGTCAGACTCAGCTGAGTCTCAAGAGCCTCACCTGTGGCAGCACTTGCCATTGCCACTAATTTCGCATATATGGATATTGACCCACCGATCCAATCGCGTCATACAGTTAAGTGGGAGTTTAAGTTTCCGTTACAATTTCTTAAACTTTTATTCTGAATTCATGGGCAACGATGCTGAAAGGGCCACTCTAATAGTCAGTAATGTACACGCAAATGGTGCAGTGACGCACGCTGGGAAAAAAATCCAGCAAAATAACAACAAGCAAAATCACCAAACTCTCTGTAGAAACACAAAACGAAGTTTCTGCACGATATACGTAAAGGTTACAAGAAGGGATTGAAATGTGCACTTCCGAAAGAGGCGCTACTCTAGCGCTCAGCAAAACGTCGTAGTTGAACCGGACGGCCAGACGAATACGTAAAATTAGGTCAGGTTATCGTTTTCCTGCATGTTAATGTGCAGAAAGTTTTAAAATGAACTTAGTTTATATGAATTCACATACGAAAGAGCAAAAAAAATGAGTAGATTGAAAATGAAGTTACAGGAATCTCTTTGAACTTTCAGTTAAATTGGTTTATGGAAATTTGCGAGGCACGTGGGCTTTAAGGAGAGTATTGCAGACAGGAGCACAGAAACACAAAAAAATGGGCAAAGATAAGAAAACCAAATGAAATCAGTGATACTGGCGATTTCAAAGGGCCATCCGCGAGATATCATCTTCATTCATGAAAAACTGCTTAGAGCTCGCGTGCTCATCTCCGTCTTTCTTTTAGCTCACGCCCTGAACCAGTTCCTAGAAAATTTGGGGTGGGATGACAGCATGTGCAAATCCTGAATCCAATCCGCAGTGCGCCGGACATTATGCAGTTCTTCTCTAAGTTTGCATTGGATGAGCTTTTCGGGGGGTCCAGGTGCTTGTACCCGGTCTCTTCTGCGTATAATTGGAGGAAACGACTAATGCTTGTCGAAGATAATGGTGATTCAAAGCACTGCAGAAATCTGTTGTTTTTTCTGATACTGCAAAAAAAGAGAAAAGCTGTTGAGGCGCGAGCCAGCTATATTTCGTCTCCCCCACGTAGCCTGACGTTTTTGTTTTGCGGAAGAAAGGAAAGGGAGGCGTACACCGAAGGGTACCCAGCTCAGATTTTATTTTTGGCAAAGTGGTTGTTTGGGGGTGCTGGTGAGGTTGGTATTTTTGGGCTATCAGGAAGCAAACAACGTTCGCTGAGTTCTCTGAAGGTTTGGATAGTTAAAACCTAGCCGCTTCTTTCCTTTTGAATTGAAATGGCGGAGTGCTAGGTGCTATAATACGAGTGTCTAGGAGCTTCTAACTCCTCCAAACGCTAAGCTTGCTCGCACAAAAGTAGAAATTTCGAAAATTTTGGCTGCTGTCCAAAATTCAGTAAGGGCAGCATGACACACAGACGCCAGAATGAGACAGCTGCAGAAAAGGTCCTGTTTAGGTACACTGACAATAAGCAGGTCGAGCGAGAGGCCTGAGTTGCTTTTTCTGTACCAGTGATAGCTTTCATTGCGGGTTCATTTGAAAACGGCAAAAACTCATTATTTTGCGGAATGCATCCACCTTTTGCTATATACATACTTTTCCCTGCACTCGTCCGCTAACATATTGTGTCTGAAGTTTTTCAAATTGCTTTTACTAAATTTATCGCGTAAGCTTGGCGAGTACCCTGCATCTTCGTTCGTCGTTACTATTATTCTTTGCCCAAAACGCAATTTTCAAGGACAGAGGTGAGCAATCATCGTCACCTTCTTCGCATGCCAACGCAACACAACTCATTCTTCTGATGAGAAGAATGGTCCAATACCGGGAATATTTCCATAAGACTGTCTTACTATAATGCACTATTCAAAATTGATGTACAGTAAACCCGGTCTATGCAGGTAAAGATAGCTCTACAAGATGATAACTCAACATATAAAAAGTTGACTTCAATGCTGGATGTCAAATTCAATATCCTACAATTCTTGGGAACGACGAATTGCCAAGGTGGCTTTTGTGCATTTCTGCGCACTGAAAACACTGGCAGGCGTACTTTGTGCGTATTACCTGGGTGCTCATTTCCGTCACCATCGATTTTTTGCACTGCGTCGCGTGCACACTCAACCGATAAGCAGCAACGAAGAATCCCACCGAAGCGGAAAGGAAACCACTGTCAGGCTAAAGGAGCCACTGTTCCCGGAAAACCAATTTGCTTTGTTTTTGCAAGCAGCATACAGATAAACCACTTACTACAATCTTTCTGAATAATGAATTTTATTTGTTTCTCCAAGTAGCGTGCAGAAAACCACTTACGACTCTCTTACTGAATAGCGAAGTTCCCTTCCAAATGTATTGTATCGTTTCGGGCCACGTCTGACAGCCTCGCACGTGTCGTAAATGTCGACGAGTCACAAAATGGCGCCAGTTATGCTTACACGTCACGGTTTGGACCGGTAACAATGTTTCTATACAACCGGCACTTGTGCGAAAATATCGAAAGGAAAGACTAAGGTTACACTAAAGGTCGACTTCTGACTTTAAAAGGCATTAGGGCAAGTCTGCATGTAGACAAAAGCCCTTTAGGGAACTTAAATTGCACGCTTCGCATTTGTGTTAGCGACGATGTCAGCTCAGCATGGGGACAGCTGCTCTAAATATTGCTGGAGAAACAGTCTTTTACCGGATGCCAGAAATGAGTCTGACCTCGAACTTCTTCAAGTGCTATGTTATCGCTCATGAATCGCTACACGTAAAAAGAGCAGGAGAGGCCGCTTTGCTTACTATTAACAACTGTGATGGATTAAAAAAGTGTTTACGAGAAAACTTTGCAGTGGATTAGAATGCAGTATGTTTATTTTTATTCAGATTTTATTCTGCATGTTGATGGAGCCGATTTTTCATGCTTATGTGCTGTTCTTATTCTTCTTAGCACCTTTTATACACGGTTCTGGCTAACTGATGCTTTGTATTATAGGTTCTGCTGTGACTGCTTCTAATACCGCATTGTAATGTTTTGTTGCCCACTCAGAAATCTCTACAGCATAGTGCGTATTTTTTTTATTTTACTGAGCACTATGTTATTACTCTGCCTCGTAACCGTGCATATTGATGCTGCTACATTTTAATCTATAGGCATTGATCATTACTAAAAAATTTTGTACTGTTCTTATGCGTCATTTTGGAACCACTCACTGCCTCCTCTAATGCTGTCTGCATTGGCATCAAGGGAACTCGATATAAAAAAATAGTTAAAAACCTATAGTAAAGCTGCGGCTCACAAATGAAAGCAACAAGATGAAAAGCTGAAGCTACATTTCTGCTTGCATTATGGATTAGGGAGTGGTGCATTGCTTAATTAACTTACAGTGGTTCATAGGTCAAGCCGCTGTCTTTTTACAGCTATCTGCGGCCGCGATATGCATCTCATACAGTTAATATACTCTTCTTTAGTTACCAGCCTTTCCTTTCCCACTTGTGACACAAATCAGACGGAAGCCAATGTATTCAGAAAAGGCAGTGGAGAGAAAAACTTCTTGCCGAGGGATTAAGGGAATGCGTTATAGAAAACATTGAACTATGAACGGGATACAATGTAGAGAAAATGCTTACCAAAATACACAAGAGAAGGAAGTTTTACCCACGAAGGTTGGCACAAACTTTCGAGCGCAAAATATTAACTATAAAAAGTCGATTTTACGTTTTTATTTGCAAGAATTGATTCTTGTTTGGAGGCGGATGCATGCTTTGGGGACACAATGCTGGTTTCATTCTAAAAAAAATAATAAACAGGCTGAACAAGGTACGTGTTTCCAGTAAATTCAATCCGGCCGTTTTTTTTGAGCGTACCTCAGAAGCGATCCATTCCTTTTTAGCCCCAATGAAAACTTGAAAGAAAGAAAACAATCAGTGCAGAAAGAAATAGAAACGTTATAAAATAGAATGTTCGGCTTATCATGTCTCGCATGATCCCATTGCTCATGCTGGGCTGCAAGTTGCGCAATATTTATTCGGCGAGCCTCTCCAAGTAAAGCAGCAAAAAGAGTCATGCCGGATCTCTTTTCGTTGTCACGCAACTTTGACCTCACCGAGTATTGAATTTCATCAGCCATTTATTTCCGGCTTTTGATAAAGACATATTAAAATATGCTAGCGCAAAAGACAACGACAAAAAAGGCGAAAACCGTACTCCGCCACCGTTCAACATTAACATAAATATTATTTGCGAAAGACGAGTATTATATTTGAAATATCGCACCTGGGGCGCGGTTAAAAGTCCCCTACACTCAAAATCACAAAGAAAACAAAGGCACGATGCAGAGTAGTGCAGATAAGTAAATAGACTGTTGTGTAAGGCAATAGACGGCTTGTTGACAGATGCTCCTTGCGGCTTGTTTATTTCGTATGCCTGAAATATCTCCCTGGACCACTGATCGCTGTGGCGAAATACTGCAGCTGTTTTCTCGAACATACGGCAGAAACCGCCGATTCGGCATTAGATCGCTAAAAGGGGGCCCACTTTTTCCGTCAAAGCATACTGCCACGGTTTTAACCGTGTCCTTACGCAAAGTCCGGTCTGGCCGATTGCACACACGTGTCCGCCCGAAAAGTGAAGGCAATAGACGGCCCCTGAAGTGCATGAAACGAATCTAATGGCGGGTTTTGCCCTACAGCTATGCGCTGCATGATTTCTTTTTGCTGCCCACTTGCGAACGGCGGAGCGAATACTGATCAGCTAATGTAGAGACGAAAATAAAACGGCGGACCAGTTACGCGAGGCATTTTTTTTTGCAGTATGATGAACAACCCGACTGCATGTGGGATGACCGCTAGTTTTTTTTTTTTTAGCACTCATTCTTCTTCTAGGTTAGTACACTTAATTTTCGATATGTAGTTTTTCGCACGCAGAACAGATTGTGTTCTCCAGATAGCCCGGATCTTTCAATTTGCTGTGGGGCTTTAAGGCTGTATTGGACAGTGGGCTCGCGCAGTTTTGGAAGCGGGGCTCCGAGCTACTTAACAGTAATCACGTTCTTTAGAATCTCATAACCACCTCTTGGAAATCTTGGCATTTAGGAGTGTTGGGTTCGTAAAGCAAACTGGTGGGGTTTGAGGGAAAGTTGGACATGTGGTCTACGAACCGAAAAACATAGCTACGCATTAAAAGCTGCCTCGTAGTGCGGGGTCGACGGTTTATATTAGTGTTCCCATAAGCTGATTGGTACGCCCTCCGGGGTTTGCAAACGGACTGAAGAAAAAAATCACCCAAAGCACGGCTGCAAGGCAAAAAAGCCGTCCCATTCGAACCATGCAGGTCGAAAGTAGTAGCATTTTTGTTTTGCGTGGACACGTGTGCGTCGTCCAAAGCAGCCTTTGCGGAAACACACTGTTTAACAAGCATAAGTATACCTCGACCGCAAACGTAGACTCCCAAAATAGGAACGCTGTCTCGGAGCTGCGAATACTGCCATATGTTTGACAAAACAGCAGTATTATTTCGGCACATGGACGAGATGTCCAGAGAGATTGTTGAAGCGTGCAAAAACAAGAACCACTAAGATATTTGTGTCCGCAAACCATCTATTGTCTTAAAGGACAGTAACTTTATGTATCAGGGCCAGTGCGCCACGTGCCTTCCTCTCGGTCGTTAGTTGGTCTTTCTTGGGCTTTAACCAGCGCGCAGTTCCGATTATTCCCAAATGGTACTCGTAGTTTAAAAAAATCTTTCAGTTCATATTTCGATGCCAGCGCATAACGGTTTTATTCTTGCAGTTACATAATGCGCTACCCACGTTTCAGTACGCACCGCAGCTATTGAGACTAACTATACCTTCTCGTCAATTTTAACAATGCGCTGCGGTCGGATGGCGCCACCTACACGTTAGATCGGGAGGTCCGGGATCTCTTCTCACATAGGAACGAAAAATCCATCTCCGGGAATCTTTTGCCGTTTCCGCGAAATAGGGAGAATTTCTTCAGTTAAGTGGAATGGACGTACATTATAGGTTAGGAACAAGGCGTCTTGATTCCATTTTTGTTTTAGTTAAGCCCTTGAGTTATGGTTTATATGCGCTGTAGGTTCTGAAAGCATTATTCACTACGCTATTTTCTGCTAGATTATAGGTTAGTAAAAGAAATACGCCGCTCAGCATTTCGATTTCGTTTTGAGCAGATTGGATGTAGTTGCCTTATATATTTTTATCGATGACAGTATTTCAAGATGTCTTTAGGTTGCTGTCTTTCTTAGGCCGCAAGCATACTTTCTGGTAATAGACGATAACTGCCATGTTATACCGTTAAGGTCATCAGGGAGGGTTTAACTAAGTAGTACCTTTATTTCCGGTTAGAGGAAGTGCAAGAGAGGGAAGCGAGAAATACAAATATGTTTGGAAATTGGGAGGTTATCCTGCATGTCAAGGAAATGAAGGCTTAAACATAGTGTAGGCGCATTATCTTGCTATCATAACTCTAAACTCTACTTCGTACCAAAGTTAAGCTGAATATAAAGAAAAAATACCCACTCTAAAAAAGGTAAGTGCGTAACATTTCTCATTTTATCTTATTGCGTCTTTATTTGGACTGTAAATACGCTACCACAATTTTTCGTCTATCTTTGATGATGTTTTGGATAAATAACACGCAAGTGGCAACACTATTATTCGAGTGTTAAATCTACGGTGCCGTGAACGCAAGCTTGAAGCGGCGCTTTGCATATTTCAATATCCTCTCGGTGCGCTACACAGTAAAAGAGCCTGCCGTAAAACAACGAGGCATTGCCTAGGATTGGGAAGGCCAGCAGCTCTCATCTCTCAAAGTCGCTTATTTTTCCAACTAGCATGGATCGCTCTTTGACCGGTTTTGGGATTGTGGCTTGTCCCCTAGTGTGGAACGGAGGCCAGTAGTGTCGTTCTTAAAAAAACTCGTTCCTGCTCGAAATTTGAATGCTGCTATATCAGCTGAGTTCTTGACATTATCATCGCCTTTCCACGCCCTCCAATTATGTGGTGGACTTTTAGTGGAGGAGAGCTCTGGACTCAGTTTTGTCTCTTTCATTGCTCGCCTTTCAATGCAAAGAGATTTACCGATATTCGAATGAAATGTGCAGTCAGAATAGTTTATTCTTAGCATCTCTAGCGAGAGAAAACATGAAGGGCTTCTATGTCAAGCTCGTATTCGGGTCGCGAGTTGGAAGCGCGCTGTACTGTAATCAAGTTTGAAGTGTAGGCACAGATGCAGCCCTTCACTCTGTTTTTTTGTGCTTCTTGATTTATAGAAAACTAACCTAGATTTCTCGAAGTTCTGCGGCGAACCCAGTGTGTCACTGCAAGTGAAGGATAGAAATAAGGTACATGAAGTCCTCAAGGAATAATTTACTACTCCGCACTGTTTGATTCGTTATACCGACAATATTGCTGACTTATTCCGCATGCATTGTGGAAGGCTACAGTAAGCTGGAGATTTGGGGAGAAGAGCTTCCAGCTTAACATCCCTGCCAGTGTGTGACACTGCGTGCCGGGAACTGGTGTGGCGCTATGATCCTGTTATCAACTGTGCTTCCACGATTACACCGCTTTATTTTGAAATCGATATGTTCACGTATGGCTAAATACATATTAAGCAAACAAGGGAAGGGGAGAGGGGCGCGTTATAAATATGACAGAAGCCAACAGCCGCAGAAATCAAGGGGCACAGGGCATTTTTTAAAAATTTATTTATTTATTTTGTGGTGTTGATCAGTTTAGAATATTACTGAATATGTTATCGCTTAATGCTAATTGGTTAGAAAAGCAGAATAAAAAACAACCACATGCCGCCGGTGGGATCCGAACCCACGACCTCCGAATTACGCGTCCGGTGCTCTACCTCTGAGCTACGGCGACGGCTGTCGAATCTTCTGCTTTCGGAGGTATTTATGTTTACAAGTAACCTAACCTTGAGAGTGTTCATCAGCGCCATCGGATCCCACCGGCGGCATGTGGTTGTTTTTTGTTCTGCTTTCTAGCCAATTTGCTTTAAGCGATAACATATTCAGTAATATTCTAAACTGATCAACACCACAAAATAAATAAATAAATTTAAAAAAATCCCCTGTGCCCCTTGGTTTCTGCGGCTGTTGGCTTCTGTCATATTTATAACGAGCCCCTCTCCCCTTTCCTTGTTTGCTTAATTGCTTAGCGAGGGCCTCGGTTCTGGCAGCCTTGATGCCATAGGAAGCATAAGAGGGTTCTCACGCAGCTTCCGCCCTTTCCGTTCGATGACGTTCTACGTCACACCTGCGGTAACTCAGGACGTTCTACGTCCGCCGCTTATGAACGTGGGTGGCGCTGATGAACCCTCTCAAGGTTAGGTTACTTGTAAACATAAATACCTCTGAAAGCAGAAGATTTGACCGCCGTCGCCGTAGCTCAGAGGTAGAGCACCGGACGCGTAATTCGGAGGTCGTGGGTTCGGATCCCACCGGCGGCATGTGGTTGTTTTTATGCGAAGCATACTACTTTAGCTACCACTTCAGCCCTTCACCGTGGTTATGCGCCTCCAAATCACGTGATACATGACGTCACACCACGTGACACGATGACGTCAGGACAGTAGAGAAACGGGGGCCCACCTCGCGCCGTCGCTGTGGTTGTGCGCCTCCAAATCACGTGATACATGACGTCACACCACGTGACACGATGACGTCACAACAGTGGAAAAACGGGGGCCCACCTCGCGCCGTCGCTGTGGTTGTGCGCCTCTAAAACATGTGATACATGACGTCACACCACGTGACACGATGACGTCACGAGAGTGGAGAAACGGGGGCCCACCTAGCGCCGTCGCTGTGGTTGTGCGCCTCCAAATTACGCGACACGATGATGCTTCGCATTCTCCAGGCTTAACCAAGTTAAGCCTCAGCCATTTTTTCTTCTGCTTTCTAACCAATTTGCTTTAAGCGATAACATATTCAGTAATATTCTAAAGTGATCAACACCACAAAATAAATAAATAAATTTAAAAAAAATCCCCTGTGCCCCTTGGTTTCTGCGGCTGTTGGCTTCTGTCATAAATACATATTAGCAATTCCCGGTCAAAAATTTGGCGCTCACCCTACCTTCAGAGGCTGTTTTATAGCTACTGTCCACACTTGGAGTAAGTTAGTACTTTGGGCTGCCTGATGCATCTGAAGAACTCTAACACGTAGCGCCAGTCGTAATCAATATGCACCCTTCAAAGACAGTAGGCCAGCGTGAGAGATTTGAGACTGCTGAATGTAAGGGACACGTATATCAGGCACACCTGAGTAACCCGATCTCATGAAATCTATTTTCATCGGTGGCTCTTATCGTAGCGACCAACCAATATAGCGCTGCATCTCAGTAGCTAGCATGTGAATCGAGGTTTTTTTCGCGGCAAAAATTTTTGGTGAAATTCTTTCCGTCGTAGTATCAAAATGAGAAAGCTAGAATGTGCACAAAAACTGGAAAGTTCTTGAGCCGAAGTTAGTTAAGGTCTTCTACCTTCTTAACTGGATGACAGCTTTTAATGGGAGAAGAACTTGGTTTTATCTTCGTTGAGAAGTTCACTTGAAAATAGTTTAACAAGATGAAAGCGTATCATAGTATCAAAATGAGAAAGCTAGAGTGTGCACATAACCTAGAAAGTTCTTGAGCCGAAGTGAGTGAAGATCTTCTAGCTTCTTAACTGGATGCCAGTTTTCAAAGGAAGAACTTGGTTGGTTTTATCTTCGTTGAGAAGTTCACTTGAAAATAGTTTAAGAAGATGAAACGGACTCTTGTTTTTCTAGAACGTCGACTGGTTTACTGGAATAAAATCGAATCCTAAAAAGCAAGCAGAATGTTCTTAAAGAAAAAAGTGGCAGCGTATACAAAAATGGCCACACATCGGAAGCTTCTTAAAGGTAAGAGGATGAATTTGTTGCAAAAGAACGGATCCCGTCTTTGCACATTGTTTCGGAGTTTCATAGAATGAAAAACATTTACCTCGAACTTCTCAATGATCATATGGTAAGACACAGATGTGGATTATTTTGCCAACCAATACGCTGATATTGCACAATTTTATGAAAATCAAGGAAGTTTGCAGTTACTGGCAGCATAGAGATTTCAATGCGATAGATATAGGGCCGCACGTTGCTGAAAAGGCGGTGTCGTTGGGCGTGAACTAAAATCCGCAAAAAATCCTCACAGAAAGCCTAAGCACCAGATAGGCCACGGATGTCATGTAATCTTCTGACATCAACACAATCTGCCCACCGGATTTTGAGCAAATGGCCCATCGTGACAGGTGGCAGTTAAATTAATGATTTTTCGCGATAGGTTGCTCGCGAAAAGCAAGCTGAGTCTCAAGAGCCTCACCTGTGGCAGCACTTGCCATTGCCACTAATTTCGCATATATGGGCATTCACCCACCGATGCAATCGCGTCATAGAGTTAAGTAGGAGTTCAAGTTTCCGTTACAATTTCTTAAACTTTATTTCTGAATTCATGGGCAACATTGATGAAAAGACCAATCTGTTAGTCAGTATAGTACAAGCACATGGTGCAGTGACACACGCTGAGAAAAAATCAAGCAAAATAACAACAAACAAAATAGTCAAAATCTCTCTAGAAACACGAGAAGAAGTTTCTGCAGGGTAATCGTAATCTCTAGAAGACGGAATTAAAATGTGCACTAGCGAAAGAGGCGCTACTCTAGCGCTCAGCAAAACGTCGTAGTTGAACCGGACGGCCAGACAAATACGTAAAATTAGGTCAGGTTATCGTTTTCTTGCATGTTAACGTGCAGAAAGATTTAAAATGCACTTAGTTTATAGGAATTCACATACGAAAGAGCAAAAAAAAAATGACCACGTTGAAAAGGGATTTACAGGAATCTCTTTGAAGTTTCAGTTAAATTGGTTTATGGAAATTTGCGAGGCACGTGGGCTTTAAGGAGAGTATCGCAGACAGGAGCATAGAAACACAACAAAATATGCAAAGATAAGAAAACCAAATCAAATCAGTGCTACTGGCGATTCCAAAAGGCCTTCAGCGAGATATCTTCTTCATTCAGGAAAAAATGACTTGAAGCTCCTGCGCACATCTCCGTTTAGCTCATAGCCCACGCTCTGAACCAGTTCCTAGACAACTTGGTATGGATGGCGGCATCTGCAAATCCCGAATTTAATTCGCAGTGCGCTGGACATTATGCAGTTTTTTTTTCGAAATTTGCATTGGGTGAGCTTTTCAGGGGGTCCAGGTGCTTGTTCCCGGTCTCTTCTGCATATAATTGGAGGAAACGACCAATGCTTACCGAAGATAAGAGTGATTCAAAGCACTGCAGAAATCTGTTGTTTCTTCTGATTCTGCAAAAAAAAAAAAGAAAAGCTATCGAGGCGCGAGCCAGTTACATAACGTTGCCTCCACGTAGTCTCACGTTTTTTTTTGTTTTTTTTGCTGAAGATGGCAAAGGGAAGCGTGCGCCAAAAGATACCCAGCTGGCAATTTATTTTTGGCAGAGTGGTTGTTTTGGCGTGTTGGTGAGGTTGGTATTTTTGGGCTATCAGGAAGCAAACAACGCTGAGTGCTCTGAAAAGTTTGTATATTTAAAACCTTGCCGCTTCTTTCCTTGCGCGTTGATATGGGGGACTACTAGGCGCCCTATAATGAGTGTTTACGAGCTTCTAACCCCTCCAAACTTTGAGCTTGCTCGGACAAGAGCATTTCGAAAAGCTTGGTTGCAGTCCAAAATTAAGAAAGGGCAGTATGACACACAGACGTTAGAATCAGAGCTGCAGAAAAGGTTCTGGTTAGGTACAATGGCAAGACGCAGGTCGTGCGAGAGGTCCGAGTTGCTTTTTCTGTACCACTGAAAGCTTTCGATGCGGTTCATTTGAGAACAGCAAAAACTGATTATTTTGCTGGCTGCCTCTACCTCTTGCAATATGCATACTTTTCCGTGCACTTATCCTCACACATTTTATGTCTGAACTTTTTCAAATTGCTTTGATTAAATTTCTCTCGTAAACTTGTTGAGTGCCGTGCATCTTCGTTTGTCGTTACTATTGTTCTTTGGCCAAAACGTCATTTACGAGGACTGCGCTTGGGCAATCACCGTCTCCTCCTTCGCATGTCCTTTTTTACGGATATGAATAAATTAGAACCACACCCTGTTTTCTTCATGAGCGCTAGCGACATAAGGATCGCTAGCGACATAGGATTTGTGTCCACAATGTTTCTGAACCTGTTTCGATGTGTGCGACTCCAGTACGGCGTGTTTTTGCCACTATGTTGAGGACAAGACGTGTTAGCTTTTGCACAGGCATGAACAGGCTAAACTAAATCACGGATTGAAGACCAGGTACTCTTAATGGCTATATGAAGCACCGAGTTCTTGAATTATCAGGAAAATAAGGTTTATAGGTTTGAGGGGTTTAACGTCCCAAAGCGACTCACGCTATGAGGGACGCCGTAGTGGAGGGCTCCGGAAATTTCGAACACCTGGGGTACTTTAACGTGCACTGACATCGCGAAGTACACGGGCCTCCTGGATTTCACCTGCATCGAAATTCAACCACTGCGGCCGGCATCGAACCCGGGTCGGGAAGGGTTCGATCCCGGCGCGGAGGTCGAATTACGATGAAGGCAAAATTCTAGAGGCCCTTGTACTGTGCGACGTCAGTGCAAGCTAAAGTATTCCAGGGGGTCGAAATTTCCGGAGCTCTTCACTACCGCGTCCCTGAGAGCCTGAGTCGCTTTGAGACGTTAAACCCCTATAAACCTATAAACCTTAACTTCCTGATGATTCAAGAACTCGGTGCTTCATATAGCCATAAAGAGTATCGGATCTTCGATCTATGATTTAGTTTAGCCTGTCTATGACTCGACAAACGCTAACATGTCCGGCCCTCAACGTGCTGGCCCAAAAAAACGGCCTACTAGAGTCGCACATATCGGAACAAGTTGTGGAACATTTTGGACAAAAATTCTATTCCTAGAAAATTCACCGCGCAGGTATACGGCGGCAAGAAATTCTTGCCTGCGCCACATTGCGAGTGAAATAATAATCTGCTGTAACGCTTGCTACCTTTAGCCTTACGCCACCCTTTAACCTTACGCCACCCGCAGGGATTCATCTGTATTGTTTCCTGCAAATAAAAAGTCAATTCAATTCAAGTCACTTCGGAAAAGTTTGCTATATAATCAGAACATAATTTACAAACCGCCAGAAGCTTCCGCTCTATCCACTCGCCGAGGCACAAGATTATTCCTTCAGTTTTGCTCGGCGGGCATCGATGCCACGAAGATCTTTTACCCTGTTATTGACAGTTCTACGCTAATCGACGTGGGCAGCTTCAACAAGGGCGCTCCTTGTTCAGTTATTCAGCAGCGTCGAGTAGTGACGCGATCTACGAGCGCAGAGTGCGTTCGGACGGCTGCACATTCGAGGTGACGTCGAGGTGCTCGCAAAGAGTGCCAGTTCTGGTCTCATCGGTGGCGCTGCTAACTCAACACGACATCGCCGCCTCATGAAAAAGGTTCAATACGGTGGGACGGGATGCTTCTACATGGTCTGCCTCCGCATAATAGCTTTCCCTGTAAAATGCATACTAGGGCGAAGAGGGCTGTTCCCGCTGCTCATCTGATGTCAAAGCTCTCGCCAGTAGCATGTTAAGGCTGACATTTGCACACCAACCGGCCGTTAGTACAAGGTTACCACGATGTCGAAGGCGTTAGCGTGCCGGGTGGAGCGTGTCCTTCATCTCAGCTACGGTACATTCCCAGAGGCAGCCTTTCATTGTAATCTTCGTAAGTGAGCCTCAATCAAGTTCCCTCCTCGAGCGCCAGGTTCAGATAGCCCCGGGAAACTATCTTCGCCGTAACCAGAGCCATATATTGAGTGTGGTGTTTCCTTCATCTTGCCTTCCGGAGAGCACGTAAGTAGATTCTCACGTTGATGCTGCTGCTAACGCTGGCCATCTCCAAAGAGCTTTTTTGCCAGGAGTGTGAATGGGAGAAGGCATGAGTGAAGGAGCCGTGCAGGCTTGTCCCGTGGTGGCCACGTAACCGTGGTGGACAGTAACGGAGGCTGTAGCTGGCCGGTGGGAATGTCAAGGGTGATAGGGGAGGAATGGAAAGGGGTGAGCATGTCCGTGTAATGAGCCACCCGGTCGGTAGTGCTTCATCTCTATTATCCATAATGTTCAAGAGTATACTTAGTGCTCCGAAGGGCCTGGCAGTGAGGCACCGCGCGTTGAAACCTGCGGCGCGGCTACGTTCGAAGTTGGTCGATGAGTGCCGGTGCGGGCATGTAACGCCGGCGGCATTGTTTCGTTGTCCATCTCTGCTATCTTTGTTATTTAATCTCTGGACCTCGCGGCCACTGACGGCTCAGCGCATAAGACTGTGCGACACATGAGCTTCCGTGCATGTGCGTTTTTCTTTGTCCGATTACAAGTGACTGCTCTCAAGGCCGACAGGACAGCGCATGTTCGGACGGTGCATCTCCAAGTGAAATTAGTGCGCTCTCGATTGTGGCGGTGGCGTTTGATAAGCAGAGAGCCAGGAGCTGACAGAAGAGTTCAGAGTGAGCGCTGTTGCGGTACGGTAAGGCCGGACGTGGGCAGCAGAATTTCGACGACCGTCCTCGGAGACGCTGAGAAGAACTGTACAGCGCCTAGGCATGCGCCGTCTTTCTTGGTCTTGCCGTGAAGGTTCACTGACGGCTAGTACTGAGACGAGGCCGGCTTCGGTAACTGGCTTGAGCGGCTGCGACCAAAGCAGCCCCATCGCTTTATCACAATGAACTTTATTCAATGAAAGGTTGCAATTTAAAATTTCCGCAATGTTGCCCGCAATGTAGGATGGAGTTACGTGCATTGCATTGCTAGTTTGCTGAAATTGCTGTTTCGTACCTTGGCAGAGTCGTCTGCCCCGATTAAATTGACATTTGACTTGTCGGACGGTATCATAGCTCATGGACATAATTAAACAGAAGGCGGGTCCTTTGGCTCTTTTCCAAAGGAACACACCGGTGTGAGTGCACGAGGCCCAGCGAAGGGAAGATGCTTGGAGCCTTAGTTTAATCTGAGTGATGACACAGCGTTGCGGCTTTCTACTATCTTATTATTCTACCCGGAAGAAAGACAAAACACAATAGAAGCAGACAAGAAAACCAGACCAACACAACTTTTTCCGCCTGGCCAGGCTATGCAGTTTGAACCACCCTTAGATATTTGCATCGAATATGCTGGCCAACCTAACTGAACGCGACTTATCGCTATTTACCGTTTCCGAAGATACTCGAAGGAAAGCCGTGCGAAAGCTCATCTAACTGCAGCGCAAAGTCTGCTGCTGAGAACTGCGCTGATTGGGCGACGAACTTTGAAGCGAAAACTACACTCCAGGAATACATGTAGGCAGATTGTCAGCGGAGAAGAGAGAGTTGCTAGGAGTGTCCTCACTGATGCCGGACGCACTGGCCATACACATTTTCGATTAATATTTTTGAATATGTGAGTGTAAAACCCTCACTTATACATACGCCTCTCAATCTGTAGATCTCCGTGTTTGACTACCGGCTTACCTCTCCACCTTTTCCTCCTTAAAATTCCTTTCTCTCTCTCTCTCTCCGTCTTTGAACTACAGACTTCTTAGGAAAAAAGTGTGCACTGACTGTTGTCTCCAGTACACGAGTGCTGGAGCTGTGCTTAAGAAAGAAACAAAGAACTGCTTGCCCCTGATGCATCCGCCTAGAAACATGCATATGCAGTAAGCTGTATTAAATTACGTCTTCCCACCAGTTTTAAACAGTGAAATTTCTAAAAAGATGTGAACTGTTGTCGTATAGAGGCGGTGCTATAAATCCTGAAATATTTCACAGCCTTTTGTGCGCAGGGAGAAATACACTGCCGTTTTCTCAGAACCTTTAGCCGGCTATGAAACGAGCAATATTGCTTGCGGAAGAATGCGTAGCCTTCATACTGTGAACACTCGCACTATACAGATGAATAGCCGCCGCGGTGGCTTAGCGGTTATGGTGCTCGGCTGCTGACCCGAAAGACGCGGGTTCGATCCCGGCCGCGGCGGTTGAATTTCTTTGGAGGAGAAATTCTAGAGGCCCGTGTACTGTGCGATGTCAGTGCACGTTAAAGAACCCCAGGTGGTCGAAATTTCCGGAGCCCTCCACTACGGCGTCTCTCATAGCCTTAGTCGCTTTGGGACGTTAAACCCCATAAACCAAACCATAAACCAAACCTATACAGATGAATGAAGCCGGAAACAGAGCCCTAAATCTTTGAAACACATTTCCCGCGCAGACAATTACGAATTGTTCGGCAGCGGTGTTTTCAAATCAGTGGCAGAAAATTACGTTCCAAGCGCGTTCGGTAAGCTGTTTACACATCTCTCGATCAGTTTACATCTCTTTATCACTGTTTACTCATCTCTCTATCTGCCCGAAATTTAGTTTCTTCCCACGCAATCAGCATGGTGCTTGGAAATGTAGCTGCAGAATACCTGGGGTACGTATTATGACAAATAAGGTAATCGGGATTCACAGAAAAAGTAGGACACACGGTCGCAGGACAAATGTCATACAGTTGTGAAACAAAAACCGGTTAGAAGATTTTGGTCGCTATTCGCATACACCAACCTGTGCAGGAAGACTGTGACGGCAGCTCCCTCTGAACCGCATGCTGCGTTGTCATCGGTGATCAGCAAGTAAGACGCTTTTGTCGCGGTAATAACAGTAGGACTTTCTAAACATCCCGCAGGGACTAGCTGAACTCCACAGTGGACTGACTGATTGAAACCTTGAAAAGAAGGACCATGCCCTTAGCATGCAGATCGCACTGTGCGCCTGAGTACGGCCAGCACCTAGACAAGAAATATGGAATGCAGCGCCTTCTAAGCCCTCAAAAGCCGGCGTCTAACTTTTACTGCCCGGTTTCTCCCTCAAATATCTTTAATATACTGTGCCGTAGAGCTGTTCCAAGGTTTAGTACACTTCTTTCCGTACTGACTTGAAGCAGTGAAATAGTTTAGCTAGGAACGCGGAGTGTTAGGCGAATGAAAGACTGATTAGGAAGCTACTGCATCACATTCGAGTGTAGGCTGGGAAGTTTGTCTTGAACATGAAGCATGTAGTTCTTAAGCAGGAAGTTGGTCTGTGCTAAAGATGGCTGTTTGAATGTGCTTCTTGCGCAAGTCATGCAGTGCTGTCGCGCCAGTTTTGCTTTACTGGAAGATGTGTATGGTGAGACCGAGTTTTCCGTTCTTGAGCAGCAGTTCGCTGATCGTGCGGTAGCTTTTTTTTATTTCCGGAAATATCTGAAAAGCGAACACATTAATCATGGCTTGCAATTTTTTTTAAGAACCTGATTCGACGTATTGGACGGTGAACTTTACGGCGGGTTAATAATTACGAACGCGGGCAAGAGTCCCTCTCTGATACCTCGCGTGCAGGACATCCACGCTGTGCCTGCACAGACGGAAAGATCACACAAATGCTTTAAATTATTGTGGCAAATAACAGACTGACACATGAATTTATTACGACACGCAGGAGTGTCGGCCAGGAACATGTGTAAGTCATTATTCACAAGTAGCTTGCCATGCGCAGGGTGGTTGACTGGGGGGAGGGGGGGGGGTTGTTAAAAACTTAGCAAAGAACCAAGGACGCCAAAGCGCGAATCCGGATCAGGCAGATTTGTAAACGCATTCAATAAAGTGGAATGATTTCTTGAGCAGACTTGGGACCTAAAATGAAAGGCGCTGTCATTACTTTAATTGTGTAACAAAAGAAGCTTTGTGGTATTAGATGCACAAAGCGTCTACTCGTCCAAAAAGTGTTCGATGTCGACAATCTGTTGCTAAAGTCATGACACAAGTTTTTACGAGCTCATTGGAGAATATACTCATCGATTTCGTGCCATAATGGCCGATCGTTTACGCGGACGACTTCTTGCATCAACTGCAGCACCTGTGGCAGACAGCCGAGCTGAAACGACATGGGACAGTGGGAAACAGTGTGCTGTTACTGCACAAGGGACCACGCACAGTGCTACTTTTCTCGCCACATATTGCACATACTTCGTGACTCTGGCTTGGAGCTTGCCTAACATCCTCCGTATTCGACCGACTCGGCACCTTCAGACTACTAAATGTTTGATATTATGAAGGCTACGCGAAGAGCAAGCATTCCCCCAGTGGTGATGTGTTCATGGATTTTCGGTCTGGATAAATGCAATCGATCAAAATTTTGGTATGGGCTAGTCGGTGGCTCATCTTCAGGAAAGTAATATACAGCGCCAAAAACAGCGACAGAAGAGAAGACACAAACAACAGGACTGGCGCTGATGGCTCGCCGCCCAGGAACCACAATTTTTCACATGGGGTTGGGTAAGTTAGAGCTGCGCAGACATAAATATATTAAAGTTTGGGGAGACTAATAATAAAGGCCACAAAACTTCAGACTGATGGTCACAAATTTCCAGCTGATCCTTGTATGGAGTCCGGATCGTAAGCAGATTCAAAAACGAAGTCTAACCCAGGGACAGTATTTGCAGCGGCATACACAAAAGGAGAAAGGAGGGAATGTTAAACGCGCACCTAGTGACCTTTCAAAACGTTCACTAATGGCCGTTGGTAATGCTGCGCATGAAGCCAGTTGGAAGATGTCGCGTGTACCACGGGCTCGAATGTCGCCACATGCAGAGCCCAAAGCGAAGCCCAACGACCGGCTCGGAGCACTATTTCGCCAGCAATCCTGAAAAAGGCAAGGTGCGTCTGAAGTCTCTGGTACAAGCAAAAATAAAATAAATCTTGCCGTGATTGGGCTCCGTGTCCGCTTCGGGGCATGCAGATAGCTTCGCTGGCTCGTACACGAAAACACTATGGTATCGCCGCAGAATATCGCGACTCGAGTCAAATGGTGACTCCAGGGGTGACAGGGACACTTGTTAATAACGAAATTAACACAAGGATAACGAAATTTCTGTCCCATTTTGCGTCAGTTATCTCTAGCGGCCTCAGTTGAGTTGACACTTCTATGCAAAAAGCACTGCGACAAGGTAATATTAGAAAGTTGAGTTAAAAGGATTTATAGTGTCTGTCAGCCCTGCTTCACAGCAGCCGAAACGCGGAGCAAGAACGCATATTTTCTACAACAAAGAGGTAATTATAGTCGAGGGTTTGACGGCATACCGTCTGGTCAGGAATCATGGTGATGAGGATTGCTGGTCACTGGCCAAAGTCAATAAAGATGGAAAGACGTTTCGGGAGCGCTACGGCTCCCTTGTTCACTATGAAGCAATCGGCGCACGGATCCATCCTTTTGTAGCACTCAGTAGCGTTTTTAATGATTTGGCACAGATAGGATGTAGAGTCCCGTCATTCCTGTTTAGTGTGTTAGACGATGTCTCTATGATAAGCTACTCAAGATTCTGTCGTGCTGATGTGTTCTTTTCTGCTGTCAATATCTTTACTTGATCTCAGTTAATCTCGTGGCCGGATTCTTGCACATGCTCGGCGATGGCGTTAGATGTTGCTTTCTGGTTTCGGACGTCGTTCTGGTGCTCTCTCAGGCGTCTCCTAAAGTCCTTTGTCTCACCAATATATATTTATGAGCAATCGGCGCAGTCAATTTCATACACTACGCCTGGAAACCTTTCACGAGGGAGCCTGTCCTTCACATTCCCCAGTTCTGTTCGTACCTTGCCAGCGGGGACGTGCGCGATGTTGACACCATGCTTGCGGAAAATACGTGCAAGCGCTTCGCTAATTCCCGCAACGTATGGGACAGCAGCACGTTTTTCTTTTGATTTTTCTGTGCTCTCGATTTCTTCGGAGGCGGGCTGATTCGCTGGCATTCTTCTTTCGGTGTTCCTGATGAAGGAAAGAGGATAGCCGTTTCTTCCCAGATTGGATCCTATTATTTTCATTTCGCTCTTTAGATTGCCATCTTTACTGCAGACGGCTATCCTCTTTCCTTCATCAGGAACACCGAAAGAAGAATGCCAGCGAATCAGCCCGCCTCCGAAGAAATCGAGAGCACAGAAAAATCAAAAGAAAAACGTGCTGCTGTCCCATACGTTGCGGGAATTAGCGAAGCGCTTGCACGTATTTTCCGCAAGCATGGTGTCAACATCGCGCACGTCCCCGCTGGCAAGGTACGAACAGAACTCGGGAATGTGAAGGACAGGCTCCCTCGTGAAAGGTTTCCAGGCGTAGTGTATGAAATTGACTGCGCCGATTGCTCATAAATATATATTGGTGAGACAAAGGACTTTAGGAGACGCCTGAGAGAGCACCAGAACGACGTCCGAAACCAGAAAGCAACATCTAACGCCATCGCCGAGCATGTGCAAGAATCCGGCCACGAGATTAACTGAGATCAAGTAAAGATATTGACAACAGAAAAGAACACATCAGCACGACAGAATCTTGAGTAGCTTATCATAGAGACATCGTCTAACACACTAAACAGGAATGACGGTACTCTACATCCTATCTATGCTAAATCATTAAAAACGCTACTGAGTGCTACAAAAGGATGGATCCGTGCGCCGATTGCTTCATAGTGAACAAGGGAGCCGTAGCGCTCCCGAAATTTCTTTCCATCTTTATTGACTTTGGCCAGTGACCAGCAATCCTCATCAAAGAGGTAATTAACAAGCCATATATTAGTAAAGAGAGCTGGAAATTGTTGTAAGCTACAGCGGGTATAAGCATTGCGAATTATTTGTAAGGAAGCCATATGGACCTATAGCGAGCATGTTCTTCCGGTTTTTAGTGTCCCGTGCTTAAGATTAAAATTTAGTGCAATATATTTGCTATATATATATACAGTGCTTAATATACGAACGTGCATACGTAGCAGTTGGCAGGAAAGAATCGTATATATCGTTTTGCCCGCGAGAAAAAGAGCTAGTTCCAGTGCATTTGTTAATCTTCTAGTAAACCGCGCTCAAGGTATCTATGACAACTTGAGCGGCTACCTGATCCTTTGGGACGGAACAAAGCTGCATGTGACAGGATTATAGAAGTTTGGTCTTCGTATGAGGTTATCTGCTTGGTCTTTTATCTTTCTCCTACCCTTTTGCAGTACTTACGGTGCTGTAAGAAAATGCGAATGTATTAAGTTTCAAATTTCAAGCTCAGGTGCTGTATTCCATCTATAATCATGGTTTTATCGGCACATTTGCGCTGCCGCTGTTTTGTCTTTGCAAATACCTCCTACTTTTGACAATAATTATGATCCACAAACAAAACTGCGCCGTACTGAAGGGAACGCATGAAGCTTGCAGTTCTCAAAGATACACCCACCCTGCTCTAACCTCCACCACCCAGCGTCGGCATCACCAGCTTCCCGTTCGTGAAATCATATTTGCTTCGGTAGAACTAATTGAGCGGCTGTGATATCGAAAGGAAATAAAGTGCGAAACAACTGCATCAGCAAAAAGTTGAGATATAGAATGTAACGTTTGCAGCAGTAGATAACGCATCATTTTCATCGGTTATGCGTCTACGCGTTGACATGTGCTTCTCAACTATTTCGCCAAATATAGCGCAAAAAATGCAGGTCATTGCTGCTATTAACAAATTGCGTTTCCTTTTATTTCCACCTTTCGAATACAGCTTGTAATAACTAAGCCTGACAAATGGAGTAGTGTATTCTGCGGTGAACGATGTAGGGTACGTTAGTTTTGTAGCACCTCTACACCACCATTTTTTGTTTGCAGGCGAAAAGTTTCACCTTGGTTAGCTAGGCCACCGAATACAAGCAGAAAATTATCCTCGTGCACTTTTCTCATCGACAGAATCTGATATTTCGTGCGATGTTTCAATGTGAAGAAAGCAGAAGCGTTTTTATATTATCGAGTGATTGACAAAGTTTTTCTTTTGTTCGAAAAACGGTGATTTTTGATCCCGGTTAAAGGCGGCCACAAAATTTTGAAAAATCTATCCATTTTTTAGAAGATTTTAAGTATATTTTTGTATAAGAAGTTCAACGTTCCATAGCACCATGTGCTATGAGGGACGCACTGGTGGAGGGCCCCAGATAACTATCGATCACCTGAGCCAATTTAAGATCGCCTGACATGAGACAGTACACGGACGCCTTGCGTTTGGCATTCATCAAAATGGGGCCGCTGCCGCCGGAATCGAACCAACAACCTCGGGCTCAGGAGCCGGGTGCGCTAACCACTGATCTACCGCGGCCGAGGCTGAAACGGTTTGTCTCTGTTCAAACCCGAAAACGGAAATGAAGACACTGATTTGTGCCCCACCAGTTTCTTAAAGGCAATTTCACATTAAACTGAAGACGCGGGCCCACCCCTTCACAAAGGCAAGCCCTGCCAAGCATTTTCGCGATCAAAAGTCAGTGTAGTATATATATTTTTTTTTCTGTTGCCTGGCACTTCCCCCAGAGGTGGGACAACTTTAGCAATGAAATCTTTTCTGTAGTCATGAAGATACAGTGAAAATTTACTTACGTGAGTAAGGACCTGTCAGTATAGATTCGTACTAGAGTTGAAAGGAACTGAATATTTCTCTGAAATAAAGTGGCGTCCGTTTCCATGGCTTTATTACATTGCAGTTTGCGTAGAAGATCAATTATTGGAAGAAAGACAATCGGAGGAATTGTGGTTTGACGACGGGAATGTATTATCATTTAGTCGAGAAGGCGTATTGTTCTCTTTTATGGCTAAAAATGAGGAGACAAAAGTGGACATTAAGAAAAAAATTGGCGGGGGCTTAGCTTTGGTTAAGCCTGGTAGGTTGCGAAAGCGAAAGCGCGGCGCCTCCAACTGAAGGAACGCAGTGCGCGCGTCTACATGTCACGCGTGGCTACCGGCTGCCACTGCGCGACGACTGAAAGCGTCTTGGAACGCAGTGCGCCGCGTCTACAGGTCACGCGTGGCTACCGGCCGACGCTGCGCGACGACTGAAAGCGTCTTGGAACGCAGCGCACAGCGTCTACACGTCACGCGTGGCTACCGGCCCGGCCGCCGCTGCACGACGACTCAAAGCGCCTTCGGTAATTTTTTCATATTTTGTTTTATTGCAAAAGCAATACTGCTCACAGTTTGAGCCCTTCAGCGTAGCCCGGCCTTTAGCGTGACCTTAGACGTGACGTCATACTAGCTGCGAAAAACCAGGGCCCCAGCTCGGCTCGTCAGTGTAGAGCGGCGGTAGACACGGCGGGTGGTGAGCCTCTCGCTTCTCCCGCTAGGAGCGCTGCGGTCGGAGTGACGTCATACTATTTGTATAAACAGAGCTCCAGCTCGTGCCGTCGGCGCAAGGTGGTGACGAGGCGCGGCTTTGGCCACTTATCTGTTTTTTTTTTTTTTTGAGCCAGCGTCCGCTTCGGCGGACGCGGTTGTTGCTACGACGCGCGTCGTTACTTTTCTTTTTCTCTTTCCTCTGATCTTTTATCTTTCCTCTATCTGCACGTGGCAGCGGTGGTGGCTCAGCTGGAGCCAGTTGGGCAGGCCCGTGCACTTTCCTTTTCATCCTTCTCTCAGTCGCAACAACAACAACGTCGGCGCAGAGCGGCGGTAGACACGGCGGATGCGGGCTGAAGAAACGAATGAAGTTGCTTTCGCAATTTTCGGGCTTAACCAAGCTGAGCATGTGCCAATTTTTTGATGCTGTTACGACTGAGAGAAAGAAAACACAATCTACAGCTGGTATGACGTCACAGCAGCAGTAGCGCCACAGGTGCGCAGGGCGGTAAACACACCGTAACTGCAGTCGGGCTATCTGAAGGAGCGAGTTGGTCGCCCATATTCCCTCCGCTAAAGGTCAAACGTAACTGCGGCCGGGCCACGCGACGGCTTTAAAGTGCGAGTAGTATTGCTTTCGCAATAAAAACGGACAGGCACCAGGGAAGGAGCACAAAGAAAAATCTATCGTCTGCTGCCGTAGTTTACGATCCATCGGGTCTTTCGGATGAACGGCGCTGTGTACTGCAAACTTTTGCAACTGATGGTACAGCCGTAGCCTCCGGCATATTGCAACTTAGAGAATGTAGCCCAGCACTTAGGACAACACTGAAAGGCTTCCAAATAAAAACATTTTTATTGGCTCGACTTGCGCCCGCAAACAACTGAACTACTGGGCTGCGACGATAGAAAAAAGCGTGCTCTGAGGTAATAAAAGGACGGCTCCCCGTCGCTCTCGTCTGCGTTGACTTTAACGCAGAGGAACAAAATTGAACCTAAGGGGTTGAAAGACTGCAATAATATCAAACAACGTAAAAGCACGTGTGTCTGCTCCGCCGTGCAAACACTGCACCTAATGATGGTCGCATCTGTTTAGAAAAAAATTTATTTACATATGTACACATGCCAAGGTTACCAGATACATGGACGTTTACAAAAACACGCATCTATCGTCTTAAACACGACGACGAAGCGGAGTGCCCGCGGTGGCCGAATTTCGATGAAGGCGTAATTCTAGAGGCCCGTGTACCGTGCGATGTCAGTGCAGGTTAAAGAACCCCAGGCGGTCGAAATTTTCGGAGCCCTTCCCTGCGGCGTCCATCATAGCCTGAGTTGCTTTGGAACGTTAAACCCCAATAAACCAAACCGAAGCGGAGTGCCGGGGGCTTTCAGAATAAAGAAAGGAACAATATAAAGATTGGTACGGATATTACTTTGTGTTTTGTCTTTCACCCTAGTATATACCAACTTGCCATTCTTTCCTCTCACTGCAAAAGCTACGATACCTTCAGCCGGATTTTTTTGTGCGTTCCTCCTTTCGCTGGTACTCTTTCAGCTAGTTTACATTTTGTGGGAAATTGCACCACCTACGCCATCAAATACTGTCTTTGTAGAGTACCCGATACGTAGAGTACCCCATGCGGGTTTCGTTCGGCGTCATAAATCTCGCAATACCTTGTCGCATCTTTCCTCTCATGGTTTTTTTCATCAGTCAAGGGATGCTCTCGAGACTGCCGCTTCACTATAAAAAAAAATTACTGTTTAAGTTTGTTGTAGTAGACGGCTTTCTTCACAACGCCCTGTCAATAAGTGATAGGTTAGGTACAGTGACCTCAGGAGTCGTAAGCTTACTTCATATTGAAAATATAATACGATCTAGTTCACAGTTTTGTTCTTTAGGTGATGTGAGTGCGTATGCTCCGTCTTTTCTTCGCATGCAATTCTGCTTAGAGCAAGCCAGGAGTTACACTATTAACATTTTGTTTCAGCGATGCCTTTTGGTTCTTTCTCTTTTGTTATTGTAATTAACCGCCAAGCTGAGAAAGACTACTTCCTTCGACTTTTGGCTCGAAAGAGGGCATACGCTAATCAACCTTTCTGGCTGTATTAGTGTGCCGTTTCTTTATTTCTGTCTTTGATTTAACCAGTGCACTCACTACACTTACGCCATCTTGGATGCATATTATTGAAAAGGTGAGCCCGTCGTAACGTCACCTACCTTCTTATTTCCCCAAATATATTTATGTTATGCGTTCCCATATATGTCTGATGTTTTAGGCTGCCGGTGCTCTTCATTGTCAAGTTTTTATGGTTGCATTTTTCTGTATCCTGAGCATTCACCCTTAATTCGAAGGAGTTCTTTAGTGAAAGCTACAGTTGCCATTACTTAAGTATTTATGGCGTATCTTCTAACGTACCGCTATCGGAACTTAGGTGAAGAAAAATTTCTACAGCTGCTATGCATTTCTATGGAAGGACACAAAGGTATCTGCCATTGAATTCATGTCGAAGTAAAAAAAGTAAGCACAAATGCCCTGACATTCAGTTACAAATACTGTTGAATTTTTATTTGATTGTAAATCGTCTCATTTAGACTTTACCTTAATATTCTTATGGCATAGTGGAAAGCTGTACTGCATCCACAACCTCTATTTTAATTTATAAACTGCCCTAACTATACTTTACTATTAGTTTGTTTTATACAGTCATATGGACTTTGTACTCTATCGCAGTTAACGCTTAACATGTCAACAGGCTGTATTTTTTATCGGCCCCGAGCGAAGTGGAGCAAATTATCGCAGATTTTGACTTCATTATTGTCCGCAACTGTAGATCCGAATGTCAAATCCTGACATGATTAGAAAATTTCGAGCACAAGGTGCATCCTGCTTCGAAATTTCACATGACATCCTTTTTTGTGAGAATTGTTACCATTCGACGTTTCTTTTCGACTAGGCTTTGTTGATCACCCATGATGAGTAAGCCTAATCCAAAACTTGCGCACTCAAGCCTTAGAAGAAGTGATTTGAGTACTGTGCTTTTAGGAAGTTGTTCACTCGAGCTAATGAATTTAATACCGCTTCATCTAGAACGAAACACTCGGATAGTTCTATAAGTTAGGTGGCGAAATGCTGACATTTGCATTGAAACATTCAAACAACAAGGTCTTTTCGGAAATTTATATGTCCTCAATCGCCTAGAAATTGGCATAGGCTTACGAGTTTTTTCAATGAAATGAAAATAATTTGCGCAGAATGGTTCATTTTCTTATGAGGGACAAAATTATTTACTTATTAATTTCTAACTTGCTATGAAAAAATAGCCATCGCGAAAATCGACAGGCGAATCAAAAAAGATATTCTTTAGCTCGTCTCATAGATGGAGTTAGGTTTATGCCATTTATGTTCTCTAAGCCGCTCATGAAATATCAGGGACGTCGTTGCATGTGGAGGCTTAAGGATTAATGTGTCCTGACCCTGGTTCATTAACGTGGACTGACCTCGAACAGCACTCGGGCGTTCTTTGGATTTCTTCACAATTTAAATTATTCCCTGCCCCACCCAGCCAACGAATGCCACTGAATACATATCCGCCACATCCTCCCCGACCAATCAGCATCCCATTTGTTGTGAGGTCCGTGCACTAGGTTCTTGTTCAAAAAAGGCAGGAACATTGTCTTGCCCTTTGAAGCACGTGAATTAAATTTCGTCAACAGAGACCTGTTTATTACTGCAACGGTAGCCAAGTGGTTTGAGCATCAGCCTCGTTCGCAAGAGGTGCGGCGTCCGAATCCCAGTGCCGTCGGGCACCCATTGGCGATACAATCGGTAAATTTTTCCGATGGCCAAGCGGGTTTTCGGTTTCTTTTATTTATTTATTTATTTATTAGTACCTCACAGGCCCCGAAGAGCATTGGGTGAGGGGGGCAAATCGAAAAAAAGGGATATACAGATGGAAAAAACCGTAATATCCGTTTGGGAAAAACCGTTTGGGTGAAATACCTGCAAAAACGGTATTTCACCCATAGTTGTGTGGGTAAAAAGATCTTGTGCAATGGCGCCTATCGCTCAAAGCTGCACTTGCACTAATAAAGCTCATCACCATGATCAGAATACTATCTTAGTAGAGCGGTCCACCTGTGCCGTGTAGTGCAAGACGTCTTGAAATGTCTCGAGATAAAACGTAAGCACTGTATGCGTAAATAATTTTAAATGGTTCTTAAGTGGCCATAGTTGCTGTTTCATTGAAAGAAATCAGATAAAAAGCCATTATCAGCATCTCGTTTTGTCCAAAGTACGAGTTGTACCTTAGGAACAAAAACCAGCTAATGGGTTTCTTTTAACATTGCAAAGTTAAAAAAATATTTACCTGTTGCCCAAAACGAAACTGTCACTGAGTTTTGTGGTGTTGTCTCTCCGTCCCTTAAAAAATATTTTTAGACAATTTGTAAAGATTCATCAAGATTTCAAATGGACGCAGCACTTAAAATTCATAGAAAAATGCAGCATCACATTTCTCATGTGTGACGCTTGCCACGCAGCGATTAGCTGGAGAGCACACACTGCACCAATATCAAGATCAGCCATGCCTTCTTTTAGTGCGACCCGGACTACTCATACAGATAGCAAGGTCGTATTTCTCAATTCCAGTATATTGCTTCTGGCGAGGGATCGTAGTGTTGATGCAGTCGAGGGAGGAATCATGGAATGAATATGCAGCGCCTACTCCCGGCAATGATGTTGACATCGCGCCGGGTGTGACCTATATCTGTCAGCAAATAACGTGACACTCGTAGACTTCCTCTGATTGTTCACGAATTGATGAAGGCTACGTGGCTAGCCGGCTACGTGGAAAGATTTCGTAACGCTTCCACCACGTAATGCAAAGCGGAATTCGGAGTTCTATGAAAGCCTGTCTGGCGATTGATTTTCATACTGCGTGGAAAAATAAGGAAGATGCATTGTCGTTTCGGTGCCTCCATCGGTGCCGTATTCAGACTGAGAGAAAATAATTGAGGGGCTGTTGCGAAGTATTAAGATGGCGCACGGAAGGGATAGTTATTCCTGACAGATTACAGCAGGCCCGATTTATCACTTTGGTCGCGGCTTGCCCTTGAAAAGACGCGGAGATAAATGTTTTCTTTCGCAACATGCCCTGCATCCCGGAAAACGGTATGGTGTACTCTTTGCTTCTTCTTTGATAGTGTGTTGGAAGCAGGATTCCTTTTCTTCCCACTACGTCGGTGTTCCTTGAAACGTCTTTCGAAATATCCTGCCTCAACATCAATCGCACTGTTGAAGTCTTTGCCGGAATGTTGCAAGTGACACTGCGGTACCTTGACACCGTAATCGGGTTCCTAAAGCGTAAACGGCACTCTTTTTGTTAGAAAAAAAGCAGCATCCGCTTAGAAGGACAGATAAAAATAAAAAAGATGCACTGGCGCCAGAAGAGTGCTATTAATTTCAACCAGAGATATTGTAGCGCCATTCAACGAAACGAAAAAGGATTCTGATCTAATCTGATCTAAAAAAGATGTAATAAAGGACGTCTTATAAGGCGCTGCGCAACGAATAACCAGCAGTACAGTCCGGATCGAGACCAGCAGAAGCGATCAATCCAGAGCACGCACGACCGTCGGAGCGTTCAGCGCTTGTCGTCGTTCTTGCTTAAGTGCCAGCCGCTGAAGGTTCCAAAGCCTAAGGCCTGTCTTACAACTATTTATCCTTGTCGTAGTCCTATTACCTCCAGCGTCTCGACTTTTGCATATACCTTCTGCAGTAATTGCATTTATTGAAGCAGGGAGCCTGAACAATAAGTTTATATTGTAGCGAAAGCTACATCGGCCACGAACTTGCGATTTCGCTGTGGCGGTTCTCCGAGGAGGCACAGAGACCGACCTTGAGCCGTTGCCTAGCAACCGCCGCAGCTGGCGGGCGCCGCTAAAGCCCCTCAATAATTTGAAAGTAGCGACACTCTCCTCCACTCCGGCGTTTTCCTCCTCGAATATCCTCGCCCACCGGCTGCGCGCGCTGCACACGGCACGCTTTTTTGGGCGTCGCTCGCTCGCCGTCTGCGCAATTGTCTGGCACATGCGCGCGCTCTTAAGTTCGCGCTTTTTCCACGCTCTGTTATTGAATAAAAACGCGAGAAAGACATGCGACACGCGTGACTACCACGAGCCACATAAATTAGCGTCTCGTACGCGCAATGAAAGTGCCAATTACGAGCGCTTGCGGCACGAACAAAACCACTTTCTGCATACATCTCACATTCTTTTTGACTTTTCAGTACCGTAAGTCTCAACACGGCATAGTATATGAAGCATAATATTTACAATATATTTGAACATTCCTGAATATTTTCAGCATGTTTAGTTAAATGTATATTCACTTCGAACTAATTTTCGCGCAAGTACAGTTTATGAAGTTGTTCACGAGTGGAGTTTCAGAAGTGGGATAGTTGCTGGGAACAAGCTGGGGCATTTGCTTCGATGGCCGTTCTAAAATTTTTCATTAAGGTTCAGACTGAGTTTGGCACCGCGCAGTGCACATGCAACGGCTTAATCGTTTTTGTAGTTGAGAATTTTCGCGGTGGCTTAAAAACGAATATGAACTTTTCATATAAGCATGAAACGACTTCAGCTCCCGCTGTCGGCGACTTTGAGGTGATGTCGAGCCGAAGCTGAGAGCCAAAGATCCGCGCACCGATTTTCCATCATCCAAGGAAAGTGTCCGCACCCCAAAATTTGGCCCTCTCGACCACCGAAATTTGACCTTGTCCGAATTTCATCAAAATTGGTGTCAAGCCTAATTTTAATGTGACCAATTCAATGGTGAGCTCCAAAATTAGGTGGGCTATCCCCAAAATTTGTCCCTCTGGACCCCATAAATTTGACATCCATATTTGACCAACATTGGGGTCCAACCTAATTTGACTATGGGAAACTCAGTGTTGGCTTCGAAATTTAGGTAGACCGCCCCCAAAGATTGGCACACTTGGGAATTTTCCGCCCACATTCTATTCCTTTTTAAATCCGCTTAAAGAGATGTTTCGTTGGGAAAGAAAAAACTGATAGCAACGACCGTTACAAAACCCAAGAGAAAGTTATAGGGTCTTAGCAATTTGGTCAGCCACAGTCAAGGCTATCCTAAAGCAAGTGCTTGAATAATATAATTATGCCTTGAGTATAAATACAGTCACAATATGACACACAGTTTTTCAGATGCAATGTTTATTACAGATGAGTCGTGTAGTTTTACGCCGAAAATATACATAAAAACCACGAATAAGCCAGCTGTGGACATCTGTCACCCGTTGGGTGCAGTTCTCAAAAGAAAACACAGAAAACAAAAACATAATTAGGGAAATGAAACAGCTCAGATGTAGGCCTATAGTTTTTGAGCGGACGATGCATTCAACAAAAGGCTACGCGGCGATGCTCAACTGAAGCAAATGATCGCAAACTGCAGAAATGAATATACAAAAAAGGCATGCATTCGATATTTACAATACTTGAGTAGATTCAGGCAACGATGGAAAGCACTGAAGTTATTAAAAAATGAATTATTTATGTGAATGCAATGAGGTCTTTTCCGAGAATGTGGCATTGATAATCTCACCTGGGAGAAGCGTAACGGTTCAGCAAAACAACAAATAAGCATATATCGTTAGACAAGTTGCATTCATAAAAAAAAATCTAGGCTAAATCTCGCTCGGGACACGCGCCGCATTACTGCGATGTGTACCATTACCAGAGATGCGAAAGATTTACCGCAGCGCGGATACCGCTGCACGCATACCAACACTTTTGCTTCCACACTTGCTAACACATGCACACACATTGTATGCATCAGCCGCCGCTATTATAGCACGTTGAGCGGAACCATGAAGTGACAACAATAACACGCATAATGGCGCAAAATGATCAGTGAATTAAGTGAAGTTGTTGGCTTTGTGATGCGCATGCATGCAGTTTCAGTATACACAGTCGCTTGGAAGAAATGCACAGTTGCTCGCAGAGGTGCGCAGTCTTCGTCGGGGTAAAGTTCTTGCGGCCGATGTTGTGCAGCCTCTTTTTTCTTCTAATGCTGTCTTTCTTGCCGCTCGGAATCGCGAAAAGAACAAAGGCTTTTTCACGCTGGCTTGTGCACTGATATGCGCAGCAACTCGGCATAGCGCTGCTCTAAAAGAGCGCGAATGACGCGAAGTGCAAGCGCGCAATGCCAGGGAGCTCGGTCGTAGCAGCAGCGGCTGGCCAAAAAATGGCGCCGACGAAAAATGAAAACACAAAAAGAGCGAACTTTCCGCGCGCTTTTCCCGGAGACCGCCCGCGGAGCCAATCAACGTTGAGCAAAGCGCCGATGGGAGAGGTGAGACAGGAGGATCGGCGAGGGTGTGCGGCGCGGCGGCATAGTTCACAGAAAGACGCTACTTTCAAATTACCGAAGGGCTTTAGGCGCCGCACGCTCGCCGCGCCATCTGGCATGACGTCACACCGCGTGCCTCACTGCGGAGCCGCCGCCGTCATTTGGTATGACGTCACACCGCTTGCCTCGTCGTTGCGCTTGCCTCCGCTCGCTTCGCCCAAGGCTAACCAAACTATGACTTAGCTTTCGCTACGTATGTCCTGGCACAGCCGAGCTAAGCCAGTGTGCATTTTTTAACATATTTTCGATAACCAGGGCTGTCTTATCAAAATGTTTTGAGGCACAGTGTCACATTGCTCTTTTGTGAAGGAAAAAGGGGCGCTATGTTGGACTATCTGAAATCATTGAGCAACTTCAGGGCTCCCGTTTTGTGAGAAACATTAGGGAATAAGTTGGGAAAAATTGGTTAAACGAAAAATAGTTTACTGTCCATGGCCTTTCGAGATTGCATGCATTTGTCGTAACCATTAGGTTGAAACAGTTCTTGCTTATATAATTTGTTGGTTTCTTCCAGATAGGGAATTGGCATCATTGAGCACGTGCACTGGCTTTAATTTGCCCAAGAAAATATAGTGAAGCTCATTCTTCACTACAAGTATTGCGTTTCGGTTTACACGAACTCTCCATCGGAAGCTTTAAGAATATAATTAGGGAGAAAAAAAGCGTTTTCCTTCCGAAAATATTGTGAAGCTCCTGCTGCTGTAAAAAAAGTTAAACTGCAGGATGAAGCGGGTATCTCATTTCGATGTACAGAAAATGAACTCTCGCAAGTAAAAGCAGTTTTGAAGACCGTGTACACGACAATACCTGGCTTTTCATTCGGCAAACACTTCCCTTTTCTAAGCCTACCAAGCCCTTTTCTCATCTCTCAGAAGGGTCTAAATAATTATGCTGAAAGGTGACACCAATTATCGAGGCACAGAAACAAGTCTTCTCAAAACATCAGCGAGCGGACTGAAGCTTCCTTTTGTTTCCACAGTTCAACTTAGAGCTCCGACGCGCTTGTCCCACATGGTCTTCTGGGGTGAGCTGCACGAGAGACCACGACAATTATGAGCCACACTCCTGTACGTAATCAAAAGTTGTCAGCCGCTCAGCATGGCAGCAATGATGAAAGGAAGCAACATAGATATTGTGACTACACTGCCATGGTCAAACAGATTCGGCCTGCCACAAATACAATCAGCATCTCTACTGAATCGAGGTCAACTGTCTTTATAGCACTAGTTGGGAATCACGGCCTTTCAGTTCGTCTTCCTCACAACTTGCACTAGAGGTACAAAATGAACCAAATATCAGTGGTAGTGAGTTCGCTACATAACAAGTTCCGAAATATGAATGGGCGAACGATCGCTTAAAAGGCGCCGTTCACGAGAAAATTTTGGGTGGTTTTATCGGTGTTGGCGTTGTGAGCGAAAAATCGCAAGTAGTGCCCTTGTAGGTGGTCCTGCGACAGCAACCTTAGAGGCAGGTGGGCCAGCTAGGTCACGTGACCTTGTGGCGTCAGCACATCTGGCCACCAGGTAGTTGTGCAACTGTCCACCATTGCATGTGGTCGTTAAACTAGTGATTGGTCGCTAGGGAAGAGCAACCCGGGCCGCGTAATGCCCACCGCTAGGAGCCGCTGCCATCACTGGGCAGTGGCGCATCGCTTAACCACTGAACCACTGCACCAAGAGGGGCATAGGGACTACCAGAGACATATAAATGTAAAGTAGAGAATGACCTTCTGCATATATGGCGGAACTTAAGGCCCATAAGGCGTAGCTTAGTTGTCCTCTCCAATGTTTTGACAATCTCTTGTAACTCTGAAAATTTAATAGAGCAATGCAGGGGAAATTGTTTCTTAATTCTTTCATAATTGCGGGTTAAACGGCTGTCACTTCAGTCTGTGAGTAAGAAAGATGTTGTTATGAAATGCATTCAGAAAATACAGTAGCGAAAACTTACGAAAGTTTCTTGCCTGCGACGGAAATAGCCAATTAATTCTCAGAAGCTAACGACGAGCATCTATAAAAAGTGACCTCGGTATTAAGAGCATTGGGGGCTCTTCGATTAATGCAGAATATTGCGCATGATTTCCCTTCTAAGTAATAGGAGTTGGTGGATGGCAAGCAATAAACACAAACCTAATAACGTGAATAGAGCGATTATTATAGGAAGTATGCAGAATATGAGCTGCTGGTCACCAATTCCAGTCACGACACTTTTGTTTTGCGTTGATGAATAGCATTAAGTTTTGCTTATCTCAATTATAAGAGCTCTTGGCCACGCAATTTCGCCATTTTGTCTCAACACTTTTATCTGCTTTTATAAGGACGATTTAATTTTGATAACTCTAAATATGTTAACAACCTGAGCGGACCGCTCACTTTGTGCTTGGCGCTGTTTGGCCTGATATGCCCTTGCGCCATTAAAACCCACCATCATCATCATCAATTGTAAACATTTCTTTCTAACTGTTGGAATCCGCGCTTAAAATACCCAGAGAGGTTTCTATGCTCTCTGGGAAGATTGAGTGTAAATATAACCGTATTTGTGTGGTAGAAAAAAAAAAAGACATTGGAAGTTATTTCCTCATAGCTGGCATGAGAATGCAAAGGATGCGTTAGCTGAATTCCGGAACTGACCTTCACATGACTTAAAGCGACGTCCCCTCCCCCCCCCCCCCCCCCAAAAAAAAAAAAAAAAAAAAAAACGAACGGAAAAGGCCACGACAGGAAACAAGCGAAGTCGCTTTAGGGGCCACACCCAGGGCATCGGCATAAGGTACATGAGGGCATAAGGTACACTAATGGCCACGGCCTGCAAAGTGCCGAGAACTATGTGTGAAATGCCTCACTCAAGCATGCTGCTAATAGCATTCTGTGCCGATAATGGCTCAAAGAGGTTAGGCATTCATACTTAGCAGCGCAAAAAAAAAAACGTGGACCAAAGCGAACAAGGAGACACAACACAAGCGCAGCTTGTGTTGTGGAATGTCGCGTGCATTGAAGTGTCGCGGAATGTCGCGTACATTCCGCGGAATGGCGCGTACAGCGTCATGTCCCTCTCTCTGCTTCGTCCCCGTTAGCGCGGTTTTTAGCCTCAGATCGCGTACATTGTTCCCGCCAACGCTCATTAGGATAAGAGTTGTAGCTGTTTTCCAAAAAATACTGCTTCAAACTTTGCGCAATATATAACATGACGGGCTTCTGTCCCGACCTGGGAACCAGCGCTAAACACAAAAGTTCAGGGGGCGCTTTGACTGCCTAAAGTGCGCGGAGGCGAAAGCGTTTTCAGCACCACTTTGCCTCTGTGGCACTGGTAACGTCGCTACTGGATGACATCACACATAATTAAGTACTAATTACTATGAAATGACAAATTACTAAATAATTGAAATTACTGAGTAATGACTAAAACTAATTACTGCTAATTAATGACGCTAAGCTTCGCTTTAGGAGTGGAATGCGACAGCTTTTGTAGCGCGGCCAGGGAGTCCACGTAACACCACCACCCGATCGGCGCGATGCCTTGCTCTTTGAACGCAACGCTTTTTGAGGAAAGGAAACGGCGCAGTAATTCTCGGTCATCTCGGTGGACACCTGAACCGCACCGTACAGGAAGGGAGAAAGTCGGAGTGAAAGAAAAAAGAGAAAGAGGGGCCGTAATGAAGAAAAAGAAAATTGTATTTGAGAAAAGGAAAATACGCAGTAACTGTCTCACATATCTCGGTGGACACCCGTCATCCGTTTGTAGAGGAAGGGAGGAAGTGGGAGTGAAAGAAGAGAGGCCGTAACGAAGCAAATGAAAACTGTATTTGAGCAAAGGAAATTACGCAGTAACTGTCTCTCATATCTCGGTGGACACCCGTCATCCGTTTGTAGAGGAAGGGAGGAAGTGGGAGTAAAAGAAGAAAGAGGGGCCGTAACGAAGCAAATGAAAATTGTATTTGAAGAGAGGAAATTACGCAGTAACTGTCTCACATATCTCGGTGGACACCCGTCATCCGTTTGTAGAGGAAGGGAGGAAGTGGGAGTGAAACAAGAGAGGCCGTAACGAAGCAAATGAAAACTGTATTTGAGCAAAGGAAATTACGCAGTAACTGTCTCTCATATCTCGGTGGACACCCGTCATCCGTTTATAGAGGAAGGGAGGAAGTGGGAGTAAAAGAAGAAAGAGGGGCCGTAAGGAAGCAAATGAAAATTGTATTTGAAGAGAGGAAATTACGCAGTAACTGTCTCACATATCTCGGTGGACACCCGTCGTCTGTTTGTAGAGGAAGGGAGGAAGTGGGAGTGAAAGAAGAAAGAGAGGCCGTAATGAAGCAAATGAAAATTGTATTTGAGGAAAGGAAAATACGCAGTAACTGTCCATCCTATCTCGGTGGACACCCGTCAAAAGCGTAACACCTCTGCTGACAAGCTTGTGCTGACAGCTTTCTGTCGACAACAATGGGGCTTTCGCCTTAAAAAGAAGATAGCGCCAAGCAGTGACATTATTTTGGGTGGAAAAAACAGCGCGAAAGGGACGGAAGACAAAGATGAAGGAAACCACACGGACGAGCGCTGACATTATACACAAATAGGAATTCTCGGCTGTGATCACCTTACAGCGAATCGCTGCTGATGTCCGGAGAATGCGTCGAGTGCTGTATACTTTGCTTCAGCCTAGACACACTGCGTTCTTTCGTTATTCACTGTGTACTTAGAAACGGTCTTGTCACGGGAAGAAGAATGAAAGGGGCATTCAAGACTCATTTGGAAGCAGGCCCGTTTTACTAGGACTTGATTATGGTCGTTTATGATGGTTTATGGAAAATGACGCTTCCTGAAATTTTCTTGGAGATCAGAAGTTCTTCGAAGGGAAAAGGAAGGGAAAACTTTATTTTCACTAATGGTTTTTCCTGCGGTTTGGGGGCATCTTCAGAGACGTCTTGGTTCTACCCCCAGGAGCCTTCTCTGTCGAAGTCGTCCGCCTCTAATCAGTGTTCGGCTGCCCTCAGTCCAGGGCTCCGCTGGCCACTGCCGCCCGTTCAGCTCGCTGTACCAGACCTTGTTGGTCTTCACAGCGGTCGCTGGACAGCAGAGTCTCCCACTGCTCCGCACTCGGGTTTTGTAATTTGGGGACCGCGTGTATGTTTTGGCAGGCCCATGTGAAGTGGTATAGAGTAGGTTTTTCGTCGAACCAGGGACATTTGTCCGCGTATATCGTAGGGTGCATTTTGTTTAGTATATGTAGGTTTGGGAAAGAGCCTGTTTGTAATTGTCTCCAAGTGACAGCTTCCTCTCTGCTGAGAGATTCGAAGGACATTTTAGACCAGCAAATTTTGCACACGCTTTCAAGGTCGCAACAACTGATTTATGGCGTTGTTTTTTAAAAAAAATCAGTGTGCTGCAGTGGCAGTGCTTCTTTTGAAACAGTACAGAGTGCGCACATTCTTTTTAAGCCCTTAAGTTTGGGCATATAGCCACAACCAGTGAGGGTTCGAGATTGAATTCAGCGCTATAATATGGGAGCATGCGGTGGCAGTAACTCACCAATATTTGAAACAACCACGAAGACCTTAATTTTTCTACCTCGTGCTGTAGAAAAAGCAGTCGATGATTTACGGCGTCATTTCAGTAGATTGAGGCCGTTCGGTGCAGAGAACATTTGCTGCCTCGCTTCGTTAGAGCGAATATGAATTGCTTTCGAGTTGTGTTATAACAGCTTACGGCTACAGCCTGTTCGGAGTTTTTCGTGGTAAAACTATCGAACGAGCCACGTCTCGGTAGGGTAATTTCTAGCTCGCGATTACTTTACAAGATCGCGAGTGAAACGTTCCGGAGATGGGCACTGAGAACTATTTGCTTCTGTGCTCAAGGAAAATAGCTAAGGTTTTAGTAGTATCATGTTAAATAAAATAGCATAAAGTTGTCAGTAGCCCGCAGCTTCTTACCGCGAAACGTCAGGAGCCTGAGTAGCAAAAACGATGGCGTCTTTGTTGGCGTCCGTTTCCGGAGTCTTTTGTCGGTGTCGGCGCCGGTGTCGTTGACCACGAGCCACCAAGATTGCAGGTAGAACAACTAGGTCCCATGAACTGGTGACGTTATCACAATCTGCCTATCGGATTATCTGAGCAAAGAGTACACCGTGGCAGGGGGAGGTAAAATTAAGGATTTGTTTCGAGAGGTTGCTCAGGAAGAGAAACCTGGGGAGCAGATTAAGTAGAAAATCGCAGTTGTTATCGTAAAACACAATAGCACTAACTAATCTCAAGCAATCGATAACAGCCCTTCAAAAATACATTTCCTTGAAGATTATCGCTACAGAGGGACGTTTTATTTTGGGGGGCTATTTCGATAAGCGCTTCACTGCCATGTTTACCTAAAGCACAGTTTTTAGCTTGACGAATCCGTGCGTGATTGCTGGTTGCGCTCCGTCGGCAATCAGATTTCATGGACATGTTACTTGAAGCAATTCTGTGGCAATGCTGCTAAGGTACGAGCAATTGTACACGTAAGAGTAGAACCGCACCAAAAACGTAGCGGAATATTCTTACAGAGGAAGAAGCGCATGCTTCCGACATAGTATATCTCATACTCTCAAAAAGGTTAAGGCTGTGGCTTACATAGGAAAGAGAGAAATCAGGCGAGCGTTTGGAAGAATTTTATTACCCTCCAAAATAAAGGAGAGAGAGAGAGAGAAAAACTTTGTTATGTCAAGTGTGTTTAGACCCCCTTGGGTCTCTGGACTACCGCACGGTCCCACTCTACGTCGGAACGTTCATGTGGTGTTTGTTCATGACGTCGGCACCCCGAAGCGCCGCAGCAAGCTGCGATGGCGGGTCCAGAGACGAGAGCACGACCTCCCAGTCCTCCCAACGTGATTGTGCGGGCTGTCCCTGCGGGGGAGGATCAGCAGGGCAGCCGAAAAGGATGTGGGAGAGTGTGGCGTGATGGTCACCGCACAGGGAGCATGCAGGGGAGGTGCCACAGTAGTGAGATAGCAGCTTAGGGGATGAGAGAGAGAGCGGGTCTGGAGGCGTCTCCAGAGGGTCTGTTGGGAATGGGTAAGAGAGGGATGTGGAGGAGGGTAAGACCGAAGGTCCAAGCTTGACATTGGCGTGAGCTCTGCAAAGGTGTGCGCCCGTTCTCACGGTCCAAAATAAAAGAATGCATGAATGATTCAGAAATTTTATTGCTCCATAGGTCTTGGTTACCTTGATGGGCAGAGCCAATAGTCCAAGGCTTTGTGGCTGCTGCGAGGATACAGGTCGGGTCTGTTAGTCAGCATTCATCTTCCAGGTGATTCCTAGAGAAAGATGCCTCCGACTGCTCCGTTGTAGGGCTTTATGTGCAAGGTGGTGCCGTTACTTGTTGGCATCCCCATTAAGGGTGGACAGGTCTTCGCGCCAAGAGCACGTTTCCCAGTGTTGGGTGGGATGAATTTTGTTCAAAATAACGTGGTTTTAGAACGACCTGTGGAATCAGTTTGGAAATAAACAGATTTGAAAAAAAAAGTGAAGAAAATAGTTTGGAAGCCGGGCACTAAGGCATCCCCTCGTTCTTTGGCTGACGTTAGAGACTAACCCGTGCTGATAATTAAGCAATCAAATGTTTGACGGCCGCTGTATATCTTCTGCTGAGATCTATGGACTTGACTTGAAGTCTTAATCCCCTTAGGGCAGTTAAGTGGCTATTAAGGTTCTCCGTTATATATGAGAAAACTAACGTACAACCATACATAAACGGCACAAAACAATGTCTTGCTTAGGCTGCCGCGATGTTTCAGCAACACTTCCATCGTTGCCATCGGTACACAGACGTTGTGATGTCCCATACTCTCGTTCAGTTCCGTGCAATTAACAACCCAGCGACAAATTGAGAGCCCATCTTTTAAAACTGAACTTCCAGTTGCGTTTTTGTCGGCCGGCTCCATCGTTTAACATCCGTTGCAATTATTTAATGCCAATAGCAGCTCGTTCTACAAGTACAGCTCTATGAATAAGCATTTGCGTTATGTTTGCTTTTAAACCTACTGACAGCGCAGCCAAAAAGCTCAGGCCACACTCTGAGCTGGCTTTTTGACCGCGCAGAAATACCATATTATATCCCAAAAGAAAACAGTAATTCGATCGGAAAAAAATAATATTTAAAAAATAAAACAACCACAAGCTGCTTTCTGAAATAAACACTGAATCGCTGTTCTCAGATTTCTGAACAATTATAAATCGCAAAGTAGAAGCTTTGTTTTTAACTACTCTCGCGGACGCGCAGAACATACAGACGCTACTTACCAAGCCGGTCCGATTTACAGAGAGCAGTGCGTGAAGTAAAAAGTTTTAAACTGTGCGGGAGTGGAACGAAATAGGCTTTTGGTATGCAGACTGAAGGAGACCATGGAGACATCGCCATGTTTTCTCCCCTTTAATGATGCTTTAATGGTGACGGGTATGCAGCACCTTCAAATGTTCATAGTAAAGATGTGAGCGAATAAATGTGGCCGACTGCAGGCCCCACGAGAGATGACGATACTGTTTCTTTAAGGTTCTATACAACTGCCCTTTTTGCGACATCTATTTCGTTAGAAAGTACCCCGAGAATCAACTTTTTCGGAAAACCACATTTTGCTCAGGATAATTATACCAGTAACGCAGGTACCGACTGAAGATTACAAAGAATCCTGTTTGCTGCAAATTATCCTGATGTCAGTTCAAATTGGCGCCAGTGCAAGTTCAAACGTCATTTCTCCCATTTTTGAATTTGTGTATTTGGTAATTAGACGTGACAAACCATAATCCTTAAATCCGAATGATGCTTGGAGTGCTCAGTTATTCCATCCAATTAAGAAAATTCATCTAACTAGAAAGAAACCTGCTTCCTGTCCGATTTTCGACCGAATCTTCCGAGTGTACCGACATGACCATATTTCTCATGAAAATTGTGCCGGAGTGTATTGGGAACAATGTTCTCCAAAAAACCCCGTCCAGACAGGCAATTCATAACCGCCGATGTGTGGTTGCTATATGATCGAGGCCAGTAGGACCAAAGCTAAGGAAGCCACAGGAGAATTCTTCGCACTTCGCTACAAACGATACCTCTTTTTCGTACCTTTGGGATGAACCACCAGCTCTTCTGTCGGTCCATTCGGAAAGTAATGGTGGTGTCCCTCAGTTTTTTTTGAAGAGCGAAGCCCGGAATTCAGTTTCTGACAATGAACAGTTCCTATATAGCACTAGCTGGCCCCATGGCTTGTGAACCGCCTCGTAGAATTTCTTGGCGGTTAATTGTGTTCCTGTTGATGCTTTTAGGCACGTCTTATATTTTCTTATTTTGATTACAAATACAGCAACCACTTCGTTTCGGACGGATGAAGGAGTGGTTACGACAGTAAAAAAAATGAAAACCGATGAAAGAACAAGGAAAATTAGCATAGACACTAATAAATGCAAGATAATTCATCATTACGAGGGTGTCAGTGTTATAATGGGGCAAAATTTATTGCAACTAACATCTTCTTTGAAACGCTCGACCAGAGTGGGAATCCAGAATAGTGGTGGGAAGGTTACTCCAGTAAGCAAAGGCTGAAGGCAAAACCCACATTCGCAGAAGCATTCCAGGGGTTGATGAGGTCTTTTGATCTCAGGGACGATAGAATCCTGACATTCGCGTGAGATAGAGTCCTTACCTCCTTCTCCGAGGCACCTGTAGTCTGGCGGACAGTTGATGGAAACGAGAAATATTTATGTGCAATTCCGACTGCTGACCGTTTTCCTCGCGATCGTTGGAAGGCGTTGCGAGCGAATAAAAGGCAGGCGGAAAAGGTCTGACTACCAAGGCAAGGCGGCCTCCTCAAACCAACTTCGTCCGTGTCAGATGTGCACGCAGCTCGCATCAGATGAAGCGAGAATTGCATTGGGTTGCTCGCAATACCATTTTTTCTCCATGAAATAAGCATACTTGAAACACGCCATGCTACTCGCGTACACTTCGCAAGCCAGGAACTCATTTTCCAGCCGGGTCCATTTTGCAAAGAGGAGATTCGTTGTTCTGTCACGCAATTTAGATAGCGGGGGAAGATGGAAGCGCTTGCGGTTTTCCATCGTGGTTGCGTGTGCAAACCGTAATGGAACGGAGGAGCCCTCGGATACAGTCGGCGCTCTGAAAAGGTAGGATCTGAGTGTCCGCGGCCAGTTGCAAATCCTGAAACGAAATGAGTTTAGCTCCCGCGCTACCGTTTCCCTGTCGCGAGATTCGAGGCTGGTAGAAAGGTGAAAACTGTCATTAGAGGCTTATGCAGCGTAACTAGACCCACCGAAACTTCTTTTTTTTTCTGATGCCCCTCAACGTTTTTTTAAATGCATTCAGAAATCGTCTGAAAATAACTAAAAGAAATATGCTATACCAAAGTAGATCTAAAGATAGGCAAATTCAAGTGCTGGACACATGCACGTGATGTTCCACCTGCCTGTTATTTCCCGAATGGTAGAGCTGCCACGACGGCAACTACGCACAACCACGATTTGTATGCGTGGTCGGACATGAAAAAGGGCAGCGTTGAAAGCCCTTAGGTTTTTGTGCCTTAACGCTACTACCCACACTGAATTATTCTTTATTTAGATTCTTAATGGCACTGCCAACTTATTTCAGGTTGGATATTTTAGAAAAAGGAGAGTGAAAGATAAGATAAAGACATGGCATTTTAAACAAATTCACATGCTCCGGGTGAAATGTTTGCAAGCCAGAAGTAGCGCACCCTATTCAAATTTCCGCATTTATAGACTTCAAGAATGGGGAACATGAGGCACTTAATGTTCGCCTCATGTATATATGCAAACAACCGAATACAAAATTTCTAGCTTTAACAGGTGACGCGATGACATCTTACTGCTTGCAGTTGTCAGACTAGCATTTCGGTTCACTGCAGTGACATTTCGTGTTTCTTGAGATAAGGAAAATCACGGACACGCGATCATTTCGTTGACATTGTTGTCATCTGTTGTTTATCTACGAAAATAGATTAAAAAATGAAGTAAAATGTTTTTGCTGGCCGAAGCACCCACGCAGCACTAAGACAGCCTCGCAGTGCACTCACAGTGAGAAATCTCTCGCATTTCGCGAGAACTGCCTCAATCTTTGCCTGTATTGTTTACAAATGAACCTAATCTGCGCACTTGTGAGCGTATTTATTTCACAAGAGAGAAATCTGTAAATGTGGATGTGCCACAACCCGCAGATAGACGCAGATAAGGTACCCACGTTATATTAACCCTATTTGTGAAAAAAATGAAAATTTTATGGCCTGAGTAGTATATACTCTCAAAAAAATTCTATTAGCAGTTCTTTCGTCTCGCTGTGGCCGCATTTATATAAGGGCGAAATTCATATACATTCTTGTTGTGATACTCTTCGGCATTTTGCTTAAGTGCTTATGGCTGAACCCAACAGAAATATCTTTAGTATGCACACTTCAAAGGTGAAGCCTTGGTACAACTCACTCAGTCCCCATGAACCATTAGAATTCCGCCGAAAAAGCGATCTGAAAGCGTCCTACACAACAGTTTCTTCCAAACTTTCTAATTTTGCACAACTCGACAATGCCAGTTGTGGTGTCGAATTTGTACTTCCTCACCAAATGTTCACTGCTAAATTCATTCAACTCCAGTCTCCGCCGAACGCATGCATCCCATCTCTGAGCAGTTTCACAGCAATTGTTACATGATACAAGAGCTTCTAAGTGCTTAGGTGCTTTAGCTGTGCTTCTATTGGTTCCAATACATTGTAGCGCAGCAAAAGACAAGGACACAAGAGACGAGAGACGAACACCACGAGCGCTAAATTCCAACAATTTTTATTCCAATAAAATTTGTTGGCATAGGTGCACTTTTGTTCATCTGCCGCCTCGGACGTAGTGATTGTCAAGCACTGACTGAGAACTGCTAACAGCGAAAAGGTTAGAGGTTACTGTTCCTCAATTTCCGCTCAAAGTATATCTAGCCGCTTACTTATAAGTAATCTACAGCCACCGCGGTGGCTCAGTGGTTATCCGCTTACTTACAAGTAATCCACGGCCGCCGCGGTGGCTCAGTGGCTATGGCACTCGGCTGCTGACCCGAAATACGCGGGTTCGATCCCGGCCACGGCGGTCGAATTTCGATGCAGGCGAAATGCTAGAGGCTGGTGTACTGTGAAATGTCAGTGCACGTTAAAGAACCGCAGGCGGTCGAAATTTCCGGAGCCCTCCGTACGACATCCCTCATATCTTTAGTCGATTTGGGACGCTAAACCCACATAAACCATAAACAAGTAATCCATGAGCGGGCCTGTGGAGGGAGACATTAAAGTGGAAAGTGGAAAAAAGTGGAGACATAATGCCAAGTGGAAAAAAAACAAATGTATTAAGAGTTCAAAAGCGTAGCTTTTTGGGCTTATTGGTGCACAATCATAGCGAGAGAATATAGCGCAGAGTAGGACAGGACACAAGAAGACACAAACAGCACAAGCGCTGTACTACTAGCATACAGCATTACTAGTAGGGCAATTCGCGCGCGTCGCTGCATTACTTGTCCTTTCGGGCCAGTGTGCCGTACGTCTGGCTCCATTACTTAAAGAGCTCAGTTTTTTCTCATAATGACGTCAATGTAAGGTACCATGTTCCCGTTCCTAAGCCAGAAAAGTTGCTATCGCTTCTGATTTTCGCGAAGTAAAAAAGCTTAATGGGTATCTCTACACTTCAAATACCGCTGCAGCTGCTCTATTCCGTGCTGAATATTTAAACGATTTTCGCAGACATACATTATTGAAATGGGCTGCCTGTGGAAGATAAAAAAAAATTTTCGTGCCCTGTGCACCCAGCGTGTCGTAAATGAGACCTGCTGCAAGTTAGAAAAAAAGGCAGGAGCGTTCGTCTTGAATGTAAGAAGTGAGAATAATGGCGAGTAACTTTCCTGTTTATTTTCCCGCTTATACTGTGAACGAAATCCTATACCCGGGTTACTTCCGGGTATTTGCTCTTATAAGAGCTGCATCTGAATCATTTTACAGCACCCAGAGAGCAACGCAGTAAGCAATATGGAAATGTCAAGAAAAGCTCTCAGCCAGATATTTAATTTGGCTGACACAGCCCTATGAAACCGGATTCTTGATGAACTGGTATAAACAGTAAAAAGCCAATATATGTGTTTCGCGGATTGTGCTTTCGCGGGGCAAAATGTTTTTTTTTTTTCGTTTTCCCATTCTCGCTTGAAGACAGACGAGTGAAGAAATGAGATCCTGCTATGCGGGAAACTGATCTCTAATTGTACCAAGTGTGCTCGATTGCTCTGGGCCATGCGGATGTTTCGGGAATAACGGAAATTTTGTAGCTGCCTGTGACGTACTCGGTTGGTTTTAAGCCAAGACAAGATGCGTTGGCACATTAAAGAAGAAGAAGGAAAAGAGTGTGATGTTTTTTTTTTGTTTTTAAATGCGAGATTAATGTTTCCATCCCTGTTAGGGGCGACAAAAACTGCGTCATTCCGAAACCAAAACTGAAATAAAAACTTCATTAGTACAATGTGATAGCACATATTAGTGGATTTTAAGGACTATGAAATTAGGTGATATCAGGTTATGAACGCAAAATAGTGATTCACAAAAAACGCCTCGGCATCTTGCAAGCGAGCTTCAGTCGCACAAATAATTTCAGCTATGAAGTATAATTCATTTTATTGCGAAAGCAATACTGCTTGCACTTCCAGCCCGTCGCGTAGCGAGCCCGGTAGCTACCAAGCGCGGCCTAACTCTTGCTCCTGCCACGCGCGGCGCGCTTAGCGGTCTTACGTCACAGCTGCAAGAGCGAGGCATGTTTATCAACAAGAAAGGCAACAACACCAATACCATAAAGAAATTAGCCACATATGCAGACCAAGTGGTAGGCATATTCAGGAGGGTAGCGGTAAAAGGGCGAGGACTAGAAGAAAGGAATCTCCTGAGAATGTCGCAGGCGTACGTAATAAGTCGAATCTGCTACGCGACGCCGTACCTAAACATGAACAAGGCAGAAATAGAGAAGGTAGATAGAATATTGAGGAAATGCGCCAAGCGAGCTCTGGGACTTCCGATATCTACGTCGACGGAGCGGCTTGAAAAAATGGGGGTACACAACAGATGGGTTGAGCTGGCAGAGGGGGTGAGGATATCCCAATTAGAACGGCTCGGCAAGTCTGAAACGGGCAGGACAATACTCGAATGGGTAGGAATCCGGCCAGAAAGTAGCACGCACAAGATGGTAAACATCCCGGCAGGAATCAGGGCCAAGATATGCGTCCCACCTATGCCGCGGAACATGCACCCCGTGTATAACAAGGAAAGACGAGAACATAGGGCTAAGGCCTACGAGAGGAAGATGAAGGAGCGACCGGCAGACCAGGTGGCGTACGTAGACGCGGCGTGCGGACAGCACGGGGCGGCTGTATCCGCTGTGGTCGACGGGGCAGGAGTACCAACGGTAGCGGCTTCGAGCCGCACGAGAGATGCCAATGCGGCGGAAGAGTTGGCGATAGCGCTCGCTTGCGTCGGTACCAAGGCCACGACGATTTTAAGTGACAGCAAAACTGCAGTAAGAAACTTCGCGAAAGGAAGAATCTCGGAAGAGGCCAAACACGTCCTCGAGGCGAGGCCGATAGAACGTAACATAGAGATAATATGGATCCCAGCGCATGAGTCTATTGCAGGAAATGAGGCTGCACACGAGCTTGCCCGAGCTCTCTATCACCGGGCGGCCGCAGAGCAGCCCTCCCGCATAGACATGAAAGATAGCCTAATTTCATACCATGAGATCAAGGAACATTATAAGCTGAGCAGGAGGGTCTATCCGCCGCCCGACCGTTCCCTCGCAAAAGAGGAGGCAATTGCGTGGAGAAGATTGCAAGGGGGGAATCATATAAGCCCCTTCTGGGTATACATAACAATCTCCAAAGAGGAGAAAGACCAATATTGTATAATGTGCGGGGAGAGGGGCACTCTCGACCATGTCATATGGGAATGTGCTGGAAGCCCGGGCGCCGAGCAAAATATAGAAGATAGAGAAGCCTGGGAGACCTTGCTGCGGAGCGAGGACCCCGCTAAGCAGCAACAAGCCATCCGCCTGGCGGCTGAGGCCGTGAAGAGACAATGTGTCTTCACCAGACCTTAGTTTGCGAGGCTCCTAAGTAGGGCTCCCTTAGGCCTGCGTGCCGGGGGGTCCAAAAAGGAGTCTCATTTCGGTGGAAATAAACGTTTTGATGATGATGATGATGGGCTCCAACTCGCGCAGTCGCGTAGCGAGGCCGCAGCTATCAAGCGCGGCCTAACTCCCGCTCCTGCCACGCGCGGCGCGCTTAGCGGTCTGACGTCACAGCTGCAAGAGCGGGGCTCCAACTCGCGCCGTCGTGTAGCGAGGCCGCAGCTATCAAGCGCGGCCTAACTCCCGCTCCTGCCACGCGCGGCGCGCTTAGCGGTCGGTTCGGGTGTCCACTGAGATGACAGAGAATTACTGCGCCATTTTCTTTCCTCAAAAATCGGTGCGTTCAAAGGGCAAGGCATAGCGGATTAATTCTCTGTCATCTAGGGGGACACCCGAACCACAGGAAGGAAGGAACGCCACCACCCGTTCGGCGCGATGCCTTGCCCTTTGAACGCAACGCTTTTTGAGGAGAGAAAATTCTCTGCCATCCCGGTGAACCCCCGAACCGCACCGTACAGGAAGGGAGGAAGTGGGAATGAAAGAATAGGGAAGCTTAGTATTAAGGGCTTTGCGTAATTGCGTGCATAGCGGAATAGCGGCTTCAGAGTGCGCATGCGCAGAACGCTAATGGGGAAATAGCGTTAGCGTACGCACGCAATTTTCAGAATTTAGCGTTGCGGCAGTTGCGGCTTTTGCGCCCTTAGTGTGGAAACATGGCGGCGTCCTTTCAAGCGACAGCCGCCCGCTTCAGCCGATTCGGCAGCTCTTGCAATTCCGGTCGGCATGTTTACCGGCAACTACTGGTGTTTTTGCTTTTCGCTATGACTTACCTTGCTTCGACGGTAAAGTTTAAGCTGCATTTCAGCCCAGTTTTTGAGATACGCTCTCGATTCTGGAGCGCGCAAGCCTAATGGAACCTCAAGCTGCACTGCTACCGTCTGCAACGGCCCGAAACGCAGCAGAAACCTAGCAAAAACGTCTGGAACGAGACAAAAATAGATTTGGAGGTTTGTAGCGGTGTTTTATGTACCTAAATTATGTAAAAAGAGTTTATAATAAATTTACAAAAGTTTTTTGAACATTAGACGTCATGTGATGCCAAATAATCTTGCTCCAACAGCGTGTAGTTAACACTGCCTTTACTAGATGGCGCCACAGTTTTACGTTTTTATTTAATTTTATTTCAATTTTGAGGTCATTTTGCAGACGAAAATGAACGCTGCACTAAAAATTAGTTTAAAAAACACGGAAATATACTTTGCCAAGTTAGCGGCTAATGTCGACCATTTTAGAAGGACCGTTGGCATCCATGTCAAGCAGATGGCGTTTAGCGTTTTCAAAACGCTACACTAAAACTGTCTGTGGGGATAAGTTGCTTGCGGCACGCTAACGTAATTTCCCTTAGGTCCGCTATCACGCTAACGCTATACTAAAACTCTCTAATCATCCGTTAGCGTGAGCCGCTCGTTTTGGCGACCGAGGCACGCACAAATCTCCCAGCACATGGGGGCCCTCGTGTGGTGAGCATAATGCCATGTAAAACAAATGGGTAAAACTTTCATAAATAAGCTTTACTAAGAGCACTACAAAGACACACCACCAGGCAAACCAGGCGCAGCCAGGGCTTTTGCTTTCGTAACTTACCGGGCTTAACCAAGCTAAGCCTATGCCAAATTTTTTGCACATCGGATTCATCATTCATCTTTCTGTTTCCGGATGAAAAGAATTTCGCATCTTTAATACTGGAATTCGCGGAAAGCGGCACACTCGCAAAAATTCTGCGATACAATTTGTTCTCTCGCTTAGCCCTTTACCTTTTTATAATTTGTAAATGTCTTTCTGTGATATCAAATGTAGGGCTAGATTGCAATTGCCGTGGAGTATTCGAGTATAAAGAAGTTGGCGCTGATGGAATGGGAAGAAGAGAAATGAAAAATTGAGGTATAATGTCGTCCTTCCTTCCACCCGACAAATTCGATTACTTCTGAAATTGCCTACAACAAGCAATTTCTCCTGTTTACAACGGCGAGAGGTGGGACTAGGAATGACGAGACCGTAAACAAAGGCTCGTACATAATAACTCTGAGTCCAAAAACTTCTCACCTTTCTACAATGTTTTTGGCATGGGAGCCAAAGTGCGCTTATCGCCAGCTGTGAACAACCTGCTGCTACCCACGCGCTCTAAGTAGCGCACTTTCGAATGCCCTCACATATATAACAAGGCGTCTAGCAGCCACGCGCAAATATCTTGTGCCTCAACTTTGTAAAGTTGTATGAGCATCTGTTTCGTCCACAGTAGTGACGAAATAGGAAACTAGACGTCAAGGCGTCTTCGAGAGAGGGTACGGTTGTAACGTCTGGTACTGTTGATAAAAGGTCCGCTGACACGCACACCGCGTTACATAAGCCGTGAAGAAATACGGCTGCAGTGGAATAGAGGAGGAACTCGATTGGAAACTGACTCAACATATCTGTAAGTTAAATTCTACGCTGAAACCGCCGAGGGCATATGCTACAAAGGACTAATTGCAGGTAATGCTTCGAGAGAGAAATGGTTGCCAGCTTTGCTGAACTGAATATAAGTTTTGCGAGATCATTGTGGCAATTTATTTGGGTGGCGAAATTCGGTGATTTCCAGGCACGATAACATCTTTCCTGGAGAACGCTGCAGGCTCTTATGACCTTATGCACGCGAGTACGGATTAGGAACGGCAGCCTTTTTACATCAGTTGAAAATTTTCACGCTTGTGGGGGAGAGACTAAAAAAATGGGCAGACGATTACAATAATCGCTAACGTGAGATTTGAGCGGAGCTCTTCAGACACCACCTCCCAACGCTGACAGGTGGCGTGTTACACCCCAAGGGGCACTGAAACTGCCCTGGACGCCCCATGGATGTCCTGGACATCCACAGAACATCTAAGGAAGTTTCAGTACCCATTGGGACTGCTTGCCAGCCTCTGGGATCCTCTCGGGGAAGCCACCTTCCAAGAAGCTTTTCGCTCTGCTACTTGGACAACCGGTTACGTCGGCTACGACATTGGAATGGGCGCCTAAGAGCTGCTGCCTGAAATATATGGCAAAACAATGCTCAAAGCAATGCCAAGAATATCTCAGCAAAACGTTCAAGCCATTGTTCAGCGAGTGCAGAGCTTAAGGTAGTAATAAATAACGATACACGCGTCACATAACAGTATTTATGATTCGTTAGAAGGGAACTGAGTGCGATAGCCCAACACCAGTTAATTTTCCGGATATGAAAATGGCGTTCCTAGATGAGTATATGCCTTGTCGTCGTCGTGAAAAAAAAATGGGTTGCAAGTTACCACTGTGCCCTGCCTCTCTCAGGTCCATGTCTTTGTTGAGGAAAAATTTTCGTCAGAATAAAAATGACAGGTGATCAGAGCGCAAATCTGACGTAAATGTGTACCTTTAGAATCTCGTTCACCTTCGGATAGTGCTATATGTCATCATATTTTTATTCTTCATCATTATGCACACATAGCTTTTTCAGTTGCTTTACACTTGTATGCTTTTACTTGTTCTCCACTCGCGAGCAGGATATCCGGTCTGTCGCTGGCATGCTCTTAGGGGGCTGGTATTTGGCTCGCTGGCCAAGCAGCATGGGTAATAATCCCAATATTGCAAATGGATGCCTTCACACTGGTGCTTTGTAGCGCCTACCTTTGCCAATACCTTTCCAATATTGGGCCAATTACCTGTGCATTTAGGGTGGGCCCTTCACACGTTATCGGCGCTTTGTACGCTGCATGTCGAAGGCGCAGCTTCCACGAGAGCTACTCACAAGCACCTTACGCCGCCAAAGTAAAGTATCAAGGGAAGCTCGCACACAGCCTCTGCAACGAAAGAGTTGCATTCGGCGAGCGCGCACCGCTCTGATATCTCCGCTCCTCTTCTTGGTTAACCTCCATCTCACCCTCCAGCTTGCACGGTAGCCAACCTTCTGGCTGCACCCGGGGTAACCACGCTAGGTAGCGCATTCCTCAGCAAGCGTCAGAACGTCTCTCTCCACGACAGCCGCCCTAGTTGTTCTTCCCTGGACATGCACCTTCCGTCCTCTCCCTCGTCTCACTTAGTAGTGGAAAGGAGGATCCCTCTCTCCACTTTGCTACGCGCCTACCGTGGCTTCGGAAAACATAGCCGACGACACTTTTTCCGAACTGGGTCCTCTATTGGTGAGCATTATTACTGTTACGGGGCTCTGATGTTTACAAACTCTTTTAAAGTGATAGCATTAAGGAACTCGTGTCACGGAAAAACCGGTCTTTTTGTCGTCGCTAAGGTAAGCGCAATTGACTGTGAGCTAAAAAATCCGATAAAAATTCCCACACAGTAACTAGGGGCAGGTGGGCCACCTAGGTAAGGTGACCGTGTGGGGCCATCTCAACCTTCCCCAGTGTATTGTGAGTAAAGTGCCCACCGGGGCAGGTGGCAGTTAAATCATTGATTGGTCGCGAAGGGTTGCTCTGGTCGAGTAATCTGGGTCGCACGAAGCTCACCGGGGGCATCACCTGCTAATGCAGGGCAGTGGCGCTTCGCTTAAACGCTGCACCACTATGCCAGGAGTGATATGAATGAATGGTAAATACAGATAGACCGATTGCGCATATAAGGGCATTAACCCAGTAATGCTATAGCCTCAAACCGTGTAGACGGAGTTTAAGATTCCCCTCCAATTTTTTTTAGGAATAGTCTTTTGCTTTTTGCACGCCAGCTTTTTGCTTAGACACAGTACCTGCTTATGGAATATGCTGTAGTAAGCGGATTCTTGCTTTTAAATGTGAAGTATACAAGAATTTCATTTCAGGTAAAAAAAAAACTGTCTAGAGGTTACATACTACGCTTTTATGCACAATGTTTACCTAGGGAGACGAGTTCAAAGCAATGCTTGCCTCCTCCTGTTACGATGCGATGTTCAGCGCCAAAACAATTTGCAATGTACAGCGTGTTCCTAGAAACCTCGGGCAAGCAGTGTACTGTAAAAAGCAGCCCACAAGCGAAGCTTTAAAAAAAGATATACGACCAGAGGGTGGTGTATAACTGCAGGCACAACCTCACGAAAAAAGCAAAAACAATAACGTGCTCTCCATGTCTGGCGTATGCTAGAAGGACTAAATGCAAACAATGGCAAATTAATTTAGATTACTGTTTCTGGGGTTCCACACACCAAGCAAGTCTTAAAATAAAAGGAATGCCGGAATGAAGAGCCGAAACATAAATTCACGCTCATGGAGTTCCTCCCATCATATATTAATACACTGGAGTGTTTTTCCATGCCAAATGTGCATACCAGACTTCTGCTTAAACCTCATATTTAGAAAAATATATCTACCTTTGGCCGCGTGACTGAAGTTTATTTCAGGAAATATTTAAGTGATGTATAACCTTGCTGCAAGACAGCGTCCCACATCTGCAATTATGTATGAAAGTAGGTTTATGTGAAACCAAAAAATTGATACGTCGTTTATTATAAAACGTTGCAACTGGGCAGGAGCACTTGTTGAGAACAACAATTAGTTGCGCTGTACAGCAAGAAAAAAATTTCTTCTCTAGGAATTACATTACTACCCGCGAAAAGGATAGAAAAGTCCTGGCACATGACCTTTTTCTTTTATTAGCGATGAAGTGCTAGATAGAAGTTTAACTGGTTGGTAAGCATATTCCAGAAGATAGAGAAATCAGACGAAAAAATGACGACACAGTTGGCATGAAAACAGAATTACTCCCGTCCTGCATTAACCACACACTATTCTGTACTTTCAAGCTGCTGAGGTTATCATGAGAGAGCCAGTCGTCAAGTCACAGCAAGTAGCTACGAAATTCAACTCAAGACCCTGTTGCTGCGACGGGTATTTCAGTCGATAGAAGAAGATCAGGTCCCAAAATTCCGCAATAATAATCGTTTTGAAGAGACAAGCCTATATTTTGCGCTTTTAAACAGGGTTCTCAGATTATACAAATAAATCTCAAGACATGCGAAGTTTCCTTTTTGGTGGCAATGCCCCAGTGCAAACTTAGCCCTTTCCTATCAGGGAAGCGGAACTCCAGGTTTCACGTGCGCGATACAAACCTGGATGGCATGACTGTAATGACCACTTATCAAGAGCATCCGCACTCCGTACCATTAAGGTAAAGTAAGCCTACCACTTTGCGCAGCTTGAAATTTATGAAGACCGGTACCATTACATCACAATGGGATGAAAAAGACCACCATTAGGGGCGTATCGTCGTATCTGCTTAATACGCGCCGGCTGAATTCGTTGGGTTTATTATTCTACACGTTCCATTTCTTTGGTTACTGCTTTACTATACTATTACAAGACGTCATCAGGCGGTCGCGGGCTTTTCTTCTCAGATCGGATTCTATTATTTTCATTTCGCTCTTTAGATTGCCATCTTTACTGCAGATGGCTATCCTCTTTCCTTCATCAGAAACGGCTATCCTCTTTCCTTCATCAGGAACACCGAAAGAATCAGCGAATCAGCCTGCCTCCGAAGAAATTGAGAGCACAGAAAAACCAAAAGAAAAACGAGCTGCTGTCCCATACGTAGCGGGAATTAGCGAAGCGCTTGCACGTATTTTCCGCAAGCATGGTGTCAACATCGCGCACGTCCCCGCTGCAAGGTACGAACAGAACTGGTGAATGTGAAGGACAGGCTCCCGCGTGAAAGGTTTCCAGGCGTAGTGTATGAAATTGACTGCGCCGATTGCTCATCAACATATATTGGTGAGACAAAGGACTTTAGGAGACGCCTGAGAGAGCACCAGAACGACGTCCGAAACCAGAAAGTAACATCTAACGCCATCGCCGAGCATGTGCAAGAATCCGGCCACGAAATTAACTGGAATCAAGTAAAGATATTGACAACAGAAAAGAACACATCAGCACGGCAGAATCTTGAGTAGCTTATCATATAGACATCGTCTAACACACTAAACAGGAATGACGGTACTCTACATCCTATCTATGCTAAATGATTAAAAACGCTACTGAGTGCTGCAAAAGGACGGATCCGTGCGCCGATTGCTTCATAGTGAACAAGGGAGCCGTAGCGCTCCCGAAACGTCTTTCCATCTTTATTGACTTTGGCCAGTGACCAGCAATCCTCATCAAAGAGGTAATTAGCAAGCCATATATTAGTAAAGAGAGCTGGAAATTGCTGTAAGCTACCGCGGGTATAAGCATTGCGAATTATTTGTAAGGAAGCCATATGGACCTACAGCGAGCATGTTCTTCCGGTTTTTAGTGTCCCGTGCTTAAGATTAAAATTTAGTGCAATATATTTGCTATATATATACAGTGCTTAATAATCAAACGTGCATACGTAGCAGTTGGCAGGAAAGAATCGTATATATAGTTTTGCCCGCGAGGAAAAGAGCCAGTTCCAGTGCATTTGTTAATCTTCTAGTACACCGCACTCAAGGTATCTATGACAACTTGAGCGGCTACCTGAGCCTTTGGGACGGAACAAAGCTGCGTGTGACAGGATTATAGAAGTTTGGTGTTCGTATGAGGTTATCTGCTTGGTATTTTATCTTTCTTCTACCCTTTTGCAGTACTTACGGTGCTGTAAGAAAATGCGAATGTATTAAGTTTCAAATTTCAGCTCAGGCGCTGTATTCCTTCTATAATCATGGTTTTATCGGCACATTTGCGCTGCCGTTATTTTGTCTTTGCAAATACCTCCTACTTTTGACAATAATTATGATCCACAAACAATACAGCGCCGTACTGAAGGGAACGCATGAAGCTTGCAGTTCTCAAAGGCACACCCACCCTGCTCTAACCTCCACCACCCAGCGTCGGCATCACCAGCTTCCCGTTCGTGAAATCATATTTGGTTTGGTAGAACTAATTGAGCGGCTGTGATATCGAAAGGAAATAAGTGCGAAACAACATCATCATCATCATCATCATCAGCCTGACTACACCCACTGCAGGGCAAAGGCCTCTCCCATGTCTCTCCAATTAACCCTGTCCTTTGTCAGTTGCCGCCACTGTATCCCTGCAAACTTCTTAATCTCATCCGCCCACCTAACTTTCTGCCGTCCCCTGCTACGTTTGCTTTCTCTTGGAATCCACTCCGTTACCCTTAAGGACCAGCGGTTATCTTGCCTTCGCATTACATGCCCTGCCCAAGCCCATTTCTCCCTCTTGATTTCAACTAAGATGTCATTAACCCGCGTTTGTTCCCTCACCCACTCCGCCCTCTTCCGATCTCTTAACGTTACACCTATCATTTTCCTTTCCATAGCTCGCTGCGTTGTTCTTAACTTAAGCTGAACCCTCTTTGTTAGCCTCCACGTTTCTGCCCCATAGGTGAGTACCGGTAGGATACAGCTGTTGTATACTTTTCTCTTCAGGGATATTGGTAAGCTACCATTCATGATCTGAGAGAACCTACCATATTCGCTCCACCCCATTCGTATTCTTCTAGTTATTTCCCTCTCATGATCCGGATCTGCGGTCACTACCTGCCCTAAGTAGACATATTCTCTTACTTCTTCCAGCACCTCGCTACCAATTGCGAACTGCTGTTCCCTTGCTAGGCTGTTGAACATTACTATGGTTTTCTGCATGTTAATTCTTAGCCCCACCGTTCTGCTCTGCCTGTCTGCATCAGCAAAAAGTTGAGATAAAGAATGTAACGTTTGCAGCAGTAGATAACGCATCATTTTCATCGGTTAATGTGTCTAAGCGTTGACATGTGCTTCTCAAGTATTTCGCCAAATATAGCTAAAAAAATCCAGGTAATTGCTGCAATTAACATGTTGCGTTCCCTTTTATTTCCACCTTTCGAATACAGCTTGTAATAACTAAGCCTGACAAATGGAATTGTGAATTCTGCGGTGAACGATGTAGGGTACGTTAGTTTTGTAGCACCTCTACACCACCATTTTTTGCAGGCGAAAAATTTCACCTTGGTTAGCTAGGCCACCGAATACAAGCAGAAAATTATCCTCGTGCACTTTTCTCATCGACAGAATTTGATATTTCGTGCGATGTTTCAATGTGAAGAAAGCAGAAGCGGTTTTATATTATCGAGTGATTGACAAAGTTTTTCTTTTGTTCGAAAAACGGTGATTTTTGATCCCGGTTAAGGTGGCCACAAAATTTTGAAAGATCTAGCAATTTTGTAGGAGATTTTAAGTATATTTTTGTATAAGAAGTTCAACGTTCCATAGCACCATGTGCTATGAGGGCCGCGCTAGTGGAGGGCTCCAGATAACTATCGATCACCTGAGCCAATTTAAGATCGCCTGACATGAGACAGTACACGGACGCCTTGCGTTTGGCATTCATCAAAATGGGGCCGCTGCCGCCGGAATCGAACCAACAACCTCGGGCTCAGGAGCCGGGTGCGCTAGCCACTGATCTACCGCGGCCGATGCTGAAACGGTTTGTCTCTGTTCAAACCCGAAAACGGAAATGAAGACACTGATTTGTGCCCCACCAGTTTCTTAAAGGGAATTTCACATTAAACTGAAGACGCGGGCCCACCCCTTCACAAAGGCAAGCCCTGCCAAGCATTTTCGCGATCAAAAGTCAGTGTAGTATATATCTTTTTTTTTTCTGTTGTCTGGCACTTCCCCCAGAGGTGGGACAACTTTAGCAATGGAATCTTTTCTGTAGTCATGAAGATGCAGTGAAAATTTACTTACGTGAGTAAGGACCTGTCAGTACAGATTCGTACTAGAGTTGAAAGGAACTGAGTATTAAGGCGTAAGCCTTTAATGTCTCATCGTTGTAAGCAGCAGTTGTCGACAGAAAATGTCACGCTTTTCAATTGGTGGAAACGGTCGTGACGTCACAGTGCGCGCATTTCAAACGGGGCCAATTGCACTTCGGCTAGTAACCATACAACCAATTGAAGGGATCGTATAGTGATGCTCGAAGAGGGACTGAGCTTAGTTAATTGCTTAATTACCCAATTAGCCTACCTAGCTTTACTAGTCAGGCCATATAACTAAATAAAATCGATTAAGAAATTGGTCGAGCTCAGGAATCGAACCCCGGTCTTCGGCGTGAGAGACGAGCACGCTATCCTCTGCGCCATGCCAGCTCGATGGTTCGGAATGAACAAAGGCGCGTCTAGTGAATACGGTGTCTTCACTCACTCTCATCCTCCTCCATTCCCTTCCGTCGAGGTTTAGGTGCCCACCGACAAATCAGAGACAGATACATTTCCTTTCCTCAAAAAACAATTTACCGATGAGTGAGGCGTAGAACCGAATGGTCGATGGCGTTCTATGGACTCCTTGGCAGCGTTGCAAGACGCTGTCGCGTTCCACTCTTAGGGGCGAAGCTTAACATCTTAACCACACATCAGTGACCACACTTTAGGTCAAATAAGTGCCCCCCTGAATTTTGACGGGTGTCCACCGAGATATGTGAGACAGTTACTGCGTAATTTCCTTTCCTCAAATGCAATTTTCATTTTCTTCATTACGGCTCCTCTTTATCTATCTTCTTTCACTTCCACCTCCCTTCCTCTACGGTGCGGTTCAGGTGTCCACCGAGATTACAGAGAATTACTGCGCCATTTCCTTTCCTCAAAAAGCGTTGCGTTCAAAGGGCAAGGCATCGCGCCGAACGGGTGGTGGCGTTCCATGGACTCCCTGGCAGCGCTACACCGCGCTGTCGCGTTCCACACCTAAAGGCGAAGCTTAAGCGACATTAATTAGCAGTTAATTAGTATTCAGACATTAATCAGTAATTAAAAATTACTTAGTGATTTGCCATCACTTAGTAATTAGTACTCAAATATATGTGACGCCACCAGTGCCACAGAAACAGCGAAGGTGGTGCGGAAAACGCTTAAGCCTCTACCCACTTTAGACAGTCAAAGTGCCCCCTGAATTATTTCTCTGAAATAAAGTGGCGTCCGTTTCCATGGCTTTATTACATTGCAGTTCGCGTAGAAGACCAATTATTGGAAGAAAGACAATCGGAGGAATTGTGGTTCGACGCCTTGAATGTAATATCATTTAGTCGAGAAGGCGTATTGTTCTCTTTTATGGCTAAAAATGAGGAGACAAAAGCGGACATTAAGAAAAAAATTGGCGGGGGCTTAGCTTTGGTTAAGCCTGGTAGGTTGCGAAAGCAAAAGCGCGGCGCCTCCAACTGAAGGAACGCAGTGCGCCGCGTCTACATGTCACGCGTGGCTACCGGCTGCCACTGCGCGACGACTGAAAGCGTCTTGGAACGCAGTGCGCCGCGTCTACAGGTCACGCGTGGCTACCGGCCGACGCTGCGCGACGACTGAAAGCGTCTTGGAACGCAGTGCACAGCGTCTACACGTCACGCGTGGCTATCGGCCCGGCCGCCGCTGCACGACGACTCAAAGCGCCTTCGGTAATTTTTTTATATTTTATTTTATTGCAAAAGCAATACTGCTCACAGTTTGAGCCCTTCAGCGTAGCCCGGCCTTTAGCGTGGCCTTAGACGTGACGTCATACTAGCTGCGAAAAACCAGGGCCCCAGCTCGGCTCGTCAGTGTAGAGCGGCGGTAGACACGGCGGGTGGTGAGCCTCTCGCTTCTCCCGCTAGGAGCGCTGCGGTCGGAGTGACGTCATACTGTTTGTATAAACAGAGCTCCAGCTCGTGCCGTCGGCACAAGGTGGTGACGAGGCGCGGCTTTGGCCACTTATCTGTTTTTTTTGAGCCAGCGTCCGCTTCGGCGGACGCGGTTGTTGCTGCGACGCGCGTCGTTACTTTTCTTTTTCTCTTTCCTCTGATCTTTTATCTCTCCTTCATCTGCACGTGGCAGCGGTGGTGGCTCAGCTGGAGCCAGTTGGCAGGCCCGTGCACTTTACTTTTCATCCTTCTCTCAGTCGCAACAACAACAACGTCGGCGCAGAGCGGCGGTAGACACGGCGGATGCGGGCTGAAGAAACGAATGAAGTTGCTTTCGCAATTTTCGGGCTTAACCAAGCTGAGCCTGTGCCAATTTTTTGATGCTGTTACGACTGAGAGAAAGAAAACACAATTTACAGCTGGTATGACGTCACAGCGGCAGTAGCGCCACAGGTGCGCAGGGCGGTAAACACACCGCAACTGCAGTCGGGCTATCTGAAGGAGCGAGTTGGTCGCCCATATTCACTCCGCTAAAGGTCAAACGTAACTGCGGCCGGGTCACGCGAAGGCTTTAAAGTGCGAGTAGTATTGCTTTCGCAATAAAAACCGACAGGCACCAGGGAAGGAGCACAAAGAAAAATCTATCATCTGCTGCCGTAGTTTACGATCCATCGGGTCTTTCGGATGAACGGCGCTGTGTACTGCAAAATTTTGCAACTGATGGTACAGCCGTAGCCTCCGGCATATTGCAACTTAGAGAATGTAGCCCAGCACTTAGGACAACACTGAAAGGCTTCCAAATAAAAACTTTTTTATTGGCTCGACTTGCGCCCGCAAACAACTGAACTACTGGGCTGCGACGATAGAAAAAAGCGTGCTCGGAGGTAATAAAAGGACGGATCCCCGTCGCTCTCGTCTACGTTGACTTTAACGCAGAGGAACAAAATTGAACCTAAGGGGTTGAAAGACTGCAATAATCTCAAACAACGTAAAAGCACGTGTGTCTGCTCCGCCGTGCAAACACTGCACCTAATGATGGTCGCATCTGTTTAGAAAAAAATTTATTTACATATGTACACATGCCAAGGTTACCAGATACATGGACATTTACAAAAACACGCATCTATCGTCTTAAACACGACGACGAAGCGGAGTGCCCGCGGTGGCCGAATTTCGATGAAGGCGTAATTCTAGAGGCCCGTGTACCGTGCGATGTCAGTGCAGGTTAAAGAACCCCAGGCGGTCGAAATTTTCGGAGCCCTTCCCTACGGCGTCCATCATAGCCTGAGTTGCTTTGGGACGTTAAACCCCAATAAACCAAACCGAAGCGGAGTGCCGGGGGCTTTCAGAATAAAGAAAGGAACAATATAAAGATTGGTACGGATATTACTTTGTGTTTTGTCTTTCACCCTAGTATATACCAACTTGCCATTCTTTCCTCTCACTGCAAAAGCTACGATACCTTCAGCCGGATTTTTTTGTGCGTTCCTCCTTTCGCTGGTACTCTTTCAGCTAGTTTACATTTTGTGGGAAATTGCACCACCTACGCCATCAAATACTGTCTTTGTCAATACGTAGAGTACCCCATGCGGGTTTCGTTCGGCGTCATAAATCTCGCAATACCTTGTCGCATCTTTCCTCTCATGGTTTTTTTCATCAGTCAAGGGATGCTCTCGAGACTGCCGCTTCACTATAAAAAAAAATTACTGTTTAAGTTTGTTGGAGTAGACGGCTTTCTTCACAACGCCCTGTCAATAAGTGATAGGTTAGGTACAGTGACCTCAGGAGTCGTAAGCTTACTTCATATTGAAAATATAATACGATCTAGTTCACAGTTTTGTTCTTTAGGTGATGTGAGTGCGTATGCTCCGTCTTTTCTTCGCATGCAATTCTGCTTAGAGCAAGCCAGGAGTTACACTATTAACATTTTGTTTCAGCGACGCCTTTTGGTTCTTTCTCTTTTGTTATTGTAATTAACCGCCAAGCTGAGAAAGACTACTACCTTCGACTTTTGACTCGAAAGAGGGCATACGCTAATCAACCTTTCTGGCTGTATTAGTGTGCCGTTTCTTTATTTCTGTCTTTGATTTAACCAGTGCACTCACTACACTTACGCCATCTTGGATGCATATTATTGAAAAGGTGAGCCCGTCGTAACGTCACCTACCTTCTTATTTCCCCAAATATATTGATGTTATGCGTTCCCATATATGTCTGATGTTTTAGGCTGCCGGTGCTCTTCATTGTCAAGTTTTTATGGTTGCATTTTTCTGTATCCTGAGCATTCACCCTTAATTCGAAGGAGTTCTTTAGTGAAAGCTACAGTTGCCATTACTTAAGTATTTATGGCGTATCTTCTAACGTACCGCTATCGGAACTTAGATGAAGAAAAATTTCTACAGCTCCTATGCATTTCTATGGAAGGGCACAAAGGTATCTGCCACTGAATTCATGTCGAAGTAAAAAAAGTAAGCACAAATGCCCTGACATTCAGTTACAAATACTGTTGAATTTTTATTTGATTGTAAATCGTCTCATTTAGACTTTACCTTAATATTATTATGGCATAGTGGAAAGCTGTACTGCATCCACAACCTCTATTTTAATTTATAAACTGCCCTAACTATACTTTACTATTAGTTTGTTTTATACAGTTATATGGACTTTGTACTCTATCGCAGTTAACGCTTAACATGTCAACAGGCTGTATTTTTTATCGGCCCCGAGCGAAGTGGAGCAAATTATCGCAGATTTTGACTTCATTATTGTCCGCAACTGTAGATCCGAATGTCAAATCCTGACATGATTAGAAAATTTCGAGCACAAGGTGCATCCTGCTTCGAAATTTCACATGACATCCTTTTTTGTGAGAATTGTTACCATTCGACGTTGCTTTTCGACTAGGCTTTGTTGATCACCCATGATGAGTAAGCCTAATCCAAAACTTGCGCACTCAAGCCTTAGAAGAAGTGATTTGAGTACTGTGCCTTTAGGAAGTTGTTCACTCGAGCTAATGAATTTAATACCGCTTCATCTAGAACGAAACACTCGGATAGTTCTATAAGTTAGGTGGCGAAATGCTGACATTTGCATTGAAACATTCAAACAACAAGGTCTTTTCGGAAATTTATATGTCCTCAATCGCCTAGAAATTGGTATAGGCTTACGAGTTTTTTCAATGAAATGAAAATAATTTGCGCAGAATGGTTCATTTTCTTATGAGGGACAAAATTATTTACTTATTAATTTCTAACTTGCTATGCAAAAATAGCCATCGCGAAAATCGACAGGCGAATCAAAAAAGATATTCTTTAGATCGTCTCATAGATGGAGTTAGGTTTATGCCATTTATGTTCTCTAAGCCGCTCATGAAATATCAGCGACGTCGTTGAGGAGGCTTAAGGATTAATGTGACCCGACTCTGGTTCATTAACGTGGACTGACCTCGAACAGCACTCGGGCGTTCTTTGGATTTCTTCCCAATTTAAATTCTTCCCTGCCCCACCCAGCCAACGAATGCCACTGAATACATATCCGCCACATCCTCCCCGACCAATCAGCATCCCATTTGTTGTGAGGTCCGTGCACTCGGTTCTTGTTCAAAAAAGGCAGAAACATTGTCTTGCCCTTTGAAGAACGTGAATTAAATTTCGTCAACAGAGACCTGTTTATTACTGCAACGGTAGCCAAGTGGTTTGAGCATCAGCCTCGTTCGCAAGAGGTGCGGCGTCCGAATCCCAGTGCCGTTGGGCACCCATTGGCGATACAATCGGTAAATTTTTCCCATGGCCAAGCGTGTTTTCGGTTTCTTTTGGGTGAAATACCTGTAAAAACGGTATTTCACCCATAGTTGTGTGGGTAAAAAGATCTTGTGCAATGGCGCCTGTCGCTCAAAGCTGCACTTGCACTAATAAAGCTCATCACCATGATCAGAACACTATCTTAGTAGAGCGGTCCACCTGTGCCGTGTAGTGCAAGACGTCTTGAAATGTCTCGAGATAAAACGTAAGCACTGTATGCGTAAATAATTTTAAATGGTTCTTAAGTGGCCATAGTTGCTGTTTCATTGAAAGAAATCAGATAAAAAGCCATTATCAGCATCTCGTTTTGTCCAAAGTACGAGTTGTACCTTAGGTACGAAAACCAGCTAATGGGTTTCTTTTAACATTGCAAAGTTAAAAAAAATATTTACCTGTTGCCCAAAACGAAACTGTCACTGAGTTCTATGGTGTTGTCTCTCCGTCCCTTAAAAAATATTTTTAGACAATTTGTAAAGATTCGTCAAGATTTCAAATGGACGCAGCACTTAAAATTCATAGAAAAATGCAGCATCACATTTCTCATGTGTGACGCTTGCCACGCAGCGATTAGCTGGAGAGCACACACTGCACCAATATCAAGATCAGCCATGCCTTCTTTTAGTGCGACCCGGACTACTCATACAGATAGCAAGGTCGTATTTCTAAATTCCAGTATATTGCTTCTGGCGAGGGATCGTAGTGTTGATGCAGTCGAGGGAGGAATCATGGAATGAATATGCAGCGCCTACTCCCGGCAATGATGTTGACATCGCGCCGGGTGTGACCTATATCTGTCAGCAAATAACGTGACACTCGTAGACTTCCTCTGATTGTTCACGAATTGATGCAGGCTACGTGGCTAGCCGGCTACGTGGAAAGATTTCGCAACGCTTCCACCACGTAATGCAAAGCGGAATTCGGAGTTCTATGAAAGCCTGTCTGGCGATTGATTTTCATACTGCGTGGAAAAATAAGGAAGATGCATTGTCGTTTCGGTGCCTCCATGGGTGCCGTATTCAGACTAAGAGAAAATAATTGAGGGGCTGTTGCGAAGTGTTAAGATGGCGCGCGGAAGGGATAGTTATTCCTGACAGATTACAGCAGGCCCGATTTATCACTTTGGTCGCGGCTTGCCCTTGAAAAGACGCGGAGATAAATGTTTTCTTTCGCAACATGCCCGGAATCCCGGAAAACGGTATGGTGTACTCTTTGCTTCTTCTTTGATAGTGTGTTGGAAGCAGGATTCCTTTTCTTCCCACTACGTCGGTGTTCCTTGAAACGTCTTTCGAAATATCCTGCCTCAACATCAATCGCACTGTTGAAGTCTTTGCCGGAATGTTGCAAGTGACACCGCGGTACCTTGACACCGTAATCGGGTTCCTAAAGCGTAAACGGCACTCTTTTTGTTAGAAAAAAAGCAGCATCCGCTTAGAAGGACAAATAATAATAAAAAAGATGCACTGGCGCCAGAAGAGTGCTATTAATTTCAACCAGAGATATTGTAGCGCCGTTCAACGAAACGAAAAAGGATTCTGATGTAATCTGATCTAAAAAAGATGTAATAAAGGACGTCTCATAAGGCGCTGCGCAACGAATAACCAGCAGTACAGTCCGGATTGAGACCAGCAGAAGCGATCAATCCAGAGCACGCACGACCGTCGGAGCGTTCAGCGCTTGTCGTCGTTCTTGCTTAAGTGCCAGCCGCTGAAGGTTCCAAAGCCTAAGGCCTGTCTTGCAACTATTTATCCTTGTCGTAGTCCTATTACCTCCAGCGTCTCGACTTTTGCATATACCTTCTGCAGTAATTGCATTTATTGAAGCAGGGAGCCTGAACAATAAGTTTATATTGTAGCGAAAGCTACATCGGCCACGAACTTGCGATTTCGCTGTGGCGGTTCTCCGAGGAGGCACAGAGACCGACCTTGAGCCGTTGCCTAGCAACCGCCGCAGCTGGCGGGCGCCGCTAAAGCCCCTCAATAATTTGAAAGTAGCGACACTCTCCTCCACTCCGGCGTTTTCGTCCTCGAATATCCTCGCCCGCCGGCTGCGCGCGCTGCACACGGCACGCTTTTTTGGGCGTCGCTCGCTCGCCGTCTGCGCAGTTGTCTGGCACATGCGCGCGCTCTTAAGTTCGCGCTTTTTCCACGCTCTGTTATTGAATAAAAACGCGAGAAAGACATGCGACACGCGTGACTACCACGAGCCACATAAATTAGCGTCTCGTACGCGCAATGAAAGTGCCAATTACGAGCGCTTGCGGCACGAACAAAACCACTTTCTGCATACATCTCACATTCTTTTTGACTTTTCAGTACCGTAAGTCTCAACACGGCATAGTATATGAAGCATAATATTTACAATATATTTGAACATTCCTGAATATTTTCAGCATGTTTAGTTAAATGTATATTCACTTCGAACTAATTATCGCGGAAGTACAGTTTATGAAGTTGTTCACGAGTGGAGTTTCAGAAGTGGGATAGTTGCTGGGAACAAGCTGGGGCATTTGCTTCGATGGCCGTTCTAAAATTTTTCATTAAGGTTCAGACTGAGTTTGGCACCGCGCAGTGCACATGCAACGGCTTAATCGTTTTTGTAGTTGAGAATTTTCGCGGTGGCTTAAAAACGAATATGAACTTTTCATATAAGCATGAAACGACTTCAGCTCCCGCTTTCGGCGACCTTGAGGTGATGTCGAGCCGAAGATGAGAGCCAAAGATCCGCGCACCGATTTTCCGTCATCCAAGGAAAGTGTCCGCACCCCAAAATTTGGCCCTCTCAACCAGCGAAATTTGACCTTGTCCGAATTTCATCAAAATTGGTGTCAAGCCTAATTTTAATGTGACCAATTCAATGGTGAGCTCCAAAATTAGGTGGGCTATCCCCAAAATTTGTCCCTCTGGACCCCATAAATTTGACATCCATATTTGACCAACATTGGGGTCCAACCTAATTTGACTATGGGAAACTCAGTGTTGGCTTCGAAATTTAGGTAGACCACCCCCAAAGTTTGGCACACTTGGGCATTTTCCGCCCACATTCTATTCCTTTTTAAATCCGCTTAAAGAGATGTTTTGTTAGGAAAGAAAAAAAACTGATAGCAACGACCGTGACAAAACCCAAGAGAAAGTTATAGGGTCTTAGCAATTTGGTCAGCCACAGTCAAGGCTATCCTAAAGCAAGTGCTTGAATAATATAATTATGCCTTGAGTATAAATACAGTCACAATATGACACACAGTTTTTCAGATGCAATGTTTATTACAGATGAGTCGTGTAGTTTTACGCCGAAAATATACATAAAAACCACGAATAAGCCAGCTGTGGACATCTGTCACCCGTTGGGTGCAGTTCTCAAAACAAAACACAGAAAACAAAAACATAATTAGGGAAATGAAACAGCTCAGATGTAGGCCTATAGTTTTTGAGCGGACGATGTATTCAACAAAAGGCTACGCGGCGATGCTCAACTGAAGCAAATGATCGCAAACTGTAGAAATGAATATACAAAAATGGCATGCATTGGATATTTACAATCTTGAGTAGATTCAGGCAACGATGGAAAGCACTGAAGTTATTAAAAAATGAATTATTTATTTGAATGCAATGAGGTCTTTTCCGAGAATGTGGCATTGATAATCTAACCTGGTAGAAGCGTAACGGTTCAGCAAAACAACAAATAAGCATATATCGTTAGACAAGTTGCATTCATAAAAAAAAATCTAGGCTAAATCTCGCTCGGGACACGCGCCGCATTACTGCGATGTGTACCATTACCAGAGATGCGAAAAATTTACCGCAGCGCGGATACCGCTGCACGCATACCAACACTTTTGCTTCCACACTTGCTAACACATGCACACACATTGTATGCATCAGCCGCCGCTATTATAGCACGTTGAGCGGAACAACAATGAAGTGACAACAATAACACGCATAATGGCGCAAAATGATCAGTGAATTAAGTGAAGTTGTTGGCTTTGTGATGCGCATGCATGCAGTTTCAGTATACACAGTCGCTTGGAAGAAATGCACAGTTGCTCGCAGAGGTGGGCAGTCTTCGTCGGGGAAAAGTTCTTGCGGCCGATGTTGTGCAGCCTTTTTTCTTCTAATGCTGTCTTTCTTGCCGCTCGGAATCGCGAAAAGAACAAAGGCTTTTTCACGCTGGCTTGTGCACTGATATGCGCAGCAACTCGGCATAGCGCTGCTCTAAAAGAGCGCGAATGACGCGAAGTGCAAGCGCGCAATGCCAGGGAGCTCGGTCGTAGCAGCAGCGGCTGGCCAAAAAATGGCGCCGACGAAAAATGAAAACACAAAAAGAGCGAACTTTCCGCGCGCTTTTCCCGGAGACCGCCCGCGGAGCCAATCAACGTTGAGCAAAGCGCCGATGGGAGAGGTGAGACAGGAGGATCGGCGAGGGTGCGCGGCGCGGCGGCATAGTTCACAGAAAGATGCTACTTTCAAATTATCGAGGGGCTTTAGGCGCCGCACGCTCGCCGCGCCATCTGGCATGACGTCACACCGCGTGCCTCACTGCGGAGCCGCCGCCGTCATTTGGTATGACGTCACACCGCTTGCTTCGTCGTTGCGCTTGCCTCCGCTCGCTTCGCCCAAGGCGAGCGCCACCGTGATCGGCTGTGCGCACACCGAGCTCCAGCAAAATCACGTCTACGTCCAGGTTCCTGACCTCGGATCGCCACCAACCGTTCTACAGGAGCGCTACTTCATCGCCTGTACGCCTGGTAACCAAAATTCCAAGCGTTCTGCGCCGTTTTTTGGCACATCAGCATCTGGCTGGCCGCCCACGCCGGGCGCGCTAAGCCAAGCCTACATCTGCACCGCCGGGGCAACGCCCCCCGCGCTCGCCAGCATGCTCGCAGCCGGAACGGCGGGGAGCTCGCCTAGCCAGTCAGCAGCCCAGGCGCTGAATCACAAGCACTGTGCTCCCGCGGCGCCCCGGCAAGCCACCGCAGCCACGATCGTCATGAAATTTGCGAACCACCTCAACCTCGGCAACACTTTATTCCCTGTGCTCTGTCGGTCCGTCATGGATTCCGCCCGCCTAACCAAGACTGAACGTGACAATACCTACATCAAACTCCGCACCTCGCAAAACATCCTGGCCATCGATACCCACCGCCCAGCCGCTGCGGACAAGCTGCTCCAACTCAAGCAAGTTTCACTGAACAACATACAGTACGAAGTCACCTCGTACGTAGCTAACGACCCCCTTAACGCCCGTGGTGTTATACACGGCATCACCATGGACTTTACCGAAGACGACTTTGCCGCTAACCTTCGTGTTGACGGCACCCGACTCCTAAGCGCCCGCCGTCTCGGACGTACCAACACACTTCTGCTCACCGTCGAAGGGCCCCGTCTACCACGCTATGCCGTCTTCTACAGCGGAGTGTACCGCGTCTACCCGCAAAAGCCGCACAGCAAACAATGCACGCATTGTCACGCCATAGGACACCGTGCCGACGTCTGTCCTAACAAGCCTAGCCTTGTTCGGTGCTCGATTTGCAGCCAACCGTTTCCTCCTGACCAAGACCCAACGACTATCCCACACGAATGTGAACCACACTGCTGGAACTGCAAGGGCGACCACACACCGTCTCATCCTGAATGCCCCGCAAGGAAAGACGCCGACGCTGCAGTCCTAAAGTGGCACCGCGCCCAACGACGCCATCGCGCCCGCGCCGCCCCTCCACCCCCTAAAGCCGACGCGACCATCTGGCCGCCCCTGCCTACCTCGAACCGCTACGAGGCCCTTCAGCTCTCCTGCAGCAGCAGCAGCAACAGCCCGGGGCACGAGACCGCGCAAAGAAGTCAATCTCGAACCAAGCCCTCTGCCAAGCGGCCACCGTCCACCACTTCTGGTGCGGCAACCAGCACCTCCACCTCCTCTACTAAACCGCAAGCTTCCGTGATGCAGTCACAGACTCCACCAAGTCACCAGGTGAGCGGTCCATCTCCCACATCCATCGCACCCCCTCCCCCGTCCTTCCAAAACCGGTTTTACTCACGCCCCTCCACACCTACTCCACTTTCACCCCTCCCTACCGACAACGCTATTGCTCTCATACAGCAATCCCTTGCTCCCGTCCTATTGGCCTTACAACAACTGACGGCTCGCGTCGAGCAACTAGAGCACCATCTCCTCTCCCTCGCGTCCTCTGCCCCACCCTCTCCCGACGCAGACTCCAATGCTCCCCCTCGAAAGCGCGCAAGCGCCCCTCTAGTGCCTAACCTCGACACAATGGAGGAAGACCGGCATGATGAGTGATATCATGCGACACACATCCCCACCCCAAAACCCTCTAATTATTTGGCAGTGGAACTGCCGCGGTTTTCGTCGCAAGAAAAATGCCCTCTTGCAACACATGCAGATTACTGGCGTTAACCCAGACGTCATCGCACTGCAGGAAACGCACGGTGCCTTTTCTCTGCCAGGTTACGACCATTTTACTCAGCCAAGTATAGTCATGAAGAGAAAAGGGCATCAAACGCCCCCTCCTCCGCCGACTTTGACGGTTACATACATACGGCGCACGATACCCACCATTCAGGAAGATACATCCCACCTCAACTCCGGGACGAAAGAGCATGTCCTGACACACTCCACCTATCAGGGTCACCGTATCACGATTTTAAACTGCTACTGGACTCCCTCCGACTCCAAAACCAGCATCCCACCTTTGCATACGGCCCTTCCTGCATCTAATGTCCCTACTACTTTCGTCCTTCTTGGTGACTTCAACTGCCCACACCCTGCATGGGGATACGACCGTACTTCAGCCTCCGGACGAAAACTCGACCGCTTCGCCAGTATTCATCACCTCACCCTCCTGAATGACACGTTCATGCCTACACGTCTAGGATGTGGAGCACAATCCGACACAAACCCCGACCTCGCATGGATTCGCAGCGATCTCCGCGCTTCTTGGAGTAATACGGGTGACACGATGGGGAGTGATCACTGTATTCTTCAGATAACGCTCACGTCCCAGCGACCCTCCAGACCACCCGGAACACATCTACCTCCCACTATGCTCGTAGACTGGCCAAAGGCTCGGCCGGCCCTCGACTCCTTATCAGTCTCACTCGAGGACCCCGAAAAATGGTGTAGCGCCATTATGGAGACCGTCTCCCAACACACCAAACATATCCACCGATCTCCCGACTATCCATACATTGACACACACCTACTTGGGCTATGGAAACAACGTCGCCGGGCCATAAAAGCTTGGCGCAACTGTAGATCTAGCCACGCATTGAAAAGAAAAGTTGCTGAACTAACGCAAGCAGCCCAAGAATACGCTGACCAACTAGCCACGAACAACTGGCTTCAGCTCTGTGATGACATGGTCGAGAGACTCCACACTCCAAAAGTCTGGCACATTATGCGCACCCTACTTGGACAGGGTAAACCTCGTAACACACTTCAAAAGCTACAGTTGGCCCTCTCCGTCTCACAAGAAGAGCTGGTTGAGCAAATCCGAAATCAATTTTACCCATCCTCTACTTCTCCTGCCAGCTCCCCGTCATACCCTTACACCGAAGAAGAAGCAGACGAACAAGGAATGAATTCCGACTTTACATTCGCCGAACTTCAGGCTGCTCTACGCTCCCTTAAGCGAAACACAGCACCCGGCCCAGATAAAGTTACCTATGGTATACTCCGTAATCTCCCCGATTCAAAACTAGACGAACTTATTCAGATTATTAATACTGTTTGGCGCTCCGGGAAAATTCCCGCTGCATGGAAAGAGGCACACGTAATTATGATTCCGAAACCAGGAAAATCCTCTGCGCTCATCACTAACCTCCGACCTATATCCATGACTTCTTGCCTAGGGAAGCTGATGGAGAAGATGGCCCGTACCCGCCTCGAATGGCACCCGCATACCAATCGCTGTCTTGCTCCCACTATGGTCGGATTCCGCGCCCACGTATGCACACAAGACATTGGACGGCAAATCTATGAGGATTTGTACGCCTTCCCAAGCAGCGCACAGCTTCGAGTTTTGACCGGCGTGGATATCAAAAAGGCTTTTGATAATGTCGCCCACTCCGCAATTCTCACCAACCTGGCAGACACTCGCCCTGGGGTCCGCATGTTCAACTACATCAAAGACTTTCTTACAGACAGGACCCTCCGAATCATTGGCCCCGACGGCACACCTTCCGCCCCCTTTCCCCTCACCGCAGGTACACCACAGGGATCCATTCTTTCACCTATGCTTTTCAACTTGGCAATGAAAGAACTGCCCCGAAAACTCGCTGAAATTCCTGGCCTACGCCACGCTATATATGCGGATGATATCTCTCTCTGGTCTACCACAGGAAACGCCGGGGAACTAGAATCCACTTTGCAGCAAGGCCTCGACGTCGTTCAGGAGCATGCACGCCGCATAGGTATGAGTTGTTCCGCCGAAAAGTCGGAATACATCGTGGTTTCTAACGCTCCTCAAAAAAACGCTTCTTCCTACCGCGAACTCATTCAACTCTCTCTCGCGCAAACCCCTATTCCCCGACGGAGCCACATCAAGATCCTTGGCTTCACTTTTCAACAAGATGGCAAGTGCAACGTGTGGCTTAGCCAACTCCTGCAACAACTGAACCAAATTCGCCACATGCTGTCCCGCATATCTCGTCAAAAGCGTGGACTCAGAGAACACGAACTCCGTCGAGTTATAGAAGCACTCGTTTATTCGAGGGTCATGTACGCCTACCCCTATCAACGCCTCACATCCTCTCAAGTAAGCAAACTGGAAGCCTCTCTGCGTCGCTTCACTCGATTAGCCATGGGAGTTCCCATCTACGCCGCAAATGCTCTGATCGCAGACGCCGCCATTTTCAACTCCCTCGAAGAACGCGCAGCAGCACACCACCGAGCCCAGATACACCGTCTCTCTACCTCCGAGCAAGGCAGAGACCTCCTCAGCCTTTTCGGACACACCATTTCCCAACTACCCCCGCTTCAACCATCTGCTCCCCCGTGGAAAAGCCTCCCGCGTCTTACTGTAAAACCCATTCCACGCCACATGTCTCCAACAATAAATCCCGGGCGGCGTGAAGCACTGGCGAACCATTTACCCGTACTGGGCCACGACACTTACTATACCGATGCCCATATCCTCGAGCACCAAGTAGTTACTGCAGTAGTCGGCCCTCGAAGCACCTCCACACATCTCCACACAGGAGTGCCCTCCTCAACCGACGCAGAAACTCTGGCCATAGCAGAGGCGATTACGCTTCACGACCACCTGTCCTCCACCATCACCATACGTGCAGACTCTCAGGCTGCCATACGCTCATTCGAATCTCAAAAACTCCCTCCCCATATCCTAGACACTTTGCTGCAATACCTAACAGCCCACCCTACGCTCCATGTCCGCCTTGAATGGATTCCTGGTCATCAAGGTATACCGGAGAATGAGCTTGCTCATGCTCTGGCCCGTGAAAAAATACCACCGGGCCCTCCGACTGCCTGGCCAGCCCATTATAATCCCAAGGCAGACCGCGCTACACACCGACAGGACCGCCGCGAACACCTTCGCAATTTGCGGCACATGCGACGAACCCTTCCGTCACCCTCCCATTTCCTTTGCCGTGCTGACGCCTCTCTAATTCGACAGGCACAGACTAACTCCCTTCCCTGCGAACTGTATTCCCACTATATCCTTCATAAACCTGGCAAACCCGCCTGTCTCGTGTGCGGAGAGCATCCCTCCAACATTCATACATATTGGTTATGCCCCCGCGCAACTAACTCTCCCACCATACCTTCCTCGCATACCTTGCCTCCCCCCTTTCACCTCACGTGGGCCCGATGGACCGCTCCACCAACCTCTCTGCAGCCCACCCTCTGGCCGCTCCTCGCCGCCCACATCCGACGCATCCAAGGGACACGTGGCCCTACTCTGCCACCGCCGATAAATAGCGCCCACCAAACGGGCAACTAAGAAGGCTCGGACTTGAGCTGAAAAATAAAAGTTATCTCTCTCTCTCTCTCTCGCCCAAGGCTAACCAAACTATGACTTAGCTTTCGCTACGTGTGTCCTGGCACAGCCGAGCTAAGCCAGTGTCCATTTTTTAACATATTTTCGATAATCAGGGCTGTCTTATCAAAATGTTTGGAGGCACAGTGTCATATTGCTCTTTTGTGAAGGAAAAAGGGGCGCTATGTTGGACTATCTGAAATCATTGAGCAACTTCAGGGCTCCCCTTTTGTGAGAAACATTAGGGAATAAGTTGGGAAAAATTGGTTAAACGAAAAATAGTTTACTGTCCATGGCCTTTCGAGTTTGCATTTGTCGTAACCATTAGGTTGAAACAGTTCTTGCTTATATAATTTGTTGGTTTCTTCCAGATAGGGAATTGGCATCATTGAGCACGTGCACTGGCTTTAATCTGCCCAAGAAAATATAGTGAAGCTCATTCTTCACTACAAGTATTGAGTTTCGGTTTACACGAACTCTCCATCGGAAGCTTTAAGAATATAATTAGGGAGAAAAAAAGCGTTTTCCTTCCGAAAATATTGTGAAGCTCCTGCTGCTGTAAAAAAGTTAAACTGCAGGATGAAGCGGGTATCTCATTTCGATGTACAGAAAATGAACTCTCGCAAGTAAAAGCAGTTTTGAAGACCGTGTACACGACAATACCTGGCTTTTCATTCGGCAAACACTTCCCTTTTCTAAGCCTACCAAGCCCTTTTCTCATCTCTCAGAAGGGTCTAAATAATTATGCTGAAAGGTGACACCAATTATCGAGGCACAGAAACAAGTCTTCTCAAAACATCAGCGAGCGGACTGAAGCTTCCTTTTGTTTCCACAGTTCAACTTAGAGCTCCGACGCGCTTGTCCCACACGGTCTTCTGGGGTGAGCTGCAGGAGAGACCACGACAATTATGAGCCACACTCCTGTACGTAATCAAAAGTTGTCAGCCGCTCAGCATGGCAGCAATGATGAAAGGAAGCAACATAGATATTGTGACTACACTGCCATGGTCAAACAGATTCGGCCTGCCACAAATACAATCAGCATCTCTACTGAATCGAGGTCAACTGTCTTTATAGCACTAGTTGGGAATCACGGCCTTTCAGTTCGTCTTCCTCACAACTTGCACTAGAGGTACAAAATGAACCAAATATCAGTGGTAGTGAGTTCGCTACATAACAAGTTCCGAAATATGAATGGGCGAACGATCGCTTAAAAGGCGCCGTTCACGAGAAAATTTTGGGTGGTTTTATCGGTGTTGGCGTTGTGAGCGAAAAATCGCAATTAGTGCCCTTCTAGGTGGTCCTGCGACAGCAACCTAAGAGGCAGGTGGGCCAGCTAGGTCACGTGACCTTGTGGCGTCAGCACATCTGGCCACCAGGTAGTTGTGCAACTGTCCACCATTGCATGTGGTCGTTAAACTAGTGATTGGTCGCTAGGGAAGAGCAACCCGGGCCGCGTAATGCCCACCGCTAGGAGCCGCTGCCATCACTGGGCAGTGGCGCATCGCTTAACCACTGAACCACTGCACCAAGAGGGGCATAGGGACTACCAGAGACATATAAATGTAAAGTAGAGAATGACCTTCTGCATATATGGCGGAACTTAAGGCCCATAAGGCGTAGCTTAGGTGTCCTCTCCAATGTTTTGACAATCTCTTGTAACTCTGAAAATTTAATAGAGCAATGCAGGGGAAATTGTTTCTTAATTCTTTCATAATTGCGGGTTAAACGGCTGTCACTTCAGTCTGTGAGTAAGACAGATGTTGTTATGAAATGCATTCAGAAAATACAGTAGCGAAAACTTACGAAAGTTTCTTGCCTGCGACGGAAATAGCCAATTAATTCTCAGAAGCTAACGACGAGCATCTATAAGAAGTGACCTCGGTATTAAGAGCATTGGGGGCTCTTCGATTAATGCAGAATATTGCGCATGATTTCCCTTCTAAGTAATAGGAGTTGGTGGATGGCAAGCAATAAACACAAACCTAATAACGTGAATAGAGCGATTATTATAGGAAGTATGCAGAATATGAGCTGCTGGTCACCAATTCCAGTCACGACACTTTTGTTTTGCGTGCATGAATAGCATTAAGTTTTGCTTATCTCAATTATAAGAGCTCTTGGCCACGCAATTTCGCCATTTTGTCTCAACAGTTTTATCTGCTTTTATAGGGACGATTTAATTTTGATAACTCTAAATATGTTAACAACCTGAGCGGACCGCTCACTTTGTGCTTGGCGCTGTTTGGCCTGATATGCCCTTGCGCCATTAAAACCCACCATCATCATCATAAATTGTGAACATTTCTTTCTAACTGTTGGAATCCGCGCTTAAAATGCCCAGAGAGGTTTCTATGCTCTCTGGGAAGATTGAGTGTAAATATAACCGTATTTGTGTGGTAGAAAAAAAAAGACATTGGAAGGTATTTCCTCATAGCTGGCATGAGACTGCAAAGGATGCGTTAGCTGAATTCCGGAACTGACCTTCACTTGACTTAAAGCGACGTCCCCCCCAAAAAAAAAAAAAAAAAACGAACGGAAAAGGCCACGACAGGAAACAAGCGAAGTCGCTTTAGGGGCCACACCCAGGGCATCGGCATAAGGTACATAATGGCATAAGGGCATAAGGTACACTAATGGCTACGGCCTGCAAAGTGCCGAGAACTATGTGTGAAATGTCTCACTCAAGCATGCTGCTAATAGCATTCTGTGCCGATAATGGCTCAAAGAGGTTAGGCATTCATACTTAGCAGCGCAAAAAAAAAACGAGGACCAAAGCGAACAAGGAGACACAACACAAGCGCAGCTTTTGTTGTGGAATGTCGCGTGCATTGAAATGTCGCGGAATGTCGCGTACATTCCGCGGAATGGCGCGTACAGCATCGTGCCCCTCTCTCTGCTTCGTCCCCGTTAGCGCGGTTTTTATCCTCAGATCGCGTACATTGTTCCCGCCAACGCTCATTAGGGTAAGCGTTGTAGCTGTTTTCCAAACAAATACTGTTTCAAACTTTGCGTAACTTATAACATAACGGGCTTCTGTCCCGACCTGGGAACCAGCGCTAAACACAAAAGTTCAGGGGGCACTTTGACTGCCTAAAGTGCGTAGAGGTGAAAGCGTTTTCCGCACCACTTTGACTGCCTCTGTGGCACTGGTAATGTCACCACTGGATGACGGCACACACAATTAAGTCCTAATTACTCTATAATGACAAATTACTAATTAATAGCTAATTGCTTAGTAATGGCTAAAACTAATTACCGCTAATTAATGGCGCTTAAGCTTTGCCTTTAGGAGTGGAACGCGGCAGCGTGTTGTAGCGCGGCCGGGGAGTCCACGGAACATCACCATCCGATCGGCGGATGCCTTGCCCTTTGAACGCAACGCTTTTTGAGGAAACGAAACGGCGCAGTAATTCTCGCACATCTCGGTGGACACCTGAACCGCATCGTACAGGAAGGGAGGAAGTCGGAGTGAAAGAAGAAACAGAGAGTGGGTCGTAATGAAGAAAATGAAAATCGTATTTGAGGAAAGGAAATTACGAGTAACTGTTTCACATATCTCGGTGGACACCCGTCATCCGTTTGTAGAGGAAGGGAGGAAGTGGGAATGAAAGAAGAAAGAGAGGCCGTAATGAAGCAAATGAAAATTGTATTTGAGGAGAGGAAATTACGCAGTAACTGTCTCTCATATCTCGGTGGACACCCGTCAAAAGCGTGAAACCTCAGCTGACAAGCTTTTGCTGACAGCCTTCTGTGGTGGTGGTGGTGAAAACTTTTAATTACAGAAATAGAGTTTGGGAGCCACAGAGTGGCCCCGCTACATGGTCGGCGTCCCTAGTCCGGGACACCGCATGACAATGCCCCGTCTCTCGCCCGTTTCACCAGAGCCCTTTGGAACTCAAGCGAGGAGCAGTTGAGGAGGGCAGTCTCCCACGCCTCTCTGGAAGGGGTAGGAAAAAGGGGGAGGTGGGGATTTTGAGTACATGCCCACACCATGTGGAAAATATCACAGGTCTCCCCACAGTGCGGGCATCGCCCATGCGTGTTAGGATCGTAATGCTTTAAGATTGCAGGACAGAGTAGAGTACCTGTCTGCAGGCGCCTTAAAGTTCGCTCCTCCGTCTTACTCAGCCCCTTTGCAGGGGCCGGGAAAAGGCGGTGGATGTCGCTATAATGCCTTATAATTTCCCTGAATCGCAGCAGCGGCTGGTTAGTCTCCGAGCCAGAAGAGCTGGGATGAAGAGCCCGGTGAGTAAGAGCTCGGGCAGCTGCGTCAGCGGCCTCATTACCTCGTAAGCCCTGGTGGCCAGGAGCCCAAATGATTCTTTTGGGTGTTGGATCAGTGGCAGTCAGCTTCATCTTAACCACACATCAATGACCACACTTTAGGTCAAAAAGTGCTCCCCTGAATTTTGACGGCTGTCCACCGAGATATGTGAGACAGGTACTGCGTAATTTCCTTTCCTCAAATACAATTTTCATTTTCTTCATTACGGGCCCTCTTTGTCTTCATTCACTCCCACTTCCCCCCTTCCTCTACGGTGCGGTTCAGGTGTCCACCGAGATGACAGAGAATTACTGCGCCGTTTCCTTTCCTCAAAAAGCGTTGCGTTCAAAGGGCAAGGCATCGCGCCGAACGGGTGGTGGCGTTCCGTGGACTCCCTGGCAGCGCTACAGCACCAGTGAAGGAAAGAGTTTTGAAGCCGGGCACTAAGACATCACCTCGTTCTTTGGCTGACGTTAGAAACTAATCCGTGCTGATAATGAAGCAATGAAATGTTTGATAGCCGCTGTGTATCTTCTGCTGATATCTATGGACTTGACTTGAAGTCTTGATCCTCTTAGGGCTGTTAAGTGGCTATTAAGTTTCTCTGCTATAGATGAGAAAATTGACGTACAACCATACATAAACAGCACAAAAAAATGTCTTGTTTTGGCTGCGGCGATGTTGCAGCAACACTTCCATCGTTGCCATCGGTACACAGACGTTGTGATTTCCCATGCTCTCGTTCACTTCCGAGCAATTAACAACCCAACAAGTTGAGAGCCCTCCTTTTAAAACTGAACTTCCACTTGCGTTTTTGTCGGCCGGCTCCATCGTTTAACATCCGTTGCAATTATTTAGTGGAAATAGCAGCTAGTTCTACAAGCACAGCTCTAAGAATAAGCATTTGCGTTATGTTTGCTTTTAAACCTGCTGACAGCGCCACCAACAAGCCCAGGCCACACTGTGAGCTAACTGAGCTAACAACTCTCGCGGACGCGCAGAACATACAGACACCGCTTACCAAGCCGGTGCGATTTACAGGGAGCAGTGCGTGAAGTTAAAAGTTTGAAACTCTGCGGAAGTGAAACAATATAGGCTTTTGGTATGCAGACTCAAGGAGAACATGGAGAAGTCGACAAGTTTCTTTCCTTTTAATGATGCTTTAATGGTGACTGGTATGCAGTATCTTCAAATGCTCTTAGTAAAGTAGTCAGCGAATAAATGTGGCCGACAGCAGGCCCCACGAGAGATGACGGTACTGTTTCTTTTTTTTTTTGCGCAAAGGTTCCAAGGAAACCATACAACTGCGCTGTTTGCGACATCTGTTTCGTTAGAAAGTTTCCCGAGAATCAACTTTTTCGGACAACCACATTTTGCTCAGGATAATTATACACGAAATGCAGGTGCCGAATGAAGATTACACGGAATCCTGTTTACTGCAATTTATCCTGATGTGAGTTAAAATTGGCGGCAGTGCGAGTTCAAACGTCTTGAAACGTCATTTTTACAATTTTCGAATCTGTGGATTCGGTAATCAGAGGTGACAAACCATAATCCCCAATTCCAAATGATGGTTGGAGTGCTCAGTTATTCCACTCAATTGAGCAAGTTCATTTAACTAGAAGGAAACCTGCTTCTTGTCCGATTACATTACATGGAATACATAGAATACATAGATTACATAAAATCCTGTTTACTGCATATTATCCTGATGCCAGTTAAACTTTGCGCCTGTGCAAGTTCAAACGTCATTTTTCCCATTTTCGAATCTGTGGATTCGGTAATCAGGGGTGACAAACCGCAATTCCCAATTCTGAATGTTGCTTGGAGTGCTCAGCCAATCCATCCAATTAAGCAAACGGTTCGAATGGTTCGACCAGAGTGGGAATCCAGAGTAGTGGTGGGAAGGTTATTCCAGTAAGCAAAAGCTGAAGGCTAAAACCCACATTCGCAGAAGCATTCCAAGTGTTGATGAGGTCTCTTGATTTCAGGGACGTTAGAATCCTGACATTTGCGTGAGATCGAGTCCTTACCTCCTTCTCTAAGGCACGTGTAGTCTGGCGCTCCGTGCTGGTACGGCTCGTGCGGACAGTTGATGGAAACGAGAAACATTTATGTGCAATTCCGACTGCTGACCGTTTTCCTCGTGATGGTTGGAAAGCGTTGTGAGCGAATAAAAGGCAGGCGGAAAAGGTCTGACTACCAAGGCAAGGCGGCCTCCTCAAACCAACTGCGTCCGTGTCAGATGTGCACGCAGCTCGCATCAGATGAAGCGCGAATTGCATTGGGTTGCTCGCAATACGATTTGTTCTCCATGAAATAAGCATACTTGAAACACGCCATGCTACTCGCGTACACTTCGCAAGCCAGGAACTCATTTTCCAGCCTGGTCCATTTTGGAAAGAGGAGATGCGTTGTTCTGTCACGCAATTTAGAAAGCGGGGGAGGATGGAAGCGCTCGCGGTTTTCCATCGTGGTTGCGTGTGCCAACCGTAATAAAACGGAGGAGCCCTCGGATAGAGTCGGCGCTCTGAAAAGGTACGCTCTGAGTGTCCGCGGCCAGTTGCAAATCCTGAAACGAAATGAGTTTAGCTCCCACGCTACCGTTCCCGCGTCGCGAGATTCGAGGCCGGTACAAAGAAAGATGGAAACTGTCATTGGAGGCTTACGGAGTGTAACTAGGCAAACTCACCGAAACTTCTTTTTTCTGATGGCCGTCGACCTTTTTTTACTGCATTCAGAAATGTTCTGAAAATACTGAAAGAAATATTCTATACCAAAGTAGATCTAAAGATAGGCAAGTCCAAGTGCTGGACAAATGCAAGTGATCGCACAAGCTGATGGGCGAGTTGGTTATTCATTGTTTGATTTGAAGCAGCGCAAGGCCGAAAGCCAAAGAAGAGAGCAGAGAAAGAAACGGACAACACAGCGCTGATTGTCCGTTTCTTTCTCTGCTCTCTTCTTTGTCTTTCGGCCTTGCGCTGCTTCAAATCAAACAATGCAAGTGATGTTCCACTTGCTTTTTATTTCTCTAATTGTAGAGCTGCCACGGCGGCAGCTACACACAACCGCGATTTGTATGCGTGGTCGGACATGAAATAGGGCAGCGTTGAAAGCCCTTAAGTTTTAGTGCCTTAAGGCTACTTCCCACACTGAATTATTCTTTATTTAGACTCTTAATGGCACTGCCAACTTATTTCAGGTTGGATATTTTAGAAAAAGGAGAGTTAGAGATAAGATACAGACATCGCGTTTTATACATATTCACATGCTCCGGTTGAAATGTTTGCAAGCCAGAAGAAGCGCACCCTATTCAAATTTCCACATTTATGGACTTCAAAAATTGGAAGCATGAGGCACTTAATGTCCTCCTCATGTATATATGCAAACAACCGAATACAAACTTTCTAGTTTTAACAGGTGACGCGATATCTTACTGCTTGCAGTTGTTAAGCTAGCATTTCGGTTCACTGCAGCGACATTTCGTGTTTCTTGAGATAAGAAAAATCTCGGACACGCGATCATTTCGTTGACATTGTTGTCATCAGTTGTTTATTTACGAAAACAGAATAAAAAATGAAGTAAAATGTTTTCGCTGGCCGAAGCACCCACGAAGCACTAAGACAGCCTCGCAGTGCACTCACAGTGAGAAATCTCTCGTGTTTCGCGAGAACTGCCTCAAGCTTTGCTGTATTGTTTACAAATGAACCTACTTCCCACACTGAATCATATCTGCGCACTTATCAGCGCATGTATTCCACAAAAGAGAAATATGTAAATGTGGATGCGCCACAACTCGCCGATAGACGCAGATAAGGTACCCACCTTATATTAACCCTATTTGCGAAAAAAATGAAAACTTTACGGCCTGAGTAGTATATACCCTCAAACAAATTCTCTTAGCAGTGCTTTCATTTCGCAGCGGCCGCATTTGTATAAGGGCGAAATGCATACACATTCTTGCTGTGATACTCTTCGGCATTTTGCTTAAGTGCTTGGGGCTGAATCCAACTGAATACCATTATTACGCGCACTTCAAAGGTTGAAGCCTTGGTACAACTCACTCAGTCCCCATGAACCATTAGAATTCCGCCGAAAAAGCGATCTGAAAGCATGCTACACAACAGTTTCTTCCAAACTTTCCAATTTTGCACAACACGACAATGCCAGTTGCGGTGTCGAATATGTACTTCCTCACCGAAAGTTGACTGCTAAATTCTTTCAACGGCGGTCTTCGCCGAAAGCATGCATCACATCTCTGAGCAGTTTCACAACAATTGTTACATGATACAAGAGGTTATAAGAGCTTAGATGGTTTAGCTATGCTTCTATTGGTTGCTGTAGGGATATTGTTCAGACGATTCGTCCACAAACGGACAATGTGATCTCTCTTCCAGTAGGCGCTGATCACTCGTTGTAATAAAGGAGTAATTACTCATTGACGTCCACCTGAGCGCAGCCATACGGCTACAAAGGAAAGCTATACAGCTTTCTCAGAAACTTCGCAGTTAAAGAAAAATTCGTCCTGGTCCGGGGTTCGAACCCGGGACCACCGCTTCATCGGAGCTTCACTAGAACATGCGACAACGTTCTCCGCATGGTCGTTCTGAGCTCGAGTTCTAGTTTTTTCCTCCTAGTTCACGTAGGTTTCGTATTTAAGCGATTGTGATACCAAAAGAAGCACCATTGGGATTCTGGTCGTAGCCCCGAAAACACTATACCGAAGACAAGATACATGCCGATGTGAATAGATCTTTGTCTATTTGTATAAATAATGAGTGCTATCGCAAGAATGTACACATAAACATAAACAATGATGCATTTCACCTCGTCAGATCTTAAACTGCTATATTTGCATTGCATTTTACTAAAGAGATGGAGATTTTTTGGGGGTCAGATGAAAAAAAAAACGAGAAAAGTTTTGTATTTTCCCAGTGCACAGCAGTGTGGCACAGCAACGCATCAGGATGTTTAAATAAGAAAATTAAGTTCTCTTCTTGATTGCGAAGCTCATCTTATTAAAAATAGCCATGTGCGACCACACTGCTAATTTATCGAGCTTTTGATAATGTCATTAACGTCGGATAATGGCTGAGAGGATGGATTCCTTTGCTGAAGGTTGAATATATTTAGGTTTAATTTACTTTATTTTATTTAGTAGATTTCAAGTGTCTTCAAAGGCGTTGCACGTGATTAAGCTTATAGGCTCTTATTCTTTATTTCCTTTTCTGCGGAAGAAATAATGCAAAGGCTCTTCCAAAAGTCATATTAAAGAGATAGTGAGGCACAACATACTATTTATACTGAGCTGCTAACCCATGCCATTTATTATTGCACCAGCATACGCGCACACGTCTGGTTGACCTCTGTGCAAATAGCTGCCGTTTAAATAGCATTCCATAACTCCTCCACATGTACATTTCTCAAGTTGCAATAGATGTAACAAATACCAAAGTACGCAGTGGCGTTGGTGATCGACAAGCGTTCAGTTAAACTTTGGAGTGCCGGCTTCAGCGACCGAGTTGTGATCTATATCTCTCTTCTGTTCGCTTATGTCTATTTTTATTTCTCTCCATGCGTTGAAAGTACCGCCTAGTTACGCCATCTGAAGGTAGTGCTGTTGGCCCTAGCATTTACCCCAAGAAAACACTGAAAAAGAGAACACAAAAATAAATAAATATGTGTAAAACATCAGTGGAATTTCAAGCATTTATATCAGTGAGATTTCACGAGGAAAACAAGAATAGAAACACTGTAAATATGCAGTTGATGTGAAAAAGAAAAAGTGGCATGGATTGACTTTCTGGAACAGTTGAAAATCGGCTAACAATAGCCAGATTTCGCTTCGCAGTGAAAAAAATCAAGCAGGTCTTGGGCAACAAACTCTGTATTAATAATGTGTCTCACCATATCGAATCGCAAGGTTTCGTGTCTTCAGCTGCATACGCTTATGGTGCCCAGGAATATAAGTTCTAACGAGGTGACACAGTTATGTGGAACTTACTGTTTTTGGAAGAGGCAAAAATATGAAATAACACTGAGGAGAAAGTCAAAGAGGAAAAAGTATATTGATATATATAGATATATATTTATTTTATTTATGTACCCTAAAAGCGATCAGTGGGCTTACATACCGGGGAGAAACAGCATGGGATCTTGACAATCGGAAAACACAACTGTACAGACATACTTCACTGCAGTCAGTAGCCAGTCTTCATGAATTGGCTATCATAAGATACCGATTGTTCCGTAGTCAAAATTCTACACGTAATAACTTTGAGAATAAATATTTTTTTAGAAAGTAGAAGCGATTATAAATGACAACGATTGAAGGGCGTTAGGAAAGGACGAAAGGTCAGTGATCGTAGCTACATCAGTGGGGAAGCTTTTCCAGTCCATAATAGCAAGAAGTGGTAGTGAATAATTAAACTTACTGGAGCGCGCAATGTAAGCGTTTATGTCGAAAGGATCATCCGCACGTGAAGATATAAGGAATGCTGAGCGAAAAAAATCTCCACGAAACGAAGAGGAACTATGATATAGTTTATGTATTTTATTTATTTATTTTTACCTCAAGGGCCTACTAAGGGCATTACATGAGGTGTGGGCTTATATATCATTTAATCAGATTAATGATGAATGTATAAAAGAGTGGCCAGCATTACGTCGTCTGATATGAAGAGGTAATAAATTTAAACGGCATTTCATTCTTGTGATCGTAGACAGAACGGTGTAGTCTCGTAGGCAATGAATCAAGCTGCTTTCTTTTGCAACAAGGCAAAGTTAGTAAAAAGAAAAGTTCTGTCTATAACTTTTATACTGCTACAAATGGTCAAATCTCCAATCTGCACTGACGACATCCTCTCATGGGCACGCTTACGTGCTCGTCAATTCATTTTTTTTGCACGATTTGTTAGATATAACTTATCTCTGCTGCCTCTTCTTACTGTCTTCGAAGTGGTGAGGCGTAATTCCCAACGGAAGTTGCCCTCAGCATCTGCTCTTCAGTCGTTTCTTGCCTGTCGAGCTTTGTGGAGGCGGCGAAACAACATAAGAGCATGGCATTAAGAGATTCCTGGGGAAGGTGGATGTTGAGCTAAAATCCGCCTCGGACATAGTGATTGTCAAGCACTGACTGAGAGCTGGTGACAGGGAAAAGGTTAGAGATTACTGTTCCTGAATTTCCACTCAAAGTATATCTAGCCCTTTACTTACAAGTAATCCACGGCCACCGCGGTGGCTCAGTGGTTATCCGCTTACAAGTAATCCACGGCTGTTACGATGGCTCAGTAGCTATGGCGCTCGGCCGCTGACCCGAAAGACGCGAGTTCGATCCCGGTCATGGCAGTCGAATTTCGCTGCAGGCCAAATGCTAGAGGCCGGTGTACTGTTAAATGCCAGTGCACGTTAAAGAACCCCATGTAGTCGAAATTTCCGGAGCCCTTCACTACGGCGTCCCTCATAGCCTGAGTCGCTTTGGGACGCTGAACCCACATAAACCATAAACAAGTAATCCCTGAGCTGGCCTGTGGAAAACCTCGAAAAAAAAAAGCACAGAGACATAATGTTAGGCGGAAAAGAAACAAATGTATTACTAGTTCAAAAGCGTAGCTTTTTGGGCTTGTTGGTGCGTGATCATAGCGAGGGAATATAGCGCAGAGTAGGTCAGGACCCAAGATGACACAAACAACACAAGCGCTGTATTACTAGCATACAGCATTACTAGCAGCGCGATTCGCGCGCGTCGGTGCAGTACTTCTCCTTTCGGGCCAGTGTGCCGTACGTCTCGCCCTTACTTAAAGAGCTCAATTCTTACTCATAATGACGTCAATGTAAGGTACCATGTTCCCGTTGCTAACCCAGAAAAATTGCTATCCCTTGTGATTCTCGCGAAATAAAAAATCTGAGTGGGTCTCTCCACACTTCAAATACCGCGACAGCTGCTCTATTCCGTGCTGAATATTTAAACGAGATTCACAGACACACAATATTGAAATGAGCTGCCTGTGGAAGAAAAAAAACTGTCGTGCCATGTGCACCCAGCGTGTCGTAAATGAGACGTGCTGCGAGTTAGAAAAGGAGAAATGAACCTTCCTCTTGATTGCATGAATTAAGAATAATGGTGAGTAACTTTCATGTTCATTTCCCCGCTTACACTGTGAACGAAATCCTATCCCCGGGTGACTTTCGGGTATTTACTCTTATAAAAGCTGCGCCGGAATCATTTTACAGCCCTGAGGGCGCAACGCAGTAAGCAATATGTAAATGTCAAGCAAAGCTCGCAGCCAGATGTTTAATTCGGCTGACACCGCTCTATGAAACCAGATTCTTAATGAACTTCGTAAAAACAGGAAAAAATAGAACAGATGTGCATGGCGGATTGTGCTTTCGGGGGACAAATGCCTTTTTCGTTTTTACGTTCTCGTTCGACGTCGTACGAGTGAAGAGCTGCGATCCTGCTATGCGGGAAACTGATATCTAATTGTACTAAGTATGCTCGATTTCTCTGGCCCTTGCGAATGTTTCGCGAATAACGGCAATGTTGTCGCTGCCTGTGACGAAATCGACTGGTTTTAAGCAGAGACAAGGTGCGTTGCAACATTAAGCAAGGAAACGGGGAAGAGTGTGATGTTTTTCTAAATGCGAGAAGAGAATTGCTATCCTTGTTAGGTGCGAAAAAAACTGCGTCATTCTGAAACCTAACAGCGCATATTAGTGCATTCTAAGGGTTATGAAAATAAAAGATAGCAGGTTATGAACGAAAAATAGTGATTCAAAAAAGAAAAACTCCTCGGTACCTTGCAAGCGAGCTTCTGTCGCACAAATAATTTCAGCTATGACGTTTAATTTATTTTTGCACATTGGATTCATCATTCATCTTTCTGTTTCCGGATGAAAATAATTTCTCAGCTTTAGTACAATAGTTCTCGGAAAGCGGCACACTAGCGAAAATTCTGCGATACAATTTTTTCTCTCGCTTAACCCTTTACCATTTTATAATTTGTAAATGTTTTTCTGATATAAAATTTAGGGCTAGATTGCAATTGCCGTGGAGTATTCGAGTATAAAGAAGTTGGCGCTGATGAAATGGGAAGTAGAGAAATGAAAAATTCAGGTATAATGTCCTTCCTTCCACCCGACAAATTCGATAACTTCTGAAATTGCCTACAATAAGCAGTTTCTCCTGTTTACAACGGCGAGAGGTGGGACTAGGAATGACGAGACCGTAAACAAAGGCTCGTACATGAAAACTCTGAGTCCAAAAACTTCTCACCTTTCTACAATGTTTTTGGCTTGGGAGCCAAAGTGCGCTTATCGCCAGCTGTGAGCAACCAGCTGCTACCCACGCGCTCTAAGTAGCGCACTTTCGAATGCCCTCGCATCTATAACAAGGCGTCCAGCAGCCAAGCACAAATATCTTGTGCCTCAACTTTGTAAAGTTGTGTGAGCATCCATTTCGTCCACAGTAGTGACAAAATAGGGAACTGGACGTCAAGGCATCTTCGAGAGAGGGTACGGCTGTAAGGTACGGTTGATAAAAGGTCTACTGACACGCACACCACGTTACATAAGCCGTGAAGAAATATGGTTGCAGTGGAACAGAGGAGGGACAGGATTGGAAACTGACTCAACATATGTGTCAGTTAAATTCTACGCCGAAACCGCCGAAAGCATGTGCTACAAAGGATTAATTGCAACAATGCTTCGAGAGAGAAATGGTTGCCAGCTCTGCTGAGCTGAATATGTCTTGCGAGGTCAATGTGGCAATTTATTTGGGTTGTGAAATTCGGTAATTTCCAGGCACAATGACATCTTTCCTGGAGGCTGCAGGCTCTGACGACCTTATACACGCGAATGAATATTACGAAAGGCAGTCTTTGCACCGTCAGCTGAAAGGTCTAACACTGGGGGGGGGAGGCAAAAAAGTTGGACGATTAAGGTAGTCGATAATGTCAGATTTGAGCGCTTTTCTTTAGACGCCACCTTCCAACGCTGACAGGTGGCGTGTTAAAGTGTTCGCCAGCCTACGGGACCTTCGCGTGGCAGTCATTTTTCAAGTAGCGTTTCGCTCTGCTACTTAGACAACCCGTTACGCCGACTACAACGCCAGACCCTTTTAATGGGCGCCTAAGAGCTCCTGCCTGAAATATATAGCAAAATAATGGTCATAGCAGTGCCAAGAATATCTAAGCGAAACGCTCCAGCCATTGTTCAGTGACTGCAGAGTTTAAGGTCGAAATAAATAACGATGCACGCCTCAGATAAAAGTATATATGACTCGTTAGAAGGGAGCGGAGTGTGAAAGCCCAACACCATTTAAATTATCCGGATATGAAAATGGCGTACCTAGATGAGTATTTATATGCCTTGTCGTCAAAAAAAAAATGTGCTCTAAGTTACCCTTGTGCCCTGCCCCTCTCAGGTCCATATCTTTGTTCCGGTAAAAAGTTTCCCCAGAATAAAGATGAGAGGCGATCGGCGGGCAAATCTGACGGAAATGCGTACCTTTAGACTTTCATTCACTTATGCATAGCATGACACGTCATCACATTTTTAGTGTTCACCATTAATGCGCACACAGCTTTTTTCATTTTCTTTACACTAGCATGCTTTTACCTGTTCTCTACTAGAGAGCATGATATCCGGTCGGTCGCTTGCTTGCTCACAGGGGGCTTGTATTTGGCTCGCTGGCCAAGCAACACCGGTAATCTGCCCAGTATTGCAAATGGATGGTTTAACCCTGGTCCTTTGTAGGACAGGCATTTGCCAATACATTTCCAATATCGGGCCTATTAGCTGCGCTTCCTGGTTGGGTTCTTCGCACGTTATCGACACTTTGTACGCCGCATGTCGAAGGCGCTGCTTCCACGAGAGCTACTTACAAGCACTGACCGTCGCCGCTAAATTAAAGTACCAAGGGAAGCTCGCACACAGCCTCTGCAACCAAAAGGTTCCATTCGGCGAGCGCGCTCCGCTCTGATATCTCCACTCCTCTTCTTGGTTAACCTCCATCTCAACCTCTACCTTGCAAGGTAGCCAACCTTATAATTGTTGCCGTGATAACCACACTATGTTGCGCATTCCTGAGCCAGCGTCAAAACCCCCTCTCTCCACGGCAGCCGCCCCAGTTGCTCTTGCTGGGACATGCACCTTCCTTCCTGTCCCTCCCCTCACTTACTAGTGGAAAAGGGGAACCCTCTTTCCACCTTGCCACCTGTCAACCGTGGCTTCGGAAAAACACGGCCAACGGGAACTTTTTTTCTGAACTGTGTCCTCTAATGCGAAGTAAAGCTTTTTGACGGGCTAGTTGGTTCATATTCATATTTGAAAGGGTGTGCGCTAAAAAGACGTTCACAGGAAAAAAGATAGAGACGACGTCTCTATCTTTTTTCCTGTGAACGTCTTTTTAGCGCACACCGTTTCAATTAATGCGAAGTTTGATAACTGTTGCGCGGCTCTGACGTTTACAAATTCTTTTAAAGCGATAGTATTAAGGATATCGTGTCGCAGAAAAGTCGGTGCCTTCGTCGTCGCTGGCGTAAGCGTAATTGACTGTGAGCGAAAAAATCCGATAAAAATTTCCAGAGAGTAAACTAGGGGCAGGTGGGCCACCTAGTTAAGGTGACCGTGTGGAGCCATCTCAACCTTCCGCAGGGTAATGTGAGCAAAGTGCGCACCGGGGCAAGTGGCAGTTAAATCATTGACTGGTCGCGAAGGGTTGCTCTGGTCGAGTAATCTGAATCGCACGAAGCTCACCGGGGGCATCACCTGCTAATGCAGGGCAGTGGCGCAGAATGAACAATTCCGCATATAAGGGCATTAACCCAGTAATGCTGTAGCGTCAAACTCTGTAGACGGAGCTTAAGATTCCCCTCCACTTTTTTTAGGAACAGAGTCGTTTGCTCTTTCTACGGCCGCCCTTTGCTTAGACACAATAACGGCTTGTGAATTATGCCTAGTAAGTGGTTTCTTTCTTCTCAGTGGTAGCTAACCATAGATTCCATTTCAGGTAAAAAAACTGTCTCGAGGTTTCATACTACGCTTTGATGCCCAAGGCTGACCCAGGAAGACTTTAGTTCAAAACCATGCTTGCCCCCTCCTGTTACGTACGATGTTCAGCGTAAAAACAATCTGCAGCGTACAGCTTGTAACTAGAAACTTCGGACAAGCAGTGTAGTTTAAAACGCAGCCAGCAGGCGAAGCTTTAAATAACGCTATAAGACACGGGGGGGCGTTTAATGGAAGGCACAACCTCAAGAAAAAAGACAAATCACTAACGAGCTCTTAATGCCTTGCGTATGGTAGATGCACTAAATGCAAATAATGGTTAATTAAATTAGATTAATGTCTTTGAGGTTTCGCATACCAAGGAAGTCTTGAACTAAGAGGAACGCTGGAATGAACAGCTGAAGAATAAATTCACGCTCATAGAGCTCTTCCCTCCACGTATTAATACACTGGTGTTTTTCCATGCGAGGTGTGCATACCAGACTTCAGCTTCAACTTCATATTTAAAAAACACTATCTTCTTTGGCCGCGTCATTGAGGTTTATTTCAGGAAATATTTGAGTGATGTCTGTTGTTGGTGCAAGACAGCGTCTCACATTTGCAAATATGCATTACAGTAGGTTTATGTGAAAGTTAAAAATTGATACCTCATTTACCATAAACTGTGCAACTGGGCGGGCGCATGTGTTGGGAGCAACGATTAGGGGCGCTGTAAGGCTGGACAAAAAATTATTCTCTAGGGATTAAATTACCACACACGAAAAGGACGAAAAAAGTCCTGGCACATGGCCTTTTAGTTTTATTAGTGTCGAACTGCTAGAGCAAAGCTTAACTGGTTGGTAAGCATATTCCAGAAGTTAGAGAAGTCAGAAGAAAAAATGACAACATTGTTGGTATCAAAACAGAATTAGTGCCGTATGTGCTAACCACACACTGTTCTGTAGTTTTACGCAGCTGAGGTTGTCATGAGAGAGCCAGTCGTCAAGACACAGCAAGTGGCTACAAAATGCAACCCAAGACGCTGTTGCTGCGACGGGTATTTCAGTCGATAGAAGAAGATCAGGTCCCAAAATTCCGCAATAATATTAGTTTTGAAGGGACAAACCTATAATTTGCGTTTTTAAACAGGGTTTTCAGATAATACAAATAAATCTCAAGACCTGCTAAGTTTCCTTTTTGGTGGCAATGCACAAGTGCAACCTTTGCCCTTTCCTATAACGGAAGCGGAACTCCAGGTTTCAGGTGCGCGATACAAACATGGATGGCAGGACTGTAATGATCACTTATCAAGAGCATCTGTACTCCGAACCATTAGGGTAAAGTAAGCGTATCACTGTGCGCAGCTTGAAATTTATGAAGACCTGTACCAGTACATAAAAATGTGATGAAAAAGAGCACCGTTAGTGTCCGTATCGTCGTATCTACCTAATGCTTGCTGGCTGAATTCATTGGGACTTTTATTATTCTACCCGTTCTATTTCTTCGGTTACTGTTTTAGTGTAGTATTGCAAGACGTCATCAGGCAGCCCCGTGCTTTAAAAATAAAACAGCGAACCTCTCGCATGCAAATCAGCTGTAGTGGTAGCTTTGTCGCTGTGTGGGCAGGCAGTCTTCACGTCATCAACAACCAAGTTTCTCTCGAAGGAAAGCAAGACTGTTTTCGTTAGGCTCTGATGAACCGCCATTCTTGGGCTTATAGGTCAGGATAAGTAGAAAGACGGGCAAGGCACCAGCCACTGACAAGCCGCACTAGAGATTCAGTTTCTCCATTCATAATGCAGGCAAGTGACTGGCACTTTTTCTTCAGCATTCACAGCACGAAACCGCAGATAAGAGCACGATATATTTAGCCTCCGCTACGTAGGTGGCACAGCGAGTATTCTGCTGCATTTAGAAACATCTGCCGAGAAACATCTCCCGCCTTATAAGAGCGAAAACACGTTTGGAAACTTGACACGTGATCGTTATGTGTTCTTTTTTTTTTTTTGGTCCCTAAATGTCTTCGCCGAGCACCCACGTTCGTATGCTGAGACGTGCTCCGCCAGCGTTTGGGTTCTACCCTCCATACACTCGGAGAGAAATGTCGTAAAACCACTGCACTTGCAGATCAAAGCCCCTGCCTCTTTTCCAAAGCTTCCTGTTACGGTGCTATAACGCACTTGGGAAATATCGCGAAGGTTCCCGAAATAGCGCGCTGAATAGGATTTACGGCAGAGCTGTCGACTTGAAGAGGTTTTATTCAGAACTGTGCTCTGTGAACTTATTTATTGAGAGCGCTATTCATAGCACGTTCGATGCCCAGGCACGTCTTCCATTCTGACCTGCCGTCGGCGGTCACAATGCGTAGGCGTGTGTCCTAGTGTTGAGGCCCTATCTCCGCATACAGACTCAAAATAGAGCCATAGGCTTTCGTTGCATTTTCATCAACGACATGATTTGTTTTACTCAATCAGTTTGCAGCATCACCGTTTAGACCGCGACATGACGACCTTTGCCAATAATGTTTGAATAGAGGACTTCTGGAATTCTTGCAAGCATTTCCACAGTGAAGTAACCTAGAACGCCCTAACAGTTCCAACTAATACAGGCTCTCGAATAGCCTAAGGATGTTCTATAAGAAAAAAGGAACAAACAGTGAGGCCTTAATGGAGCGGTCAAGGTCGTTAGAAAACGCGATGTTAGAAACCATGACGCAAAACCTATCAGATAATGCCACATTTGCTATCTTATGACAAATAATGTAACCAGAACGAAAACAGCTAGGAACAAGGGGCACATTTTGGATGCATTCTGTATGGTGTAGAAAACCTGATACTAGAGCATTCCTTTTGGTACTGGCTGGCATCGGTTAGAGCACCATGTTCTTCAAGGACGAAAGTTGTGTTAACAGGGCCTGAACATGCCAAACAACCGACTCTATTGAAGAAGTGCACATTTATTATTCCTTTTTCACTCACCCTGTACCGCTTCTTGTAAAAGCTGAACATCGCGTATCAAGACTTTATTTTTTATTGAATGTTCAGTTCAAACAGTATCGTGAAAGAACCCAAAACATGGTGGTGAATATACTTATTGAATGGAGCATAACAAAATTGTTCAGAAGCAAGGAGAAATAGGTATATTCTTTTTTTTTGAACCATCTAAATTAGAATGCGCTCATCCATTTGATTTATCCTCCTGGAGATTATAAGTGAACCCTAATTTTTACGACGCAGTAGTTCAGCAAGTTCGCAGTGAAACAGTTACTTTTCTGATAACCCATCGCTCTTTGAGAAAACACGGACTGCAGTCGACAGCGGGATGGAATACATTATATACGACATTCTCACTCTGCAACGAGCAATTTGATCGGATCTGGAAACAAAACATCAGGACGAATTAAAACTGCGAGCATCAAGGGCATGCCCAGCTTCTGTAAATTTTAAAATACAATCAGGCAAAGCAAAGAAACACACACATTTCATTATAATGTAAAGACGACTGCAGTACTTCTATGGCTTCACCGTTAATACTGGCAGGAACTCTGATCAGTGGGCGTCTCTTTAGGACGACCTTTTTGTTTTCTCTGCTTACTGGTGTGCATGTTAAACCCGAACAATTTACACAGTACAAGCTCCGGGCGCTGTCTGGCGAAAATCTGATGGTTCTGTGGTTCCTACTGGATGAAAATTCTTCTTTAACCCGCATTCACCCGCGTTTTGTGTCAGAGGCGGTTTGCGAGTTGGGGCGGCAATACCTTCAAGAAGGCTCTGATGCTAGAACATCCATTTCTAGCTGTTCACGGCCGGCAATAGTGTGAAATGATATACTTCTTATCCTCTCTTCAAAGAAGTAGTGCTTCGAACGCAATAAAACCTTATGCTGCCCGAATCTGTAGAGGCGGGAAGAGGATCAGTTTGACGAGGCTCTGAGTAGACCTAAACTCTGGGTCGATTCGACATGTAGGCGCCGTCGCCACCTAGCCGCAAAATAAGCCTCTGCTTTGTACATGAACATCTCAAGGGATGGAAATGACCGCTTACAGGGTGACTTTGCCGCAGCCAGGCTGCAACCATAATCCTACCATAGGCGACTTTCTCGGCTCTAATCAAGTGGTCCATCACAACGCTCGCGCACAAGCCCGTGCCACCCTTTGAAAGTGACAGTGGTCATGCGGCATTGTGTTGCGGCGGCTCGCACCTCCACGACTGTGAATGAGCGCGCAGCGGCACGCCCAAATATTGCGCACTGTTTAGTAAACATCTGAGAAGGGCCTTAGAGATTGACAACCTTGATTTTAAAATCCGGTTAATTTGCACAAAAAGTAAGGCTGTAGGACCTAGATTCAGTAGAATTACAATTTTCTTACCAAAGTTTTATTTAGAAAGGATGTATTTCATCGTGAAGATCGCTAGGTAGCCCTTGGAATTGGCCGCTCCTTGCCCCTAAGCGATCGCTACAGTAGACAATATTTCTTCACTTGGCAATTTATAATATTCCCGCCTGTCCTCCCCCTCCCCCCCCCCCCCCCCCCGTGGTCCATCTGGCTCGCCTCCCTGGACCTGAAGCTGCAACGTGCCATCGTCGCCTTGGCCAAGGACCTATTGAACGCCTAATAGAAAGGATGTTCTAATAAAGGTGACACATCACCACCGCCACCACTACGAAAACCGTGTTAATACGAAATTACGGCCCACATTCCCATCCGACGAGTTCGAAATGGTTAAGGAGTTGTTGCCACATGTCGCATCATTGTGTCTCGTCTTCATTCGGCTATTTCAGGAGCAGCTAATATATGCGAAAGAGGAATGGTTGTGCGCTCTATATATTGCCTAGTGCAAATCAGCTCGAAGGCGACGATATCGTCTCTGCATAGCGCCCTCCACAGAGCTGAGATAATTAGCTCTGGTGTTATCAGCCCACTAACCAGTCAGAAAATGAGGGAAGAGCAATTATTTTCTCTACGTATACCAACACACAGCCCAAACGCTGCCAACACACTCTGTAACACAGAGAGACAAACGAACGTAATGTGAAGTTCGCGCATCAGATCAACACACTCAAAACAAGACTTGTCGTCCCGGAAAGTAGCACACCAGGTTACTGAGAGGAAGGATGAAACGTATTAGAGATTGAATGGACTGCATCTAATTTTCCATGGCCCCATTAGTGCGCACGAAATCCCAATTTCCCTAATTACTCAAGGCGCCTCTAGCGTGAGAAGCAACGCATAGCGACTACCACCTGAAATAGAAACTCGGCTGTAATAGACTGCGGCTGCATTTGTTCACGCTCACGCGTTTTACAAAGAATCCGTTGCAATGGCTCGTACCACCGCGAACCGCATTTGATTGCTCTGGCGTTTCTGTCAGCACAACTGGGTCCGAAAAGTTTTGAGCCGGCCACTTCTGTTGTCCAAAAGCCCTCTCATTAGCATACAAATTGGGCTGCATAAACACCACCTTTTCATGGAGGTGAAGCGAAACTGCGGAACACTTCTTTTTTACAGGTTTGCTGGAAAGTTAGTGTGGGTGATGAAGTAACAATGGTTACAACTTGAGGTGGTATTAAGTTCTTTGTCTTTTCGGTTGCGTTTCTGGTGTATTCTTTGTGCCACACACATAGTGGCCTAGAAACTGGCAGTCAGCGGTGAAACAAAAGATGGACAAACAAAAGCTTTTATATTTGCCTTGTTTCGCATTAGAAGAAAGCCGGGCATCAGCATTCTCAGTCACTGAACGTGACATCGTTCCAAGCCAGGGGTATGACATACGTGACTGCGGTCAACATTCTGGCCTTCGTACGTGCATTTCTACTGAGCTGGCAAAGAACGAATCTACGTACTTGTTACCACACTTTCTGAGGCTGTCATCACTGCCGCACACTTCCGGCCTCCTCGGTCTAAGATACACACTAACACTATCCTAGAAACTCTACTGCTAGTTTTCAATCGTCATATACCCATGGAAAATTCTGTGCGCAGTTGGCGGTGGTCTGATTTGCATTGTATGGCTTCTGTACCATGTCGGTTACAAACCATAAAAGGCCAATCTTTTTCGGTATTCGTTAGTTATTAAATTTAACCTCTCAGAGTGTTGTACAGAAACTATTTTCCTTAACATTCCCCCAAGTAAAATTCTAATGTCTGCTGCACGTGGTGCATAGAGTAGCCGTTAATAAATTGTCGACGAAGTCGCAATTCTCAATGATGCTTCTTACAATTTTATCGTTCCTTTTGTATGCATGAATATGAGGGAATGAGTCTGGAAATGTGTATCAATTTTGATTATTGATGGCTGCTTACGCATTTTTGCCCGCGCTGCATTATTCTAATGAATAGGAGAAATTAGAACCAACGGCTTATTTCAATTTCATAACAGTACTCAGTGTGAAAACACTTATACCAGTAGCGTATTGTTTTTCAGTACAAAACGAATATAACAATGCCTTCCTGAAAGCCAGAACTCGCACACTGCGTTTTAGTTTCCGCAGACTCCCAGCTCTAAAGACTGTACTGTGAGTAATTCTTAACGTGTTTTTTTAATACAAAGAAGCCGTTCTAAAAGTAGTAAAAAAATAGTCAAGACCCTGATTTGAAAGTGCAGGTTCATTTCAATCATGTTGCACCGCTGCTCATGGGAAGAGAACCACAGAATTAAAACATCCAGTAGGGCTTACAAGACGGTAGACACGAGGGACCTTGTTTACAGGCCGGCATAACACGCTATTCGGTGCTCGGTTCCGTTGTGAGCCTGGATATCAAGGCAGCCTCAACACAAAAGATTCTCTCAGTGGAAACGTCCAGCCCTGGTTTTCGGCAGTTCGTTCACCATTTCACGGGGAGTAGTTGAAGCAGAAGGACATAATTCTCAGCCGTCAGTGAGAGACCTGGTAATAAGGTGGTGTATAGCCCCGGATAATGACACACAACAGTAGCGTAGAAATTCTCTACCGGTGCACACATGGAAAGGAAGTGCTCGACCAGTTTGTTATTAGGAAGAATAATTAAATGGGTAGGAGACCATCACAGCGCTCGGGATATGATTCTGGAGAATACAACCCAGCATTGGGCGAGGACCCAGGAATTTACTTTCAATGTAGTATCTTGGAACAAAGCGCATCCCCGCAGTGTACTAATTTCGTAAGGAGTTTCAGTAGAGGATAAAGTATGAACTGCTTTAATACTTGTGTTCATTGAAACAAATTGGCTGTGGCTTAGTGAAGGTTAAGCCTGGGTATCTCGAAGCGAAAAACTCTCGCTGCTTTCAGCCAACTCCCACGCTACCACTTCTGGATCGCTGTTTCTGCGCCGTCCGACTGTTGCTTCTTCTTCTCCTTACATGGCGAGTGTCTGCGCCTGTTCTATGGGCAAGCGCGCCTTATATGCCCCTCCTTTCAAGTGCGCACGGCTGCGGCGAAATGTCAAACGGTGGCGAGGAGGAGAAGCGGCGGCGCACATGCGCAGTAGAGCGCGGCGGCGACGACGGCTGCGGCAGCAGTGGCCACCTGCGCTCCGCGTGACGTCATTCTGTTTCGCACTTCTGCAGCTGTGGCAAATCTGTAGTGTGGTTCACGCGAAGCGCGGTGTAGACGAGACTAGTGAAGCTTTTCGCTTCAAAATTGGCAGTGGCTTAGCTCTCGTTAAACCTGGAGGATTGCGAAAGCAACGAGGAGAGAGAGAGAGGCGACGGAGAACGCGCGGCAGCGGCGGCGGCCCCGGCACGCTAGCTATGCGCCGGGGCCGCATGCGGAACTTGCATGAACTACGCATGTGGAACTTGCGAGCGCGGCGGCGGCACCTCTCAGTCACCTGCGCAGCGACGGCGGCACGTCAGCTGTGCGCCATGTGAAGTCACTGCTCCTCGCGCATGCGCAGTATGGCCTTTCGTCAGCTCCCCGGAATGGCTCGGCGACTCGCGTAGTGTTGCTTTCGCAACAAAATTTTGAAAAGCGAACGGGAAGGAATGGCCTGTAAAACTAAGCCAACATTTGCGGCAGTAGTGAGCAACAATGCAATGATGAGCAGCTTAGCTGTAAACGGCGTACTACAAGCGACGTATAATCTTTCGGGTAATCTCTGGCATTGGCAAACTATTCCGCACCTATTCGTCGCCGATACTGCTTAACTGACGGACTGCTTCTGACACAAGAAGGAAACCGAGCCCACGGGGCCGCTGTCCTTAATCGGAATATTACCTGTACGTTTCTATATCGCTGTTTCAAATTTTTTACTTGTTGTTATACGTGGAGTGCGCCATGGTTGTATGTGAGTACAAATATTAGTCAAGAAAAACAAGTCATATTTTTACGAACTGACCAGTTTTGTAATAATTATTTGTGCTTCTTAAGAGCCTGCTTTACTATGCTAGTTTATTAAGCCAACTATGTCACAATTATTTTTCGAAACCTCTGTAGGAACACCTCAGGAAAGTTTAATAATGCGTCCAAGTTGTAAGCGACTGACTACGGTACTGGCTCCGTCTGCTTCCATTCTTTAAAATAGGCCCACATCTCTTGTTGCGCAGTGACTGCCATAGAGACGAACATCAAAGTGTCTCAACTAAAGAAAAAAATCAGCTAATTCACAGTCACGCTTATGGTAAAACACTCTCGCCGACACATAATGAAATATTACGCACTGTGTACGCTGGTCAGTACACCTTACTCTTTGAGAACAGACAGGTGGGCGCTGCCTGTCAGCGGACCGCAGTTGATCCTGTAGTCCCATCGAATGCATTGTCAAATTACTCTATGGTGGCAGCGAAGCATCTGGCCCTTTATTCATATTGTCATAGACGTAGAAGTGGATGATGATGAGAGGAGTACGCGAAACCCGTCCCATGATACATGCGAGCGCAAAAAGAAAAAAAATGAATAAATAGTGTGCATGTGAACTGAGTCACCTTAATCTGCCGCAGAAGCACTGAAAGAGGGTATTAACCTACTGACAAGCGCTGTTTGACAAGCGCTGACAAACAAGCGCTGTTTGTTTGTTTGTTTGTTTGTTTGCGTGTGTCTTCCCCTGTTCGTTTTTCGCGCTGTACATAATGTTGAACGTTCACCAACTTGCCCAGTTTTCGGTTCTGCTTAAGAAAGGGACACTTGAACATTTGTTTATCTTCTAGGACGATGCGGGTATTGCGCACATTTCTTTGCTAGCTGGGGATTCAAGGCGGCAGTGGAATCTTTGCCCGTATAACGTCTATGGGGAGGCAAAGACTTCCCACACACATATCATGCCCACATCCTTTACATCGATGCTCTCCTCTTTATGGCCTTTTTGTACATATGCAGGAATTTTGACCTTATGACACACGGAAGGTGTTCACTCTGTGCCAATAGCGTGCGTTCCTGCAGAAGTACAAATTTTTCTCTAGAGGTACGCGGATTCGCATCGTTTCTGTTTTGTTTGCACGATGACAATGAGGCTACGCATCGAGAGGCACTGGGGACCACACCATTCAAGGATTGCTGCCATAAAAATACATTATCCAACATTTTGTGCCTGTGTTGATGTTGACCCGGCAGTAAAACCTGCATTCAAGGCCGTCAAAATCTGATTTATCGCACCATTTTTCACCCATCCGTTAAAGGTCGTGATTTCGTTACTGGAAAGTTCGAAGTGACTCCGTTCTCCATTGACTAAAGGTGCAGTGCAAACTGTAGGACCGGCGACAAAGAAAAAAAGGAGCCGACGGCGGCATTTTGCTTTTCGAAACTGTCCGGTGAAAGAAACGGTTTTGTTTCGTTTACAGGTCTTTTCTAGCTTCCAGAGACTCACTGTTTCGTCCCAGAGTCTCTTTCTTGTTAACATACGGTATCCTATTGATTCAGGCGGAGTTCTGTTTGTCCAGAGTATTCCCCTAATGAACGTGTCTCTGTCAGCTTTGTTTTTATCTCTGCATACGAATATATTGTGTTGTGGTGGTATGGTTTGCCTTGCTGCGCGCAGCGCTGTGCTATGAACCGGTAAGCCGCTTGTTGTGTAGCAGTGTAGCTAAGTCTAACTACGCAATCAGTGCTGTTTGACTTCCTTAAACTGCAACCAATAGAGATATTTTCTCCGGAATGCAATATCTGCGCCATGAAATGTGTGTGCAGTTACCCATTAACCATTTCTTTTTAAAGACAGCATCGGCATCATCACCAGCCTGACTACGCCCACTGCAGGGTGAACGCATCTCCCAATTATCTACAATTAACCCTGTTCAAACGCTTCTAAGAACAAACCCGTTAATTACAGCGCTAAAGCGTCTACTGGAATGTGTCTGAGCGGAGTGGGTAGGAACTATTCAATGCGAAGCCTTTCTAAACGAATACAAAGCAAACAAAAGTTCTTGCATGAATGTAACATTTGCCGCTACAGTCTTATGCAGAATAGGAAATTTGCGCTTCTCTTGTTACCTACTGCCATTTTGGGCAAGTTTCTTTGCGTCTTACGCGCGACCGAAGGAGAAAAAAAAATTGGTACACTTAAACATATATTTATATGAGCTATGAATAAAATATTACGGGCACATCTAATGGCGACCAGAAATGCTTGCAATTCCACCCTTCGAGTTTAAAAAAAAAAAAAGGATTTTGGTTTTCCACTACCCCGCGCGGATCCGCTTTTTCGTTATTTGCCGAAGAGTAATGACACCGTCGGACGGAACCTCTCTGAAGTGGAACAAAATGACGCAAAATTTTCGGCTGCACTACAGGCTTATATTCCACAGTCACGCTTCAAGAGCCTGAAATTTTGTCTTTCTCTTTCCAAGGAAAACTTCAACGGAGCAAAGTAATTTAGTCAAGAAATATGGTCGCCTTTCGTCCTGTTCGGGCTTCGTCCTTCAACTATTCCCCCTTTATGACATTCCTGAAAGACTTGAAAATTGCCATGGGGCGAGGAGCGCGGTCCCAAATTAGCTGTGAATGACCAAAGCTGTCAAGACATGTTTACAGCACATTTTCGGCTAAACTACACTGACAGCCTAAATAATGGTACAGCGTTACTTGAGAAAAAATGTCGACATAGGGCGTGGGTCTCCCCAGGGAAACTAACTTCGTAACTCCATGCCGGAAGTATATCCTGGCGCCGGGTTAAACTGAGCGCCGCAAAGTGTTGCTAGGCCGAGATATACAGCACGGCAGTAATGCAAGCTGCCGCCAGCATTAAATTACGGTTTGATAAGCGTTTTGCCTTTCAAATCTTCAACGAATATCGCACCGTCCTTGTTAGAATCGAATTACAGGGAGGGCTGTGGAAGTTACTTACAGCACTAATAAGAGGAGGGAATACTCGTGCAGATATGTACTGCACCGTAATTCTCATTTACCAGGATTACCGTTCCATTTGATGTAGCGGGACACTGCGACACATTACGTTGTGAATTCTCACACAGTGTTATTTCTTTTGCTTGAAAGTGGTACCTTGAAACAATCTTTGTGCACGCGCTTCGATGGCTGATTGAACCCTCCAAATTAAAACCCGTTTCCATGCAAAAGGCAGCACGGCCACTTTTGTTACATTTAAAGGCTCTGGAAACGGCTGCTTTGTTCAAGCGCTGTGTCAATTGTAATCTACACCGATGACTTTTCCAATTACATATGAGAAGGATTGAGCGTTTGGTTATCATTCTTTTGAAATTCCCAGTTTTTATCATCTCTTCATTACAATGTATAGTTGCGTAGCAGGATTATAGCAGCACCGAAATTGAAGACCGAGCTTTTGTATTTCCCGGGTTAAAAACATTTGCACGAAGATCGCAGTCTCCCATTGTTTTGTTTGTGCCTAGGAAAGGAAAGTCTCACTGCATAATTATGCCCGAATTCCACCATTCAACATAATTCACTTTTACAGGCCGTCAAATTTAAAAGTCTAATCACGCCGGATTTTTATGAAGTGGGCGACAGATTTTACACTCGCTAGCACATGACGCACAGACACTATAAAAATTTAGTTGAGGTTTAGCCTGGGTTAAAGCGGGCAAGTTGAGTAAGCAGCATCGAGAGCGCGCGATTAAGCGCGCGGCAACGCAGCGACGCCAAATCGAGCGTCACTGTGTAGTTTAATTCGAGGTGAAATTATGGTAAAAGGATTTCACATAAACAGTTGCTACAGAAGAGCGGATACATACATGGTCTGTTCTGAAAGTAGTAGGACTGATTTTTTTAAACAAAATTTATTCAAGAGAATAGTACAAACGATTACAATTTTTCAAGGTGGCACCCTTCCGCACCTACACGCTGCTGCCAATGAGTTTTACAGTTTTCGTACGCCTCCAGGAACGCCTGGACCTGAATGCTGTTTAGCTCCCTCGTCACGGCCTGCTGAACCACCTCTACCGATCGGTGATGTTTCCCCTCGAGCGTTGATTTTATTCTCTGGAATAGCAAAAAGTCTGGCGGGGCCAAGTCGAGGCTGTAGGGGTGCTGAGGCAGCGTTGCCGCCTTGTGCTGGGGAAAAAATCGGGGTCCTCATTCACATGATGAAGAAGATCCTACCGGTTGGCCTTTTTCTCCTCTGACAACGCTCCCGGCACCAACTTCGGAAACGCTTTCCTCATGGATAAGTTTTCTGTCACGATCTCAAAAACTTGGGTTTGAGGAATGCTGAAGTCATCAGCAATCATTCTGATACTCATTCTACGATCACTGTTAAGTAAATGTTTCACTGGCTACACATTTTCGTTGGTCTTACTAGTCGAAGGGCGTCTGGAGCGGTCGTCTTCCTCCACTCTTTCCGTACCTTCTCGGAAAAGCTTGTGCCACTCAAAAAACACCTGATCTACCCATGGAAGCGTCACCGTAGGCCTCCTTAATCATGTTGTGAGTCTCTTTGACCGTTTTACCAAGATTTACTCAAAATTTGATCGAGTATCGCTGACCCAGTAAACGCTCGACGATTCTGCGCGTTACGAGACGTTTCGACAGGGGTTCACAGTACAAGCGACCTCCTCTCTTCAACGGCCGAGAGCCGACTGCCGATTTTCCCCAGCATTCCCAATATCCCCCTTCAACGATCCTGCACGCGCAGACAGCCTCTCGTCCGCCCGTTCGCCCAGGAAAAAACCAGTCCTACTACTTTCAGAACAGACCCTGTATGCCTCTTTTCTGGGCATGACATTTCTGCTGAAAGCTAATAATAGTAGAGTGCAGATAAAAGGTAATCCTAAGAAGCCCCTACTGTAATACCGCAACCGTTCTGAAGTGCCATGCGACAAGACAAGTCATTGCTCTTAAGAACAGCAAAAAGAAGTTCACCGTGTGGCTCTGAATAGAACAATTCTTCAATACCTACCGACAAGCCATTGTAAGCAGTGCGCAAATCTTCATAGAGCACCTGAACCACTTGGTCTCCTCTGCTCACTTTCAAGGTGTCTTCAATTTGTAGCTCGCTAACAAGGACTTGAACGAGCTTACTCAATTCTACTTGCCAAGAGTCCTGCCTGTAAAAATAGCTCTAGAACGGCACGGCGGCTTTTGTGTGTTGACACTGCAGAAGTCATTCAATGCATGGCCTTCGCTCTTCTGGAGAATCTTGATCAGGCCGTCGAAATTTAGCTCATTGAAGAGTGCAATGGCCTTAGTATTGACTGTTCGGCGTCTTAACAATGTTTATTTAGTATTTTTCTGCTTAGAAAGCAAGGTCCCCTGGTCAAAGAAGCCCGGGGGCAAGGCGACAAACCAGCCTACATTATCCGCAAGCATTAGGGCAGGGCCTCACTCACAGAAGTATTTCTCGATATCACGCAGCCCCGACTGGCGCTCCTTCTATCGACCGGGCCTCTTTCGAAGCATCTCGGGAAGAAAGGCAGCTCCGGTTCCTGCCCTGTTTTAGGGGATGCGTCTGTCCCTCCGTTCAGCCAGCATGTTTTGCAAGGAGGATCTATGTTTGCATTAGAGACAGCTGTCGACAAGAACGAGTGGTTGATTTGTGTTCGCAAGCTCGCAGCAAAAATGAAGAATAAAGACATAGCTTGGGGCCATGCTAAAGGCGTTGAGATTCTTCGAAACAGCCTTGGTCGATAGCACAGTCAGCTGGTGATGCGTGACATCGCAAGATACTTAACTGAGTATTACCTTTCCGCTTTGCTTGCGGGTAAAAAAGGGTAGTCTTGTAGGGCCCAAAACATTTTTTGACCTGAGGGCTTTGTTTGAAATACAGAAAACGATTAAAGACCTTTAAAGAATTATAAACAACCTGAAAACCCAAAAGAGTCAAGACCAGGTTCGCTGCACTCCTAATGTACTAAGTTTGGAAAGCCTGATAAAGAGTGCCCAAAAGAGCGAAGGCCACGTTTTTATAGGCTTCTTCAGTGTAAAGACATATAAACTGCATTGTCCTCTTAGAGCGATTGTAACAGAGGGGAACTCTGTACAAGTTAGTAAGGTATTAGTAGTAGTAGTAGTAGGAGACCTTTATTCGACCATAATTTACAGTTCGATCATGTCGACCGCCTGAGCGACCAGAAGTCGCTGTTCTTCCTCCCCTTCAGCGCCAAGCCAGTCTAGCCAGGTGGTGATGGATAGAGAAGGTGGGGGGCAGGAACCAAACTGCTGAGCAGCCGGGCAATAGAAGAGGCAATGGGCCTGGTCCGCATAGATACAGGGGCAGTTAGGACAGGAACGGTCCGATTGATAGCGATACAGAAAGAGGCGGACAGAAAGAAATCAAAGAGATGGCGGAGAAAGAGAATGTCATCACTCTGTGGTGTAAGGTATTATAACTCCCTCTTAACAATCATTAAACTCAACATCCCTTCAAAGTAAGCAGCAGGGACCAAGTGATTGAAATGCTTTGTCGAAAATCGTGTGGTACGAACAGAGGCTTCTCTGTATATATAGAAAAGCAGCTCTATTCAGCGCCAGACAATGTTAATCTTGTTACAGTTCCTGACAGCATTGACTTGTCTCGCAGTGTGGCCCTTAAGAATGGTTGCGGTTACATCATCATCTTCATCATTATCATTAGCCTGACTACGCCCTCTGCACGGCAAAGGCCTCTCCCATGTTCCGCCAATTAACCCCCTCTTTTGCCAGCTGCGACCATTGTATCCCTGCAAACTGCCTAATCGCAGCCGCCGACCTGGCTTTCTGCCGCCCCCTGCTACCCTTGTCTCCTCGTGGAATCCACTCCGTTACCCTTAAGGATCAGCGGTTGTACTTTAAGGACCAGTGGTTACCCCTTACAGTGGAGCTTTTATTAGAAAGAACTTGCCTTTTACCTGATCTTGAAGAATATTAGCTTTCAGGAGAATTGTTATGTCCAGAAACAAAGCAACTGCATTGGTTCATGTGAGCGCCTCTTTTTTGAGAAATCTGCTTGCAAAATATGAGCGGGAGCTAAATCACAATGAAAGTGATGAATGTGTGGCTCATGTTTTTAAGATTCGTGGATAATTTCCTGGTCCTTTTGTTACAAGAAGAATATAGCATTGGTCTTATTGCTGATTTGGTCTTGGAGTGGCTTTCGCCTTTTTCAAGCCCATATATTTTACTTTTGAGCTTCACAAAATAACTGGTATTATTTTTGGAATTAAGGTTGTTTCGTGACATGACAAACTACATATGTTGGGCCTAAATGGCACTTTCAAGGAAACCTCCTCCACCATATCTTTTTTAGAACCCCGCTTTCAAAGCTGTGTTTTCCCAAAGTGAAATCCAATTTTGGACATCAGGTTGGAGACCTCAAGAATGCTGAGTATCTTCATTCGGGGTTTACTGCTGTCACCAAAGGCTTGTGTAAGCAGTTACGTAAACAAGAGAACAAGAAACCCGTTTCTAACAGTAGCATGGAAGAGAAAGAGAAAAAGAAATACGAGGTGGTCTTTTGCGTACACCGCGAATCTCAATTGAAAAGGAGAGCAGCAAAGACTGGTGTAGATGTCGTTTCAGAGCACCTCGAAAACTGGTGCGCTGTTATGCACTTTCGTATCGAAGCCATTAAAAACCGCTTGTGCAGTATCAAGCATGTTACTAAGTTCGTTGACTGCAAAGTTCGTGTTGTCTGCGAAGTCCCTCTAGGTGGTTGTGTCTATAATTGGCAGACCGGTCGCTGCCTCACTGAACGTTTAAGGGAACGCGGTGCCTCTTATAATTCAGCCACAACAAAGAGTCTGCATAAGTATGTTTTAAGTTGACATTGTCATCCGCTTTTGGCAGGAGCTGAAGTTGTTGACCGCTTTAAAGGAAAGCTTGAAACGGAAGCTGTTGAGGCATCATTATTTCATAAGTTGGGAGGGGAGGAGTCTATTTGTGACACGTTGGTTGTTTTTTTTTGCGAAAAGAATCTGTTTGCAAAATACTGAGTAATATCTTTAGTCTTCCTGTTTGAAGGTGGGATTAGTGCTGCCTATTTTTTTATGCTCCATTGATTACTTCGGTAGATGGGATCCGTGGGTAGTATGTTGTGCCTTTTAGTGCCCTGCGTTTCAAGACGGTTGCCGATTACAATAGGTGCCAATACGCTTCCCTACTATTACACAAATTACTGTGAAGGTCACTTCATTGCAAAAACATTATTTGTATGATAGTCGTACAAGCAAAATTTTAATGTCAGCTACCGGAGGTTCAGAAAGAGCATCGCAAAATATTCAATGTAAAAGTCCTCCCCCACCCCCCTCCCCTCTAGTTAAGCTGTTGAAAGTATATTAGGCGTCCTTGTGGGCGAGGTGTGGCACAATGATTCTGAACACCGATATTGATATGCAACAATTCCTGATTTCCTCTCGTGTATTAGTGCGTGCTTTGTCATTCTCAGACCCAGAAATGAGGCCACTCTGCATTATTTAATTGCATGACAATACGGAGCCTATAAATAAATATACAAGTTAGTTGAAACATGGGAGCTTGTTTGTCTTTTTTTCGTTGTGTGTCCTGTCATGTTTACGCTAAGTACTTTGTCAAAAACAGCAAGCAGTTAATTGACAATGCATGCCTCAAAGATTTTTGATTGCGTAGCACAGCAGCTAAGCAGTGAAGTTTTCAGGACTTCTCCACTCACCATGGTGCATTTTCGGAGCATACCAAGCTTTGAACTTCGTTCTTCGAGCTCCTATGCAACAAGCGATCACTTTTACGCGAGTTTGCATGCGATGCACAAAAGGTAAAAAGGAAATGAAGTGAAGCTGGTAGTTCGGTGACACATTCACTACAATTGGACAACGCTTCCTTTGTATTTGTGAGACAACTGTGCCAGCAAGTCAGAGAGCTAGGACAAACTCACGAGTGTGTTTCTTTGTTTTCTCTTTTGTGAAGCTCCACATTGTTTTGTGGGCTCATCGAAAGAAGCTCCGCCAGGTCTTGAGCGTATAAATGTTTTAAGATTTGGCTCCTGCGCCTAAAAGAGAGCTTAAAATGAGCATCAACTGTTGCAGTAAGTTAAGAACTCCTCAGCACTACGAATGGTGATGAGTGGGCATTGAGAGGCTGAATCAGATTGCCGAGCAAATACTATCGGCCTCATTTCTTTCTCAAGTTTCTTTCTCGAAGTCTCTCAAACTTCTTTTCAGTTTTTTGAGCTATGAATTGTCTAGATTATTGTTGTCCTGTGCACAGCCGCTTTGTGAAACGTTTATCCTTTACCCTGTATTATACATGTAATGCCCACCTGCTAAGGTCTCAACCAGAGACTGGCAGTATTTCAAATAAATAAATAAATAAATTTCTCTTGCCGAAGCTCCGAGTCAAGTCTCCTATTTATACGCGCTAAGGGAAGAAGAAAATTTTTTCTCAGTGCGAAGAGCCTGAGCCCGAGGTGCATTTCACCTGTTTACTATGTGCATTACCTCGAGCGTCTGGTGGTTGATTTCTCTTTAAAGCATCTCTTATTATCGCGTTCCGTGCGGGCTATAGCCTTTGAGCCGCGAAGCATAACTCTGGTTCATTACTGATGCGAAGTTCAAAAGCGAGCTCTTAAAAGCCAGCGCGCGTCTCCCTTGTGTGGGAGTTTTGTTGAAGAATAGTGTACGTTGGCACTCGTGTACAGCTCACATGGTGCTCAAAAACCTGCAGTGGTCGATCTAAGGGCACTGTTCTTTAGACCTGTGAAGCTAGCTGTTTCTTGGAGAGACATGTGTCGCTTCGAATGGAAGCCGTTTTTAATGCGAAAGCTTTTCTAGGCTAGGTCAGCGCTGTTGTGTCAACAAAACGTGTCCGCAAAACGTGTCCACAGCAGTTGTGAGGTTCTCAGAAGAGGAAGCATCAAAAAGAGGTCGTAACCAAAAGAGGATGATGTGAGGATGCTGCGCAAAAATATTATGTTGATAGGATGATTAGTTAATTAATTAGAGCCAGAAATGTTGGAAAACATCGAAATACACGAACATCGATAAAGAGAGTGGACAGGAAAACCGCCGTGGACGAAAAAATAATAAAAAAGTTAGGCAAACGAGTGAAAATAAAAGTTTAAATGAATTGAAATATATTTGATTAACGATAATTAATCAAATAAAAAAGTTTAATTGACGTAGAAAAAAAATGGATGAGGCTTAGCTAAGGTTAAGCCTAGTCAGATGCGAAGCATATTGATGGCTAGGCTTGGTCGTCGCTCAAATCAGCCCTGCTTCTAGGCGACATCCCAACACCTGGCCGCCTCGTAAGTGCCCGGAGAGCGAGGCAAGCTCAGCTTTATACCGCTGCTGTAGCGTTACGTGGTCAGCTGCAGCGCCTCTGATGTGGAGCCTCCACCGCCGCGGCCGACCGCGCGAGCCGGCAGCCCATCTCTCCTCTGCTGTGACGTCATGTTGTCACGTGGTCAGCCGCCGCGCCTCTGATGTGGAGCCTCCACCGCCGCGGCCAACCGCGCGAGCCGGCAGCCCATCTCTCCTCTGCTGTGACGTCATGTTGTCACGTGGTGTCACGTGGTCATGGTAGCTCCACCGCCACGCTCGACGGGCTGTAGTGTAGCTCTAGTAATATGCTTCGCATAAAATAAGTTAATGAATTATCAGAAAAAAGCCATTGGGCGGTTGACTAGGCTGCATGAGGATATAGTAAGTGGACGAGAAAGCAGCCACGGCGCCAAATTTTAAAAACCAAAATTGTTGATCGAGATAATAAAAGCTGTAATCAGAGTAAATAAATCGATATTTGATTAAAGCATGAAATAATTGCGGTAATTGAGTGGTTACATTAATAACAAACAAAAAGGCAATGATAAAGAGAGGCAAACAGAGGCGACGATTGCGAGGAAGCGTCAGTGCGTTCGCATTCTCGCAATGCAGGTGGCCACAGTGGTCTCTCAATTTTTTTTCAAGCTTTGTGCATTTTGCTCCGACGCCACACTTTCGAAAAGTATGGAGTACTTCTGCATGAGGGAGCGTCAACATGGAAGCTCATTCACGAAACTTTTCTTGTTGTGCGGCCGAGAACTAGCATCAATGCTGAGAATACGAAAGAACTACTATTGCGCAACTTTTCCATCTTAGGGGAGGAAGCAATGTTTGGTAATTTTCGCCTTTCAGGAGTGACCGCCAGCCTGGATTTGCTAAAGAACGCAGAGTACCGTTACTTAGCTGTTTCTAGCTATTTCCTTAGCGGCTGTTAGCTTAGTCCCTCAGACCGATGGGAAAAAATACAAAATGCTAGAATTGCGAACAGGAGCTGGAGAAAGCAGTCTTCTGCCTCAACGTTTCATTTAATGATAAATATAGCAGTTATTGCTCACATACACTTTGCGCAAGACGAAGTTCGGTTCAAGCAAAGCCAAAGTTGGAGCACTTGTGAATCGGGCGCTGACGAATTAGGCGCCAAACATTTCTCGTGGAAGATTTTCTAGGAGAAAGGCAGCTCACAGAGAGACTTAAAAATGGGGTAATTTGGAGGGAATCTAAAATGCCCTTTGAAGCCTCCAGTATGCCTGAGAACACACACACGAGAGCAAACAAAATGCTACAACCTAAAACAGGAAATACAAAACCTCAGCCTGGCCGGAGCGTTAAATCTTCCTTTAATCTTCCTGCAGTAATCCCCTTAGGTGATTCTTCTGTAGCTCTTCCATAAAGAGCTTACAAGCCAGAGAGATGAACACAAGCTCCCTTCTAGCAAAAAGAGCACGCACGTTAAACAAGCTGACATGACCACTTTTTGTTGAAGATTTATGTCTGGTGCTTGTGAAGGACTGGAGCCGAGCGTGCGACATGAATAGAATTAAACTCCATATTGGCAGTCGAGATCAAAGGCAGTCTAGCGCGGCTTGTGGGGCTTGTATAATGCGTTGTGCGGGAACCAGGGAAGCTGCCAGAAACTCCCCCTTCAGAGCCAACCGCCGCAGAAAAGCGCCTTTGCTAAACCTAATCGGCAGCGAGAAAGGCAAGCGTATTGCCCGGCGCGCTTTGCAAACTCGGCTACTGAACAAGCCGAGAAAATGCACGGAAGAGGTAGCTGGCACTCTTCCCTCTTTTAAACTGTCTCAAGAGTGTCTGAAGGCTTCTAACGAGAGCTTACGTCCGCTGAATCAAGAGCGTCAGAGTTTCTTTTTTTTAGACATGGAAGCGGTAGAAGACTTTATCTAAGTCGTTCAGTAAGAAAACAACGTCGCAGGGGCCTTGGCGTTACTCCGCCTTCCCACAAATGCTCTTGAGGTGGAACCAGCGCTTTGGCTCAGTGGTTAGAGCGCTAGTTTACTGAGTCGGAGTATCCAGGATGGGACCGTGTTTCGATGGAGGCGACACGAAAAAAGCGCCCTTGTGCTGTGCGACTTTATTGCGCGTTAAAGATTCCTGCTGGGTCTGAATTATTCCGAGGCGCTCCCCTACGGCACCTCTTTCTTCTTTGCACTTCCATCTTCCTCTCTTCCTTGATGGCTAGGTTTAGTTGCTCACCAAGAAGCGAGACAGTTACTGCGTCTTTCATTTCCTTATAACCAATCTTAAGGTGGCCACAACTGGCACTTTTGCGGCCATCCTTTCTATCGGCGCTTTAGGAGAGCCTGCAGAAACTAGACCACCTTCTGAGGTCGCGACAGCTGGACTACAAGGACTAGTTGGTTCACGCTGCCAAAATTGAACCTGCTCCGCTGTGACGGCAATGTACGCTCCACAAAAACGTTCAGCTGAACACAATCTACTGTTTTAATTACTTTAGGACATATGCTCACTATTCCGGTAGCAAACGCGTATGTCGGCATTGAAATCTCCGAAACGTCATATGATAATGGCATTGGTAGCTTGAAACAGCTCCTCGGCATCGAGCAGCTCCTCGTGCAGCGATAATTCGCCAACCTCCGGACGCTCGAGCCCGAGAAGTAACCTGGCCAGTCGGCTGCTTTACGCAGTGCACGGGAATACGTTCCCGCCAACATAAGGCGGCTGCACTTGCTTGGCGTGCCGGAGCTACAGTTAAATTACTCTGTAGAGATCCTCACCAATGTAATAGAGGGGCAGATTGTCATCGACTTCGACAAGGTCTTTTAGCTTCAAGTCAAACGCATCGAGGCGGAAGTAGGGGGTATGGCAGGCTTACTCGCCGGCATGAAATGAAGCTTTCAATAGGAGGGACACAAAGTACGGCACAATAACCTCGGAGCATCCAGCTTTCGACGCTTGCTCCACACTGTGACGGATCACGCGAGGCGAGTGATCCTTGTGTTGCTTTTTTGAGGACACGAAAACACTGCACGACGAAATGCGGCTGATGTTTCAACAGTGCAAAAAACAGTCATGAACGGAAACACTGTCGCCTTAACGTGCGCTGTTTGCAGTGCGAAGGTAAGCATGCGGCCACCACGTGCAACTCGACCTAGACGGCGAAAGAAAGTTGTAAAAAACAGAAGCACAAGACTAAGGTTGTGTATTAATGAGCTGCATAAAGAAGCTGCCGAGACATTTCTCCAAGGTGCGCCGAATCAAAGAGGCTTTCAATACGACAGCATTTCTTGGCTTATTGCGCTAAAGCCCGGATGCTCGCTAGACACCCATGGCAGAAACGCGAGGCAGAAACGTGGTCCGCGAATGACGTCATAGCCTTTCCATGTGTGATAGGCTATCACAAAGCAGGGGTAGATCGAGAGAGGCAAGTCGACTTCCGCAGCGAATGGGAACAGGTTTGGAGTTGGAGGCGCCTCTCCTCTTACTTCGGTGCTACACAATAACCTACCAGCTATATAACAAAGCAGACAGCGTTCGTGATGGGGGCGAGGGGTCAGCCTCCTGACAGATTTGATGTGGTACATGTACACAGTGGCGTGTCGGCTTCAGGAGATACGCCAGAAAATGCAATGCCCACTGTCGTATCACTGTCGTTTTCATGCTACGTGCCATATGGCGTTTTCATCATACGAAGTTGTATCGCTCGCGTCTTTATAATCAAGCGAGATAGCAAACTTCAGTCGGAGGTGTCAGTTCACTGCCGACGAAGTATGAGACCATCGCAACGCAGCGAAACACGCGAAGCGAGCTGCTGCATCGAAACAACGTGCACCCCCTAAGTTCCCGACCATACTCAATGACACACACAGCGACGGTTCTCGCATTTACACATAAGAATTGCGTACGTGCTCTATAATCTTTTCAGCATGCCGTAACAAATTCTGCTGTATCTTGGCCGCATCGAGTTCATGACTGGTGCTCAAACGACTGGGTGGATCCTAGTGTTCGAGACCATCGATATAGCTGAAACGCATCGGGGAGGAGAAGACGAGAATTTTGTGTCGTAGGTGATAAAAGCAGAACCATACACAGCGAGTAGATTATCAAGGCTCGCTCCATGCTTCTAAAGCTCAGTGCGCTATCGGCGAATATGTATTTCACAACAGTTTACCTTTCTCGTACGACATAAGATTTTCGTGTTATCGTGTGAAAGAAATTGCCTTGAGCTGCCTTTCATTACAAATTGGTGAGCAGGGCCCGCTGGAATTGTTAGGCTTGGAAAGTGATCGCACTAATTTTGCAGTGTTCAACGTAACATCTATATCAAATAAGAGCACTAGAATGGCTCCGATATCCTTTTAATAAGGCGCTGAGGCTTCTGCTGTTTTCAGCGCTGTTGAAGTCGAGAGTGTGACGGAATCCCGTCTGGCCGGGGGGATACATTTCAAAACAAAGAGACGCCGACCAGTAAAATGAAAAAATTGTATTGACGTTTCGGCGCCCAGAACGGGGGCCTTGTTCACAATGGAATCACACCAAGAGGGTTCGTCTTTAAAAGCTATAATAATCGCCGTAAGGATCGCGCGTAAATCCGGTTAAGATTGCCCTCGTTACGATTAAGCGTGTGAGCCGTCGTCTGTATCACCAGGGACTCGAGATGTAGCCGTGATGTTGCCAGTTTCTCTTTTTCGATGATTCTTGCCTTGTCCCAATCTATATTGTGATTTTTCGTCACCGCGTGCTCTGCCAAGGCGTTATTGCGGGTATCTTCTTTCTGCACATCACGAGCATGTTGCTGTAAGCGCTTCTTGTAACTTCCGGTTTCGCCGATGTAAACACCGTTGCAATCTACGCAAGGGATGGCGTAGATAACTCCTGGGAACTTCTCTTTTGGTGACTGGTCTTTGACGTTCATCAGTTGTCGCATTTTCTTGGCAGGAACATGGGCAACTTGCACGTCATACTCTCGTAATACACGGGCGAGGCACTCACTTGTTTTCGGCACATAAGGCGCTGTGCCGAAAACAAGTCGAAAATAGGCGCTCTCGAAACTCTTGTGATAACTTTGTGAGAAGACACATCTTAGTACGCTGCTACTATACCTTCCACAAAAGTTTTTCACTTAACATCAAAACTAATCTAGTAAAGGGGTATGAACGTTGAGAGTTTTATTGCTGTGCACCTCCTATGAGTGTAGGCTGCACTCGGGAGAACGTTTCATATACCAGGCCAGGTCTGGAGTGATAAATGCATTTCATCATATCTTGGTTTCTAAATATTTAATAATCGATTTAGTATTTTTCGCATTCTTTGTTGATAGCTTTGGTTTCTAAATATTTAATAATCGATTTAGTATTTTTCGCATTCTTTGTTGATAGCTTCCAGCTGTGTCGTCATCGTCCCCATTAACAAGCTTGCGCTGTCTCTGGAATATAATGAAGGGGAAGTCGATGCCAATGCGGGAAATAAAGGGATTGCAAAAATTATTTTTCAAAATATTCTCAGAACTAGTCTGCCTCCAAAAAAACACCGTCAGGCAGGACCTCCACCATGCCATTAAAGCGTTACAAATGGATGTATGCGCGCGAATTATTACGTTGGCTCCCCGTTCTTTTCGTGTTCACTCCGTAAAATAGGTGAGCGTAATCAGTTTCGAATTCGGGATGGAGAGCGGGAGAGCCAAACGCAGGAACAAATCCTGCGACACACCGACGCAAAAGGTGTATGCTTTGTGTTATAACACAGGTGTAGCAGCATCTCCGGTTGTTTTGCTTCCTTGAGGTTCGCCACAAAAAAACCACGAAGGCTTACGCTCTGCGCTTTCTAGGAATGCCGAAACTTCTAATTACCCATTTACTGGTCGGCACAAAAATCGAAAATGGAGGCTTTCCTCCTTTTTTTTTTACTTACGGCTGAGGAAGCAAAACAGCTCTTCTGACCGGAACACGGCTTTTTGCATTTTCTATAGGCAATTAAAAATTATTTCATAACTAGAATTGCATGCTTAAGTTTCCCCTTCACGCCACAGCACCTGCTGCACTCTCTAGTGCAGCTATGAAGATGCAGTTTTCTGTTTAACAATCAGTGGCGAGAAGCACAGGATCCATCTTATATGTCTCTCTTTGCTCATTCTACGCACCGCTTACCATGCCCGACCTGCCCGAGGAATATAGGTTAAAAACGTACAGCGCTTGGTGATGGTTGCTTTGTATTCGTTAGCCTTTAGAATCTTGTAATTTACGTAAGCTTGGGTGAGCAACTCTTCGATAAGAAAGATAACTGCCACTGCACGCAACTTGAGCAAAGACAGGCAGCTCTTTATAAAAGACAACATGTAGGCTTACATCAAGAGCGATTTTTTGAGTAGGTCGCGGCTACAGCAACAGCGGCCGCGAGCTTGATGTCAACGTGAAAGTTGAATGTGGTTTTGAACGGGACAACTTTTTTAATACAATTTCTGTTACAAGCAAAGGACACTCTGATTTTAAGGCATTTAGAAATAGCAAGGAGAGCAAAAAATCCTGGAGAGGTGAGACCCTTGCTATATCTTTATTAAAGAAGCTAATATTCTTCGAAGAAAACTTTTGTTCAGTATTTCTTGCTTGTATTAAATATTCAACATGGAGTACAAGTCAACTGTAAATTTAAAAAAAAAACAGAAAGACGAGCAGTTACCTCGCATTTTGTGGGAATGTCTCCCACGACGTCCGCATATATATCGTTGACTTTTCTGAACCTAGTTGCGGCGCGACCGCCAGCTTTTTACTTCCTAAAACTGATTTTTGTTTCCATTTGAATGAGTTGGCCACCACCACACTAAGACATAGATGCTGGTGCGACTGGTATGTGTGACTGCAGCATTAGAATATGCCATAACAAATGAAATACACTTATTCGACAAAATATTACGCTTTAAACACCATGCTCAAAGTTTTTCGCTCAGGGCCTCCGTAAAATTCCAGCTTCCAGGTGCACTGAAAATAACTGAAAAGTCATGGAGCTTCTCACATACATACATTTCTTCGTTGTTCAACGACACTGCGAACTTCAAGCCCTCCTTTTGCTCTTATCATCTTTGCGACCGAGTCTAGAGAATAAAGTGATGAAGCACTTATCTATAACTGTAATAAAACATACTTTTTGTCGTCCCTTGGTTTTACAACTTCTTTGTCCTTCCGTGGTTGGTATTCAGGTGATGGTTTAGTCAATTTAATGGGGTTATTCACCTTGGCACCAATGTTTAAAGGCTGTTTACTGCATTGTAATACAATCAATTTTTTAAATTGAAAGTGGCAAAAGAATAACAACAAAGACATAGTATTAAAACAAAAAAATTCCAAGCTATATAGCCGATAACAAACAGGTTTCAGTCAGTTCAGTTTTAGCAATTTACACCGCTGTATTTTGAAAGTAAAACAGCATGATATTGGTTTGTGCATTGCGTTCAGCTTAAATGTTTGCTATAGTAAGCGGCATACTTTGTAGAACTGTTTAGTTTTTTTTGTTTTTCGAGATATTCAGCACTTATTTGGCGTTTTGATATCATCCTAGAAGCCGTTGACTCTTCCTGAAAAAAATCCGTGGAGTTCATTGACGAGCTTGTTTAATGAGATTGTAGAACACAATTATTATTCGCCGTTAACATTAGGCACCGCCTTTTGGACAGGAGCATAAGAAAGAGGAAAAGAATTCCTGCAATGCGCAATCCGAAAATCTGTCCTTTACTTGCACGACTGTAACCGTTACGGCGCCGGGAAGGAGGGAATGCTAGCAGAGTTTAAGTAGTTTTAGCTTCCGGTTGACTTTAGGAGCAATACTTCATTAGGCATACCTCTCTGCTCTTTGTCTAATCGTCATTAAAGAGAACGCTGCTAAATCACAAAACAAAGTTAAGTTACAACTACTGTCTGCAAAGGAAATACCTTGATGTTAAGGGAAGTCAAAAGAATCTGCACGCTTCAACATTGGTGTTTGTCCACTGTGTTCAAAGTTTGATCAAGACTTCATTAAATTGGAAAAGTCATCAAGGAAATGAACGGGGCAACTCAACCTCACATTTGTGCCCTCTTCTTAATTAAATGCTCATTTAAAAGAAGTGTGTAGAAACTTTTTGTTAGAAAATTAATCTGGGACTCGCGCTTGGACTTGAAAATACCTGTATTTCACTTGGGAACTATAAGTATTTTTGGAAGGACTTGAATGTGTTTTGCAACTGCCTCGCCCCTGTCTAGAATTGAGTGAAATAAAGGAAGGAGTATTTCTAATCATAACTACGTTCAAATTCTTTTGTTTACTCTTTCAGACGTGGTAAAGCCACGTTTTTTGCGCGTTTCATTGTAAGCATATCGACAGAAGAATTCAAGAGGTTCATGAGACTTATCTGGAAGAATGGGCTATTTGCCTTCTTTAGGAGATAATTTGAAATGTGTTAGTGGTACGGCACGTGACTTCATCAAGAGTACATGGGTTCGATCCCAGACAGCTTTGGCAACCCGCCAGTGTTTTTCGAAGGAAAGCATTCTCAGCCGGGGTGCGCCTCTTATTATGTATTTACTCTGCGCTGAAATTTCTTTCGGCTCGTTTGCACGACACTTGAATTTTTCTTTAACACTGAAACGTTCCTACATACCCCTTCGATGTGCCCTGACCATTGTCAAATGATGTCATATTATCTTTGCTTCGATTACCTTTTGTGTGTTCTTCTCTGTTGCCTTTCTCTCGAACTCTGTCTTCAACGCCGACAAGCAGGTCAGCGTTTTTCATATGGCAGCATATGGCAGCTGAAGTTTCTTCTTTGGTAAACATCCTCTCTTTATCTTTTATCTTCCTTCATGAGCAAAAGTTTGCGCTTTCTCCCTCTTTCTGGAGTCTGAAATATCAAAGGCTGTGTGTTGCAGAGTTTCGATACGGGGCTCACATGAACGACATTATTTACTTCAAGAGAAAGGTTGGTGGAACTCGTACATGAAGGTCGTTAAGTTTCCACTGATTTGGAATATTGATGCGGGAAACGAGGAAACTACACAACCAATATTAATGTGGATTTAGGCTGGCTAATTCCTAAACAGACGGTAGTGTAGATAAAAATTGACGCTCTTTAGAGCAGATGAAGGTAAGTTTATTGCTAGAGTGGAATTAATTAGGGTGCGAGACGGATGCTTTTTGGCTCTCGGAACTGCGTTTCCATGTAATAAAAATGTCTAGGCAAAGCAGGAATTTCAGAGGTTTTTTTAAAAGCGATTTTAGCAGTTTAGACTCGAGTAGTCGCTTAAAAATATTTGCGTAATTCGGTGCGAAGGAAGTGCACATATTTGTTCCAAATAGTTGAATGTAATAAGAAGAATGGAACTCAAGATAGCAGAGTGTGAGTATCAACTGATGTAGCGAGATATACACTTCAGATTCTTGCGTTTGTGGTTTTAAATTAGAGTCGAGATGGCGTTGATCCCTTCATTTATGGGAACACCTGTGACGCAGCGGCGGCGTCATCGGTTACAGTATGCTATCTGCTGGGATAATGGCTGCGTGTTTGAGCGACTCCATTATCCAAAGAAAGTGCGATGTGTCATGGACAAAGGAAGGAAGGAAGGAAGGAAGGAAGGAAGGAAGGAAGGAAGGAAGGAAGGGAGGGAGGGAGGGAGGGAGGGAGGAAGGAAGGAAGGAAGGAAGGGAGGGAGGGAGGGAGGGAGGAAGGAAGGAAGGAAGGAAGGAAGGAAGGAAGGAAGGAAGGAAGAAAGGAAGGAAGGAAGGAAGGAAGGAAGGAAGGAAGGAAGGAAGGAAGGAAGGAAGGAAGGAAGGAAGGAAGGAAGGAAGGAAGGAAGGAAGGAAGGAAGGAAGGAAGGAAGGAAAAATGACAACTTCTCTCTGAGCGTAATTATTGTTTGAAAAGATGGGCTCGCCCCGGATATCTGTTGTAAACAATTCTTCTGCAGAAACCATATGAATTTTAGTGAATAAGTAGAAGCGTCCTACTTTTTTGTTCGACACGTTTATGATGTTGTAATCTGATGTCGTTGTTACTTTCCTGGATGATAGATTTGCCAGTTTCCTCAAAACAACTTTGAAGAACCTTAAAGTGGGATCATAATCTAATTTCTTGTAATGACGAGGGTTGTTGATTTGCGTGATGGCCTATTTGTGTATTTCTCAGCTGGCAACATGACTAATCTACCACTTTTGGTGATTGTCTTAATGACATCATCGATTCTAGAAGCTAACTGGCGCAGTGTAGCTTGTTTTTTCAAGGAAATGTTTCTTCGCATTCCAGCTTGCTTTGTTTTTTCTATAATTTATTGCGAGATATAGTTATTACACAAGTCTACTTCGAGACTCCGTTCCGCTGCCAGTGTCCACATACTGTGGGCTTTGAGAGCGATAGAACTAAGGCTTCTACTTAGAGCTTGGTGAGCACTTGTTGACCACGTGTAAGAGGCTCCAGGTAAGTAAAGCATCTCGTTTTTCGTTTTTTTCCCTTAATGTGCTCCTTAACCCGCATTCTTCGTGAAAATTATATGATATTTCATTGAAGTTCATACACGTCGAAGTTATTGTCAGGGGAGCTAAACCCTAGGCCGCACTTTGAATATTTTTGTCACTATCATTCAGGATTTCGAAATATATCTTGTACGCGTGTTCCGCTTCAAAAAAAAAACAATAACTCAGAACTTAACATTTCAGGCAGCGCAGAGATGCGAAAACTATGATTTGCTCGCTTTCTCTTGCGATGCATTCGGTTTCGTGCTATGCTGTTCAGTCTGCTACGACGGCTCCGCGGAGGGATCCTGGAATACTCGCACCGCTGCTCGCTGGATGTGGCTGCTACAAAGCGAGTACGGCGGTTCCTAACGAATGCCCGTTGCCTACAGAGCACGCTGTCATGGTCTATGAGCCGTACTACAGTAAGCTATTCCTTTCCTACACTCGCGGAAGGCCAATAAGGTATAGGGAATTTTTATGTTGATCAATGAGAAAGTAATTGCGTAATCATTTTCATCTGAGAGAGAATTGATAAGAAAGCAGAAGGAAATACGACCAGATGTCTCGGCCGGAATCCAGACGCTCAACCTCCGCATGTGACCCACTACACAGCTCTGCAAAAGAGCAATGGCAGCAGCTGTCCAGTTGGGAATTTTAGAGTGTAGTGTTCCCCACTACACTCTAAAATTTTCAGTGTTCAGTGTTCACCAGCGGAGCACTCCGCCATAGCAGAGGACGTGTAACGCATGTTCGACTTTAAACGTGACCGAACAATGAGGGCGGCAGCTATGCCGCAAGCATCTTATGCTATTAGGCATAAACTCTTCCAGAATCAAAGCCCTTGTTATTTTAATGAGCAAAAGATGGTTAGGAATTTAGGGCCTGGCTGCACCAAATATTCGAGAGAAGCAAACAGTCACTGAAATCAAAGAAAGAAAGTGGGATATCCTGATTTGTAATGCCCTTGATCAATGAATCAGAACTATTTAGTGCACTGATATTTTCACAAAAAGATTGACAAGTAGAAAAAAACGCGGCCGCAATATGTAAGGACGCATTCTAACCCACTACCTTCGTATGTTACGTTTGGTGCTCTTACATCAGAGCGACGACAGCGGCTGAGCAACATACTACTTCGATTGCGTTTATGACAAGTGTAGCCCACTCAATAAAGCGCTCCGTTTGGAAAGTGTCTAGATTGCTTCAATTCCTCTTTAGGTCCTAGTGCCCATAGGTGATTTGCTATCAAGCAGTAGCTAACTGGTCCATCCCGCTGTTTACAGATCTGCAATATTTCATGCCCTCAGGACATATTGGATTGGGATCCAAAATGCTTCACAGGAAGCGGCTAACACATTCTTAGAGCGCGCCACCAAGACATGCCAGGAAGCAGCATTTCTTCCTTCGCGTCAAAGAAACCTGAGACGGAGACGATCCGATTTTTTTGTCGTGTTCGGATACGACGTCGTCGAAATTGATCTCCGGGCCGATAGAACTATGGTAGCTGCTTGCCTAGCAATAATAAAAATGGTCCTGAATACGATACACATTTATGTACGGTTGCGGTTGCTAGAAATTGTTTAGAATTTTTTGTTTGCACCCTTTGCAACCAGGGTATAATGTTTAATGTGTTTCTTTTTAATGGTCTTTCGAGACCAGGAGTAGCTAGGGGCCTTGGTGTGGAAAGCGTAGCGAGAAATACGCCTGGCGCGATTTGACTGCGGATATTGCAATTCTGCCTGCCACAAACGAGGCCTGCCGTTTCACAACAACTAGTTGCTCAAGCTCTCGGTTTACACGTGTCCACCTTGTGTTATCGGGTTACAGCAATTATCTCGCCAAAGCGCTTTGGGACAAGAAGTTTATAAGTAATTTTAGTGCGCCTCGTCCACCTGCCTGGAGTATAGCTTTTCAGCCTCCTCGTCACCATATCCTGACTGACATTTCAAAGGATGCCGCTATGATGGAGTATTCCATTGCATTCTGCGTAATCCCTACATCGCATTTTACTGAAAGCTATCGATTTTCGCTGACGAAAGAGTTAAATATATTCTTAGTGTTAGGAAGATCGCGCCTTTACATATTGCAAGCCTAGGCGCAATTCCGATCTATTTCTTGTTAAATGGCTGACACAACAAGCATTTCCGGGGAAGCGGCGCTTTAAAAATTGAGCAATCGTTCTCATGTTTTGCCCTTACCCAGCATAACTGAAACTAAAATTTCAATATTTCCCAATGCTTGACGTTCCGCATGCTTGACTGCTAGCACTTGCACAATCTCACCGCCGCGAAGGCAGAAATATGGTGAGCACTTTTGTATTAACAACTACTAGAAAAATACTGCTGCTTGAAATACAACTAAAAAGACTAAGAGAGAACAAAGTTCGTGAAATGAGGGGCTCGTTGTGGCATACAAATAAACAAAGCCACTAGTAATCGAAACCAAAACAAGCACCCAGAATGTTTTCATTTTTTTGCGTTTGTGTGAACCTCATTACTTCGAAATGTACACTTATTATTCAACAGTTTAAAGATAATGGGCTGTAAATCTGAAAAAAAAAATTGAATTGGACGTTTATGCCCCGCCTCAAGGGTATAACGCTATAGCTTTAACGCGTTAATGCCCATATGTGCAGAATTCGTCATTGTCTACTTAGCATTCATAGATCTCTGGGAGTCTTCCTACCACTCCCGGCGCCGTGGTGCAGCCTTCCCGAGCAAACTCTCGCGAGCAAACTGTCCTATTCCACGGTGCGCAGATTGTTCACAATCCGGTGGGCAGGCTGTGATGAAGCGACAAGGTTGCGTGACCTAGGTGGCCCGCCAGACTTCTAGGTTCCTCTGTGGTGATTTTTCGTGGCTTTAGTGCTAATGGTCAACGACGCTGACAACGCCATGCCGCATTTTCGACGACATGAGCTTCTTAACGTTATCGTGTTAAAACTACCACACCCCGCCGGTGGGGTCCGAGGCCGTTGCCTCCGAATTTCGCGTCCGGTTCTCTACTAACTGAGCTGCGGCGACAGCTGTCCAGTCTGTTTTCGGGGGTACTTCGGGGGTAAATAACCTTTAGAATGTTCACCGGCCCCAGCACCATACATAGCAGCAAACGTGATATGTCACAATCACATGGAAATGATTGAGCGGTGAGGGTGGAAGCTCTGCGAGCACTCTTTGCCACCTCATAGTGACAAGACCTCCAGAATCGAGGCCCTTGTTAAACTACTGAGCAGACAAGACTGGTAAAATGATGGCTGTCGCACCACTTAGTCCCGTTCGACCCTTGTCGAAATACAAGACGTGCTACGACCGCCACTATGGATGAAGGTGGCGCTGGTGAGCACTCTCAAGGTTAGGTTACACACAACGTAAATAACCTCGAAAGAAGATTTGGCCGACGCCGTGTAGTCAGGTGGCAGAGTACAGGACGCGGAATTGACCGTGGGTTTGGATCCGAGCAAGGCATGTGGTTCTTTTTCCTTCTGATTTTAATCGACTTTCTTCAAGCAATAAAATAATGATAGTATTAGTTTATATTCATCAACACCACAAAAAAATTTAGAAACATTCCTCTCTGCTCCCCCTGGTTTTCATGACTTTTTTATAAATCGCCGCGTTTCAAAACGCGGAGAGATTTTCATACATGGTAGTCTGAACAACGTACTGAATTGTCTTACAGTACACGGGCCTCTAAAATTTCTCCTACAAAAAAATTCAACCGCCGCGGGCGATCCCGGCCGCGGCGGCTAGAATTTCTTTGGAGGAGAAATTCTAGAGGCCCGTGTACTGTGCGATGTCAGTGCACGTTAAAGAACCCCAGGTAGTCGAAATTTCCGGAGCCCTCCACTACGGCGTCTCTCATAGCCTTAGTCGCTTTGGGACGTTAAACCCCATAAACTAAACTAAACTATACCTAAATCACAGACGAAAATATTTTTCGAATGCCTTCATTATAAAGCGGTAGCGATATCAAAATTTTTCGCCCAGGTCTCACTTACTCTTTTGTGCGATTTGTGGAATTCTTCTCGAGAAGTGTCGTCAATATATCACTTTTCCTTCACACAAAAGAGTAGAAAGAAAAGAATTCGTGCAGTGATTTTGCCTGATCTGCAGTATAAGCTCCTAAAAAGGCGTCCGTTTGGCCATTGGGGTCTGAAAAGAGAAGAAACTATCAAGACGAATCCGAAACTTCCACTGGAAGCAAAAGCGCTTCCTCATCGCTTGTGAGCTGGCTTGCTGCTTTGAACAGGCCGCAACAAAGCTCGGCTTCTTTGAACCCATCAACATCGATAAGAGCTGCAATAACGTGACGTAGGCGGTCGAGTCTAGCCGTCGGTGGCGATAAGCGCTCGCACACTTGCGTCATACTGGACTGCTTCTTTGCAGCAAACCCACTGCCTCTTGCTTTTTTCGGCAACAAAATGTTAGGGAATTCTATTTCCATTGCTTTTAATTCCTTTTTGCTGCGTTGGAAAGTAAGCGGACAATTATAGTCCTTGGCTTGAAAAAGTATGAGACCCGGAATTTGTCTTCAAGAAATGCTGCCTAAGATTTTTTGTGCGATATTATCGCTATTTCATGTATTCAGCAATGCTCAGGCTTTGCTAGACTGTTTCATGAATTGATCCCTCACTGAGCCGGTGTACGACGCTTGCTCTTTCTTGGCCCCCTTTGGGCCTCTTCACTGTCCTTCAGCCACCAGTACAATATTTAACCCTGATTTCCTTTCGATGTTTTATTGCGTTTTCCCAAGTTTGGAAATCTTTTCTTATTTGTTCAGCAGTGTCCTATACAAGCTTTCTTTGGACTTCAGCGATGGGAAGATACCCTCAGAATGGGTTTCTCTGACCAGGGTTTCATTTGTCTATCGTCGTCTATCCATTGAGCTAAGCTGTTTCTCCGTTTAGAAAATATCAGAAAATAAAAGTTTTTTTAGAGGTGATGTTCTCAGGTTAACTGTTTTTTTCTCTGCGACATAGCGTTCTTTTTTGCGGTGAAAACTTTCGCCGTTCTTTTTACGGCAACGTTATCCATATGTGCGTTTCATTGTCTTACCTATTTTGTTTAGCCTGCGTTAAGATACGTGATGACCACCAAGACGTTCCATTTCCAGGACTGAACAACCTAACCTGAAAAAAAAACTTTTTGCCGTATTTCTCAATTGATTATTGGCACGGTGCAAGTTAGTTTTGTTGAACTTTCTCTCTTGGTTTGGTTTGGTTTGGTTTATGGGGTTTAACGTCCCAAAGCGACTGAGGCTATGAGAGACGCCGTAGTGGAGGGCTCCGGAAATTTCGACCACCTGGGGTTCTTTAACGTGCACTGACATCGCACAGTACACGGGCCTCTAGAATTTCTCCTCCAAAGAAATTGTAGCCGCCGCGGCCGGGATCGAACCCGCGTCTTTCGGGTCAGCAGCCGAGCACCATAACCGCTAAGCCACCGCGGCGGCCTTTCTCTCTTGGAAATGTGCAGCTTGCATAGTTGTGATTTTTGTTCATTTTGCTTGCTAACCTGCTATTTTGATTTCCTCCCATAGAATATCCAGAATTTTAGCACTTTAAGAGCTTGGTCATATCCATAATTCACGTTTTACAGTTTTTGACATGTTGATGTAAAATTACAGATGACTAACAAAAAATAAACCATTTTAGAGCCGCAACGAGAACGTTATGAGTCTAATAAAACATTAAGATCTAAACAATATGCTGCACTGAGCTTTAAAAATAAAAATATGAACAGGACTCACAAGTTTTCATGAGTCGCGACGAAAGAAAAGCAGTGAGTTCTGCGCCGGAATGTAACTGAACTACCTGCTTTATTCACAGTAATTTGAATTTTCTGCAGTTTCCTTTGAAGTCTAACTATACTGCACCTGAAACTAGGTTTTGACTTCGGCTGAATGATGCATGACGGAAAGAGCTAAAAAGTGTAATGACAGGACGAGAGAAAGGAATTTAATATCACCCAAAAATCCGCACAACTCATCCGTTTTCCTTAAATAAGAACCGCTTCTCTGCACACGCGCTATAAATAATACACAACAGGTTTCAAATCACCACCCTCTTCAGAGCACAGTTTCTGAAGTCAGTTGAAAAAAAGAAATTCCCTGTAACCTCCCTAACTTTTTTAAGCCAAATAACCAAAGCGCACGCCTTTTACGGTAGTAATATGTCTTAAACCTCTTTTTTCCATCTTATCCTTTCTTCTTCGGCAAAAACACCGCTTTGCTTATGCAGAAATTCCTGTAGATTTACTAACTCAGGTTTGCGGCTTGTTCAAGAATGCTTTGAAGTGTTCGCTGGGTTCTAAAAGGTCGCATGTACGCGCTTTTTCTTAATAGAAGCAACTACTCGCTAACCTTTCCAACCCTACTCATTCGCAAACTGCACCCTTTGTCCACTTCTCTACTGGTCTGATCAAACAACGCTCGCCACACTACACATAAAGGAGTACAATGCCTGAAGTTCTATACGTATAAGGGTATAGATATAAGTATAAAGGTTATAGTACAAATTTAGTATCCGTTATAGTATAATGGTATACGTATAGTTTAAACGTAGAACGCGTTTTTGTTTTGTGTCCTTTAGCCTGATCTTGACAAGAACATCGCGGTCGGAATACGGACAAGAAAGATTGGATTGCGAAGAGAAAACATAGCTTTGCTCTAGCAAATATTCTAGTCCCTTTACTGAGATATGTTTAGGCCTCCTTCAAAGAACTCATTCAAGTGTGCTCCGGCTTTTTATATAACGCATGTAGATGCCTCCTTTAAGTCTGTTTTTCTCAGTGGAATGAAATGTTTCGCGAACATTTCAAACTTTGTTTATTTTATAGCTGGACCATTGCCCTGCTTTCCAATCACTTGAGAAATCCAAGCCATCCGACCATAACACCGAAGGGTTCGAAGCCCATATTTTACCAAACAATGGGCGGGAGTATTGCTTTTGGAAGGTTGAGTCTATTTTGTCTTAGTTGATCTTTGCGGTAGAGCAACCAAGTGATGTTTAAGGCCCATACGAATGAATTCCTCGAATAAATAGTCTCGTTCGTTTGGCATAAAGAGGAGGTCTGTGGTGGAAGATGGTTTTCAGAATGAATGTGCCAGTTATGCGAGCTATACACAGAGCACTGATTCATTTTCCTCCTTGAGTGAGTTTCAAAAAAGAAGACCTGAACCGCATGAACAGCTTCTGGGGCCTCCTTGTGCTGGATTTGTTGAATTCTGAGTTTTTTTTTTTCAAAATGGTGACCCATGCCATAACATTTTCAGCATTCTGTCTTGTTCACGGGACGAGAGTGAATGCCTGCCAAGTACCATTTTATGTCTGATTCCGCAGTTTCTTTGTGATTTCTTCCGCGCCGCGGCTGTTTTATCGCCGTGACGACGAAGCCCATCTTTGCATGTTGTGTGCTTGTTGTCTACTTTCCTCTTTTTTTCGTTTCTTCAGTCTCCGGGCTCTCCAACCACCGCCTTTCTATTCTTTCTTTATTCTGCTCTATCTTGTTTCCCTATTATTATCTTTTTAATTTTATGGGCACTTTCTTTTCTGTATTGTGGGAATTTCGCACGCTTTAGAAAGCCAAATTGAAGGATGTCACCGATGTCCTGACGCAGGCCAGCCCCTGACAAAATGTCGACAGGAACTACGAAATAAAAAGTATTTGACTTCTTTAACGTTCCCCTGCCGGCCCCACAGCCAACAATCTTTGTGTGTGTGCAGGTGCGGACATAAGTACACGGCGAATGCTGTTCCATTGAAAGTGCAATAACGACAGGCGTTCTCCAGCGCAGCCATGCGTTTCCAGCTTCGCGACTTACGAAATTGTTTCAATACGACATCGCCTACTTAGATATGAAAAACAGTCGAAAGGGCCTCGATACCTTGTTCCGATTTCTTAAGCGACGCGTGGTCGATGAAGAAGCCGTAAATAAAGTCACACGCCGCGGCACAACCGGTAATTTCGCTGATCAGTTAACGCTAAGCAGAAGTTCCATTATAGGAGATCGTGGTACACCCACACACTGATGTCTGCAGGTAATGAGGTGAATGTGCTATCAACTTAGTTGCCCATTAGAGACTACCGTCATCTTTCGGCAGCGAGCAGCCAACACCACGTAAATCAATTGGGTTATTTCCACTTCTAACAGCGAGAAAAGAAGAGAGTTAGGTTAGATATTGAGCTGACGTATTTATATTGTAAGCACGATATGCGACCTTCGTCTTCATCTGTACATATCCATCATCATCGCTCATCTTCTTCTTCGTCGGGTTGGTCGCCACATTTGCGGGTGCCATTAAAAGGTCGCTCCATCCTGCGCTCTGCCTCCCGTCTCACAAGTGGTGGAGTGTGCTCTCGATCCCTGCGTCCTCTCCGCCGCCAGACTGCAGCTACGTTCCGGTCGCCACCTGCTCGTACCATCCGCACCGATGGATACCGTCAGCGACAACACCACTCGTACTCCCGGTGGGCCCCCCGTTCTTCTTCCTCTCGATTCGAACCGTCTGGAGCCAGCAACGATGACCCAACCCGGTCCTTCCCAACCTTCTGTACACCCCACTTGGACCATCACCACACTCCAGCGCGAGCCTCCTATTTTTGCTGGTCTTCGTGAGGACGATGTCCAGGACTGGCTTGACCAATATAACCAGGTCAGTGCCTATAACCGTTGGGACTCAGCGATGAAACTTGTCAACGTGTCGTTCTACCTCACTGCCGTGGCCATGACTTGGTTCGTCAACCACAAAGATGCCATCCCGGACTGGGCTCACTTCTCGGCACAGATACGACAAATTTTTGGCACATCTGGTGCAAGTCCCGCTGTTTACAAAAAAAAGCTAGATACGCGCGTTCAGCTACCCGGCGAGTCCTACACATCCTACATTGAAGGTGTGCTTGCCCTGTGTCGACGTGTCAACAGCGCTATATCAGAGTACGATCGGGTACGTCATCTTCTGAAAGGGCTTGGATCATTTGCTTTCAATACGCTTGCTGCTCAGAATCCAACGACAGTCCAAGACATCCGAACAAGTTGCCATCGTCTTGACGACCTTCAGTCCCTTCGCTTAAAAGACACCTGGGACACCCCAATTTCACCCGACGTGGACTTACGCTCCCTCATTCGCTCCATTATCCGGGAGGAACTGCACGGCTCCACCGTACCGCCAGCCGACTACCACCCGCGCCCAGCCCCGTCGTCCTCGCCTTTGCGTGAGCTCATCAAAGGCGAGCTCGCTTCGGTCACTCGTCCCTTGGCTGCGGAACCACCTGTACCACGTTTTGGACGTACAGTCTTTGTCAAAAGTTTAGAGCCCAGGGGGTTCACTTCCAAGCTTTATACTGGGACTCCAGGAGCATTCATGGAAGTCCTACCTATTGCAGGGGGCAGTACCAGAAATCTTCTCATGGCCAGGAAATTTGGAGCGCTAGAGATCCATTAAGAACGACACAGTGTGGCTCGAAAGGAAACCCCCTGGGCTCCAAACTTTTGACAAAGGCTATACCTATGCCCAGGTTGCTGCGACACCTCCTGCTGCTGTTTATCCGTCCCATCCACAGCCCGTCCAGCAAACTCCGGTCTCTGTGTCCCCAAGCCCCGCAATGTGTCCTGTTTGGAGTCCGCCTGCACGTCGGCCGGTGTGTCACTACTGCGGAATTCGCGGACATGTTGCCCGTGTATGCCGTCGGCGTCAGCACGACGAGCGTGAGTGGTACCCTCACTTTCGCAACGGAGCTACGTACTCGTCACCTGCTTACCGCCCGACGTTTGCCACCAGTCCTCCTCGTCGCCCATCGTACGGGGACTTCTCCCAAGACGCTCCACACACGTCGTACGCTTACCGCCCCACGTTTGCCGACCATACTAACTATCGTCCCTCCTCTCCGTCTACCTCTCCGGACCGCTCCTTGACAGTCAGGTCGTCGCGCCGCCGCTCCCCATCGCCTTTCCGCCGCTCCTCGTCGCCTCTACCTCCACCATCCTCCCAGACAACTGGCCACACGGAAAACTAAATTGTGCAGTTTCCGGAGGTAAAACTGCACCGCACGCCGATCTCTCAATTCCTCCTGCACAGCCATCGAACATGTTAACCGTTGATATTGAAGGCATTGTAGTAGAAGCATTGATCGATACGGGCGCCGCCATTTCTGTAATTAGTTCTGCTTTATGTTCTCGTCTTCGCAAGGTGCGCACGCCTTACAGTGGTCCTTCTCTCCGTGCTGCCAATGATGAATCAATGCGTCCTTCCGGGTTGTGTACAGCACGAGTCACTATCGACGGCATCCTGCACTACATAGTATTTGCTGTGCTTCCCTCCTGTGCCTATCCCCTCATCCTCGGCTTTGACTTCCTCCACTCTGCGCAAGCTGTAATTACCTGCTGTCCCCCTACTCTACAAGCTACTGAATCCGACCTTTCTGCCGTTTCTGTCCTGCCTTCTCATCATCTGGTTACCACCGCTGATCATGTACTTTACCCCGGCTGCGAAGATGTCCTCCCTGTTGCTTCTGCCCACGTCAACGCTGGGGACGTTTTCGTCACACCAAGCCCCCGTATTTTCTCAAGGGGCATCTTTCTCGTCGCGTCCCTGCTCCGCTTCACCAATGGGTCTTCCCTACTGACTGCCTTCAACACTACGCCGGAACCCATTCTTCTGCGTCAAGGCACAGCCATCGCTTCTGTGGATACCACGCAACCTGTAACCGTTCTTCCCTCTGCCCCATCAAGCTTCGCTCTTTCGACCCCTGCTTCTGCCTCTGCATCTATTTCAGCTGCTATCAGCCCCGGTCTCACCCCGGCTCAAAAAGATCAATTGCTTGCCGGCTTAAACAAGCATGCCGCTTCCTTCGATACCCAGACAACAACCTTGAGCCAAACCACCGCAGCTAAGCATCGCATCTACACAGATGGTTCGGGCATCATTCGCCGTCGCCCGTATCGTGTATCGTCTAGTGAGCGCAAGGTTATTCAAGATAACGTAGCCGACATGCTCAAGCGCCACATCATACGCCCATCTTCGAGTCCTTGGTCTTCGCCTGTTGTGCTGGTTCAAAAGAAGGATGGCTCAGTACGCTTTTGTGTTGACTATCGCGCCCTTAACAAGATCACTAGAAAAGATGTTTATCCGCTGCCTCGGATTGATGACGCCCTCGACTGTCTCCAAGGTGCACAATTTTTCTCTAGTCTCGACATAAGATCCGGATACTGGCAAATACCGATGCACGAAGCCGACAAGGAAAAAACTGCTTTCGCCACTCCCGATGGATTATACGAATTCAACGTTATGCCGTTCGGCCTATGCAATGCTCCGGCCACGTTCGAGCGCATGATCGACACCGTTCTCCGAGGACTGAAGTGGAAAACGTGCCTATGCTACCTCGACGACATCGTTATTTTTTCTTCGACTTTTTCTGAACACCTTGTTCGTCTCGATGAAGTGTTAAGCGCACTTTCTGAGGTCGGCCTTCAGTTAAACACCAAGAAATGTTACTTTGCTTCCACTTCTATCAAGGTCCTCGGTCACGTCGTTAGTCAGAAGTGTGTAAACTTTAAAAGGGCGCAAACACACACGACCACAAAGTACAAGAGACGAGACACAAGCGCCACGGCGCTTGTGTCTCGTCTCTTGTACTTTGTGGTCGTGTGTGTTTGCGCCCTTTTAAAGTTTTCAAATATGAACCAACTTGCCCAAAAAGAAGTGTTAAAGAAGTGTGTAAAGCCTGATCCCGACAAAGTGGCTGCCGTTTTGCATTTTCCCCGCCCATCGCGCGTCAAAGACCTGCGCAGTTTTCTGGGGCTAGCGTCATACTTCCGGCGCTTCATACGCAGCTTTGCCTCTATTGCAGCCCCTTTGCATAAGCTCCTCTGCGCTGGCACGCCGTTTATTTGGTCTGAGACCTGTGAGGTCGCTTTTACTACCTTAAAGAAGGCTCTCACATCTGATCCGATACTGGCACATTTCGACAACAATGCTCCAACGATTTTACACACGGACGCCAGTGGACACGACATCGGTGCCGTTCTTCTGCAGCGGCAGCACTCCTCGTGCGAGCAAGTCATCGCCTACGCCAGTCGTACATTGACTGCAGCGGAACAGAACTACACGATAACTGAGCAAGAGTGCCTCGCTGTTGTCTGGGCCATTCAGAAATTTCGCCCTTATCTGTACGGCCGCCAGTTCACAGTTGTCACTGACCATCATGCCCTGTGCTGGTTGTCCTCGCAGAAAAATTTGTCCGGGCGCCTCGGCCGCTGGATTCTCCGTCTCCAGGAATATGACTTTACCGTCACCTATAAATCGGGCAAGAAACACCAGGACGCCGATGCGCTATCTCGTTGTCCTCTCGCCCAAACCCAACCTACGTGCGTGTCCTCCAGATCCTCCAACTGCCAAACTACCCCTTCGACGGCTATCTCAACCTTGACCGCCGCACCCATTGACTTGATGCCCGATCCCAGTCTTGGCGATCTCGCTTCAGCGCAGCGGGCCGACCCTTACTGCCGGACTCTTATCGACCGTCTGAGCGGTGCTACGCGGCCACCGAATGCCCGCCTACGTCGCCAACTTAACTCTTTCAAGCTAGTCGACAACATCCTTCTTTGGCACAATTGCAGCCCCTTCGGTGACTCATGGGTGCCTGTTGTGCCCCGTTCTCTTCGCCGAGAAGTTTTGCAGGCCTTTCACGATGACCCCACGGCTGGCCACTTAGGCTTTCAGAAAACGTATGACCGCGTCAAGCGCCGTTTCTTTTGGCCTGGCCTCTCAACCGCTGTTGGAAAATATATTGCGTCTTGCATCGGTTGCCAACGTCGCAAACGGAGCACGTCTGCCCCTGCGGGCCTTCTACAGCCTCTCCCCTGTCCTTTCTCCCCTTTTGAAGTTGTTGGGATTGACCTCTACGGTCCCTTACCATTAACACCAACGGGCAACCGTTGGATCGTCACTGCCATCGACCACTTAACAAGATACGCTGAAACGGCCCCTGTTCCTTCCGGCTCTGCTTCAGAGATCGCCCATTTCTTCCTGAACGCCCTCCTTCTGCGCCATGGAGCTCCTCGTGTCCTTATCAGTGACCGCGGCAAGTCCTTCCTCTCCAGCATCCTTGCCGAAGTTCTTCACGCCTCCCGAACCGTGCACAAAACCTCTTCAGCTTATCACCCTCAGACCAATGGGCTCACAGAGCGCTTTCATCGCACGCTGTCCGATATGCTAGCCACGTACATCCAGCCCGACCACACCAAATGGGACACCATGCTTCCCTTCGTTACCTTTGCATACAATACTGCCGTGCAAAGAACCACCAGCTTCTCCCCGTTCTTCCTTGTGTATGGACGTCAACCGACATTCACCCTCGAAGCGTCTTTCTTCTCCGCCCCCTCAACCTCTTCCAGATTCTCTCACGAACAGTTTACTTCTCGTCTTACCTACTGCCGTACCATTGCCCGCCTGAATACCGACGCCTCCCAAGCCTCCCGGAAAAACACCTATGATTTCTCCCACCGTGCCATATTTTTTCACCCTGGTGATGAGGTACTGCTGTGGACTCCAGTGCGTACCCCGGGATTGTGTGAAAAATTCTTGAGCCGTTATATTGGTCCGTATACTGTACTCGAACAAACGTCCCCGGTGAACTATCGCGTTGCCCCTGTTCATCCTGTTAATGATCGTCGTTGCCGAGGTGCCGAGATTGTTCATGTTTCCCGCCTCAAGCCCTTCGCCCGTCGCCCTCCTGTACTATAACCTGCGCCCGGGCCGGTCGCTTTCGTACGCGAGGGGACATAGTGTAAGCACGATATGCGACCTTCGTCTTCATCTGTACATATCTATCATCATCGCTCATCTTCTTCTTCGTCGGGTTGGTCGCCATATTTGCGGGTGCCATTAAAAGGTCGCTCCATCCTGCGCTCTGCCTCCCGTCTCACAATATTGATGGACCACTCTTTTACGCACTGCGAATCGTGAGGTGCAAGATGATTTCTGCACTCGCACCGACTTGTGCTGCCCCGAATTAAGAGGGGAAATAGTGTATCAAATTTTCAAATCACCGGCACTAATTATGGATGTTCAGAGCTTTGAGGCATCATGTGGCAGCCATACAGAAAGAAAGCGCTTGTCCAGATAATATGGTTTGCTTAAGGAAGTGTTCATTCTACTCTGTTAAGCGTATCAGCTTCCCTTTATCTGGGTGATTGATATTTTGTTCTCATTTAGGAATCCAAACCACAGGAGTGGTGGCATTATGCGACGAGTTTCTTATTGAGTCGAAGAATACTTATAAACCTGGTCAATAACTCTGGTGCTGTTGTTTTATGCTAGTTTGTGATTAGGCTACTGGTACTTGAGTTCGCTGGAAACTCTGAGAGGTTTGTGCTTCGAAAAAATTCGCTTTTGCTTGTTCGCCGTTGAAACGTTTCAATGTATTAAGAATAACTTTCGCAAGATTGGAATCGTTTGTATGGCCTGAACAGCCATTTAGAGATCAAACTGTCGCTTTCAAAGCGAGATTGCCGCCTTTCGTAGTGTTAAATGAACAGTACCCTTCAATGATGGTGTAATTAGAGCTGATATATTGGCCTGGGTCTGCTAGTCAGTTGGACACTCGCATTGATGTCGTAGTCTTTAAACTATAGATAATAAATAACAATAATAAAAGCGGTTGGTATTCTAATATGCTGATAATAGTGTACTAACTTTGAAATTACACATAGCCCGTTTGAGGCGAGACTCGAAGCTTAGATGGCCAATTTTAAGCCCTCAACCACAGAGAACACCTCCGCTGAAGTTAATCCAGGTATATTTCAGCGTTCTAGCAGGAAATCTAGGAAGAGGTGGACAATCCTTTGTTCACGACAAGAGCGTCTTCACATCGCCAATTTTTAAGCGTGTCTTGAGGTACCAGCGTCCGTGTTCAGCGAAGTGTCATGCAGCGTGCGTGTTTGTGTTCAGGCTGTACATGAGGCACAAAAATGAGTATCATAGTTCAAAATCTGCTTTCACTTTCGTCGCAATCCAAGCAGCTGTTGGCGATAGTTTTTATTTGTGCATGAATGGATGGATGCGAAGAACTTCTCCTTTCAAACGTGCTAAAGATGTGTAGATTTTTAAAAATAATTTCCCCGTTGTTCTTCAATTATTTCAACACTAAATGCACTATCCTGAAAATTAGCGTGCCTTAGATGCATATTCCGGTCACTCTCAAACAACCTGGCCTTTGAATGCTGAAGTTCTATCTTTACGTCTCCGTGCTGCTTTTCAGATATGAATCTTTCACTCGTTTTATTATCGGCTATCCAGGATGCATTTCATCAGTTTCGTTCTCTTCAAACGCTACTGCTTCACAAATGCTAATCTTATTAACAATAACATAAGCACAATTACTACTGCATCCTAACAAAACGCATTCTGTTCCTCCTTTATATCAACCACTCTGTGCACATGGGCCATAAAAAGCATGTATTGTTTTTAACCCTGCTCGTTCTTAAACACCATGATGCTCTTTCAAACAATGGAGCACTCTATCTTCTATAGTCATAAAATAATTTTTTTATCACTGCCAATTTCCTCTTTATTCAGGTCAATAGCAGGTGTTTTTGTCTCTTCCAAATGATCCACTTGCACAAACAGAATGTCGCAACGCTTTCGTGCAGTCATTAGCTATGACAAAGCAAAATAAGGCGTCAGATATTTCGATTGCCTTTAGGCAGTGCTAGTCCCAAGCCCGGTGCATCACTGCCTGGCGCTTTGCCGGCCTTGCTGTTCACTGTAACCTACCAGTACACATGCGCCGAAAACATTTCGCTTTTTTTTTCCGCAGAGAGGTTGGTATTGCCAAGATGGATGCTGCCTGCCTACGCAGAGACGATGGGAACACTGCGCAGGACTTGGCAGCGCATTGTTCACTTTTGTGGCACGGCATAGCTTATTAGCTCGGCAATTTTGTAGCGTCACATTCGCAAGGCCCATTTTGGCGTACTGCAAAACCACCACCCCACCTCCCCCCCCCCCCCCCCCCCCCCCCCCCCCCCCCCCCCCCCCGCCACAAAAAATAACAAAAGAAATTGGCAGGCTAATAAAAGTGGACGGGACGTTTTCAGTTCCGCCCACACGCAATAGAAATGGGTGGCTGTAAGTGCGTTCCTGTTGCTGTTTTTCTACTGAGTTTCAGGTAATGCACTATTCTTCCTAATGGACTTCCGCACAGACGTCTGCTTAGTTTATCCTAATAATGGCCTTAGCTGCCTATGTGACACAAAACTGAACGCAACACACAGCACAACACACCGTTTATCCTAATGGCCCAAAAACGGTGTGCGCTTCACATCTGGCCTTGTCTAGTCACGACATCTAGCGAGATATCGCGCACATGGAACTTCCAGGGGCGTTTCTAAGAGAGGAAGTAAAGGTATCGTGCTGTCATCACCCCCAAAGTAGAATAGAGTTCACCAAGTTTTTAACAGTTTTAATGCGTAAGTATTGTGCGGCTACGGAGGCGGTTTCAGCATGGACTAGATAATCCCGGTTCTATAACGGAGGAACTAATTGGTGTATCTGAGAAACAATGACATCGTCGGATAGAGCATCGAAAGAGGATGTGGAAGTGGCAAAATGGTTAAGGTGGGTTAATTAAATTATTACTTAGAGCCAGTTAAGTCGAAAAAACGCTTCTATGAACACCTGAATGGCGTGGACGGAAACTTGTCTGCGCAGTAAAAGTGTGAAAGAAGATAAAAAAATTGAACCACTAGAAAAATGGTCGATGTGCGTTAATTATGAACTTAATTAGAGCCAATAAATTCGAAAAACACTGTGGACATACGAACGGCATGGACGGGAACTTGTCTCTACTGTAAAAGTGGAATGGAGCATCAAAAAAACTTGAACCAGAACCAATATGGTCTATGTGTGTTAATTAGGTAGTTAATTAGAGCCATTTAAGCCGAAAACACACTATGCACAACCAAATGGCATGTACGGGAACTTGTCTGCAATGTAGGGGTGGAACACAGCATCAAAAAAAAACTTGAACTAGCACCAAAATCGTCACTGTCAGTTAATTAGGTAATTAGAGCAAACTAAGTGTATAATTTGGGTCCAAGATGGCCGCCAGCCGACTTCCGGTATCACTTTAAGACTTCCGGTCGCGTGATTTGTGAACGTGAATGAAAAAAATGAAAAAGTGTATTATGTCTACGTGGTGTGAGTCATATGGTGTCACCTGACTTCATGGGAAATTCCGGCGAGGGGAGCATAGGCGCTTATGCATTTCTCCAATGCGGGTGCCGCAGTGATCTCTACCATTTTTTTCATGTTTTCATAGCAAGCGGTTCAAAAACCACAAGGGGAAATACTTTGCGGCACAAGACAAATTTTGGTCGTACTTTACAACTTGAACTTGTACAGAAATACTTGTTGTAAGGATTAGTCCTTACAACAAGTGGTGGTGGTGGTCTCAGTGACATCTCCTTCTATTACGCTGCGAATTGACCTCTCCTAATCGAAAAACTTCGGCTTGCGTACCGAACGGCGCAGCACATCAAAGCATTTTGGTACGAAGCAGGATATAATGATTGTCGTATTTGGCGAACGGTTTCGTTGCACATTTAGATAGATAATTTTCAGATTTTACTGTCTTCTCAAATATTGAATAAAAATAAAGGTAGCCTTACGCGTGTCTAAGTTAACAAAAATGAGCAAACAAAGTTAACTGTTGGACTATCTTGTGTGACCGACCCCTTCCGCCATTTACGCACCTGCTGATGAAATTAAAAGTAAAAAGAAAATGTGTTTGAGTGACGTGCGGAGCGCAAAATATTTTTTCATGCTTTCACATGTGTATTCGCCATATTTTAGAGAAAATTATATTTTTTAAATAATTTTAACAGTGAAAAAAGTTTTAGTGAGCTCACTAATGCTGGCAGTTAGGTACCGTCACAGCCGCAGCAGTCTAGATGTGTCAGTCCGCGCTTTCAGCGCGCCGTACGGCCAATAGCGAAGAAGGAAGGGACGTCGAAGCAACTGTCAACGTCTTTCACGATAAGTTATCCACTGTCGTGTTATTTTTAGGGACACAGCCGTTGCATGGACAACGCAACGCGTCTCTCCTCCCTCCTCCCCCATCCTCTGCCATCCTCCCACTGGCACTCCCTTTCCCTCCCCTGCTCAGTATCCGCGGCAGCAGGAATTCGGAAGGGAAAGCCAACCACGGGGGAGCGGGAGAAAACATCTGGCTTCGCGCTGCGGTCGTTGCAGACCTATTTTCGGTCGGCTACCCGATGGCGCTGGCAGCTGCTTTCAAAGAGGGCGCTCCTGGAACCTGCACTCGAGGAGGCTTTGGGCGAAACACAAGGGCGGTTGATTGCGCTTTCCTGTCGACCCTGCCCCTGCCCTAAGATCTAGAGATCTCGTAAAAATAGAGATCTTTAGGGAACTTTTCATCCGGACATCTTGTTACGGAGTTTATTTTACTTAGTCAGTTACTTAGCCCATGGAGGTTCTTTTTCGCTTAGTTTCTTATGGATAGAGGAAACGCTGCAGTTGTCTTGCCTGATCTCTCGCAGAAAAACAACCAGATGCCAATTATTCGTGACTTCAGCCGCAAATATCTGTCTATTTTTGCTTTTTGCCTCTTAATATCTTCCACCGAGTCGCCTTCTCAATATCGTTGCCAGTTGCCCTTCACTAAGGGTCTGGTGCTGTGGCTGTTGCAGCTAGGGTATAAAGAATATTGTTCACTGAGGAACCTGTTCCAAATACAGTATATCCTCGCTATAACGAACCACTTTGAAACGACTTAACTGCTCTAATGAGAAAGTAGCCGTTCCCTTCGAATATTTCGTTGAAGCACTGGCATTTGGCACCACGATTAAGAACTAAAATTTACTTCCATCGGGATATAATGAACCTCTAATAATTATAACTGGCATTTAAGCTCTTAGTATAGCAAGTGGAAATGATGCCCCACCCTTATGTATCGATTCGATGTAGCGAACTGAAATCACTACGCAAAATATGCTCTGCCGAGCACGGCCCAAACCTACCATGCGAAAACTTTATCCCGCCTGAAGGGGAGCCAGCATGGAGCGTTTGTCTGCAGAATTCGTCAGTATCGGCATGTGTGTGGACGCTGGCGCTGATTTCGTCGTCTGAAAATGGGCGGTGGCCCGTTGGTCGATGCGACAATCTGCTTGCTGCGCACCGACAGGGTTGCAAAGGTAATCGCGGTTCTCCCGTTCTCCAATCTATCGCTGTAAACGGCTCACTGAAAACGCGTTCTGGTTTCACGGTTCAAATAAGCACTGTTTAGTTTCCGTTTAAAACCATGAGGTAAAATCGCTCGTCAGTTGGTTATTCGTGTGATTTTTATGTCGGTACTGAGGTGAAGCTGGTTTTGTAGGGTCGAGCGGCGGAAGAAGAGAGCGCTAAACAGTTTCCGTTCACGGGAAGCCCACTCGAAAAACACAACAGAAAAGTATCTGTCGTCACAACTGATTTTCTGTAATGTTTCCTACGAAAGACTTGTACTAACAACAAATTTTTGTAGTAAAAGCAGCACTTTCTGCAGTTACTAAATGAAATGGCTCGTGAAAAACAGACTGCAGAAAAGCACTACATTAAAATACTATAAAACAACAGAGGAATCTATCATTAAAGGCCACTAAAGGTCTTTTCACCGAGGGAAATCGATCTACACTTTCCGAGCATTGTTAGCAACTTCGAATCATTGTCCTGTGCGGCTGATTTCTCTAATTAAAATCGGAATAAACGTCCCGGCTCCCGCCTTTATTTGAACTCGCCGCAGACGGTAGGAGGAGACAAGTAATCCGTGGAGTGCCTTTCAGGCAGTCGCGTGGTGGCTTCGCTTTCGCTTTTATTTTGTTTTTTTAGGTTTCCGTGAATAAATAGATCCAGTCAGAGGCTACATCGCCGCAAATAAGGCCCACGGAAATAAAAATATGCGTGGACTCTTTCCTTTCGCCGTCGCTGCATATCACTCCGCCGATGCCAGAACGGCAAGCCGCCACGGGACTTGTGAAAGGTTGGTTGACTCCTCCTACCGTCTGCGGCGAGTTCGACGAAAGGCGGGAGCTGGAACGTTTAATCCGATTTAAATTGCAGAAACCGGCCGCATTGGACAATAATTCGAAGTTTCTAAGAATGCTCGGAACGTGTAGATCGAGTTCCCGCGGTGAAAAGACGCGTTCAGATTCTTGTTCAGCACACCTTTAAGACAGAACTACAAAGCATTCTGGCTTATTTTTGACGTGGTTCTGTCAAGTTTTCGGCGGTTAGGCCACCCCTTTGAAAGTATTCGGTATTGAGAACGCATTCTCTACCAGGAATTCCTCATCGTCGCTTAGGTGTTGAAGCCTGCGTCTTCATAGGCTGAGCGGCGAAGCCAGCCTTAAAGGGCAACTGAAGCGGTTTTAGAATTCCATGAGTTTAAGGTTGCCGAATGTGCGAAATGTGCTGGTAAAGCCTACGAAATCGTTTTGCTCTAGCATTTCAAATGGTGGCGTAATGACCGAATAAAGTCGTCGTCGGTGTTCAGGCTTCTCTGAAGTGCACAGCGACGGCCAGAGGCCCCGATAATGACGTCACGTATGACGGCACTACGTTTCCAACGAAGAAACGGTTATTCCATGGAAGAAAACCGACGCCATCGAAGGTGAAGCTCACAATGCATTCTTTGGCGCCATCTGACGACGCACAGCAGCATGCAGGCGTAAGCAGCGGACATCTGAAGTTTCGGCGATAATGACGTCACTGCCGAGTTTCCTCGCACTCCTCCAGCGTAGTGAGGAGAAGCCTGAACATCGTCGCGGTTTTAATCGACGATTATGTCACCATTTTAAACGCTGGTGCAAAAATACTTTGCATGGTTCATCTAGAATCTTGATAGATTCGAATTCTTGAAAAACCTCGAATTATCAAAAAATCGTTTCAGCTTCCCTTTAACCAGTACTAGGGGCGAAATCGTCGGCACACGCCCCAAGCAGCGTGGGTAATAGGCCCAATATTGTAAATGGATGGCCTCCCTCTGGCCCTTTGTGGGGCCGACCTTTTCCAGTGGAGTTCCAATACTCCGTCGATTACATGTGTTACTTGGGGCGCTTCTCTAAAATGCTGTGTATATGCTTGGGCCACTGGAAAAACAAAGCTAAATATACCTTTCCTCGGGTAAGACTTAGCGCTTTGTGTTTTGAAACATATCTATGAAAATAAAAATGTTTCAGCTGAAAGGGGGTTCGCGTACTAGTGACCTCAGCTATACAGTTCGCCAAACAGCTGAGCGGACGGCAGCAAAATCACAGTCAGTCTACACAGCCAGAGAGCTGGAGCCGCGCGCGCCGGCACACTTCGTCGTCAACTTCTTCGTCTGCCATCGAGGCAACCTGAGGCGCATTCATAATAGTTCAGGCGCGTTACTTGTAATTCACTACAATGGCCCCGGGATGGAAGAGGAGCCATCCTGGCGACCTATGGTGCTGGCAAGAGGAGCGGGTCGTAATAAGTCTTGAGGCGACTGACATGGACAAGCTCACGGCCGCGACGACGCAAGTCCGAAGAGGGTGTAAGCGGCTCTACAATATAATTAACAGGGGATGTTGATTCGACGACGCGGTAAGGGCCATGATGTTGTCTGCGAAATTTCGAAGACTGTCCTGGTGTAGTGGAGGGGACCCAAAGCCAAACTAATGAACCTGGAGAGAAAGCGTGCGCGGTTTGATGGGCATCGTGTTCATGCTTTCGGCGACCTTGGGAGTCCGAGGTGAAAGAACGGGCCAGTTGGCGACATTCCTCGGCGTGCTTGGCGAGTTCGGAAAGGGGCGTGCATTCGGAGGCGTCCGGAGTGTACGGCAAAACCGTGTCCATTGTGGAGGACGGCTCACGGCCATACAACAGGTAGAAAGGGGAAAATCCGGTGGTTGACTGGGTGGCGGTATTGTATGCGTACGTCACAAAAGGCAGCACAGCGTCCCAGTTACGCTTGTCCTGTGTGTATCTCCTCTTGTGTGCGAGACTGATCTGACGAGACGTACATGGTGAGCATATCGCCGAGAGTGCGATTAAAGCGCTCAGTCAGCCCGTTAGTTTGAGGGTTGTAGGCAGTGGTGGTCCGATGAATGATGCGACACTCTCTGAGGAGGGCTTCCACCACGTCCGAAAGAAAGACACGGCCTCGATCACTGAGCAACTCGCGCGGCGCACCATGGCGAAGAACAAAATTGTTCAGCAGGAAGTGGGCAACGTCACGAGCAGTGGCAGCGGGTAGTGCGGCGGTCTCTGCATATCGGGTTAGGTGGTCGACGCCAACAATTATCCAGCGGTTCCCAGATAACGTGTAGGGCAGCGGGCCGTAGAGGTCGACGCCAACACGATCGAATGGGCGAGCCGGGCACGGCAATGGCTGCAAGGGGCCGCTCGTTCGGGGCGCGGGAGACTTGCGTCGCTGACAGGCGATGCAGGAGCGGCCGTATTGGCGAATGTACCCGTACATGCCCCGCCAATAATAACGCTGAGATATTCTTTGAAACGTCTTCAACACACCGGCGTGGGCACATTGTGGGTCAGCGTGAAACGAGGCACAGATCTCAGAACGTAAATGGCGAGGTATCGCGAGGAGCCACCGTCGACCATCTTGCGTGTAGTTACGGCGGTAGAGCAGGCCATCACGGAACGCAAAATGTGGTGCCTGGCGGCGTAGAGTGCGCGAAGGCACAGCAGTGTGAGCGTTGGTCACGACGTCGATGATCGACGCAAGCCACGGGTCTTTGCGCTGTTCCGCAAGCATATCAGAGGCGGTAAGAGGCGAGAGGACGGGTTCAGGCACGGATGAGCATGCAGCGGCGGTGGGCAGAGGAGATCGAGATAGAGCGTCGGCGTCCATGTGCCTACGGCCAGAGCGATATACAACGCGGATGTCGAACTCCTGAAGGCGGAGAGCCCACCTGGCGAGGCGGCCGGCCGGGTCTTTAAGAGACGACAACCAGCAAAGCGCGTGATGGTCCGTGACGACATCAAACTGGCGGCCGTACAGATAGGGTCGAAATTTCATGAGTGCCCAGACGATCGCTAAACATTCCTTCTCCGTAACGGAATAGTTGCATTCAGCCTTGCTGAGCACCCGACTCGCATACGCCACGACGTATTCCTCATAACCATCTTTCCGCTGAGTCAGGACAGCTCCGAGGCCGACGCCACTTGCGTCAGTATGCACCTCGGTAGGGGCTCTCGGATCGTAGTGGCGAAGTATGGGCGGCGAGGTAAGAAGACGGCGCAGTGTGGTGAACGCGTCTTCGCATTCGGGGGACCAAGCGGACAGGTGGTTGTCTGTTCCAAGCAGTTTCGTGAGTGGCGCAATGATCGACGCAAAATTGCGGACGAAGCGCCGAAAATAGGAGCACAGACCGATAAAGCTCCGAAGCTGCTTCATTGTTGTCGGCTTGGGAAACTCCGCAACAGCGCGAAGTTTGGCCGGGTCGGGGAGAACGCCTTCCTTAGATACAATGTGACCCAAGATGGTTAGCTGCCGGGCGCCGAAGTGGCACTTCTTCAGATTAAGCTGTAGGCCGGCGTCGGTGAGGCAAGTCAGAACCTGCTGCAGGCGCGTGAGGTGAGTGGAAAAATCTACCGAAAAGACAACGATATCGTCCAAGTAACAGAGGCACGTATGCCACTTCAGCTTCCGTAAGACGTTATCCATCATTCTTTCGAATGTAGCTGGCGCGTTGCACAGGCCGAATGGCATAACGGTGAACTCGTAAAGGCCGTCGGGGGTAACGAATGCGGTCTTCTCACGGTCAGCGGCAGCCATCGGGACCTGCCAGTAGCCCGAACGCAAGTCAAGAGAGGAGAAGTATTCGGCGCCTTGGAGACAGTCAAGAGCGTCATCGATGCGGGGAAGCGGATAATTGTCTTTGTGGGTAATTTTGTTCAGTCGCCGGTAATCGACACAAAATCTGATAGAACCGTCTTTCTTCTTGACCAGCACCACCGGAGAAGACCAAGGGCTGTGAGAGGGACGGATGACGCCACGGTGCAGCATGTCTTCAACGTGCTCACTTATCACTTGACGCTCAGCCGCAGACACGCGATAGGGGCGCTGCCGAAAAGGCGGGTGGGAGCCGGTCTCAATGCGATGAGCCACGGTTGATGTACGGCCTAAAGGCTGATGGGCTGCATCGAAAGCGAAGCGGAAAGTGTGGAGAAGGGCTGAAAGCTGCTGACGGTAGGTGGACGGAAGAGTATCGTCGATGGCGGCGCGGAAAAGTTCGTCAGGCTCAGGTTCAGTAGCGAGCTCGGAATGCATGGCGTTTAGAGAGGGACCGCTGGCTGCCTCGTGGACATGAAGGGCAGAGAGAAGGCAGACAGGTTGAATGCAGCCAGGGGACTCACCAGGTAGCAGGGTAAGGGCACACGAGGATGGATTGTAGAGCAGCATCTTCGTGACACCCCGCCGAACATCGAGGACAGCAGAAGGTAGCGGCAGGTTCTTCCGGCGTACAAAGGAAGCAGACGACGTAAATAAAACGGTGTCATCCGACGCGGCACGGCACGACAGGGAAACAAGGGCAGATGCTCCCGGCGCTACTTCAACATCTTCAGCGATAGTGACCTTGAGTGGCAAGGGGGCAGAGGTTTCAGTAGTAAGCTCGTCAAACAAAGGGGAAAATTCAACTTCAGCGCGGGCGCAATCGATGACGGCGTTGTTGTGTGACAGAAAGTCCCACCCGAGAATTATATCATGTGAGCATGAGGACAGCACCAACAATTCGACTGAATACAATATATCTTCAATGATGACTCGCGCTGTGCACGAGGCGAGAGGGGCAATGCACTGTTCACTAGCGGTGCGGAGCGAGACACCCGTAAATGGCGTCGTGACTTTGCGCAAGCGGCGGCAGAGTTTTTCGTGAATCACTGATACTGAGGCACCCGTGTCGATAAGCGCATGTACCGGCAGTCCGTCGACGATGACCTGAAGAACGTTGCGTGGGGAAAACGGAGGCCTTGAGCTTTTCGAACAGCGCGCAGTTCTTGCCTCCGGAACTGCGGATCTTAGTTTCCCTCTTCAGCGGGGGGAGGGCGACGGCGCATTGGTGACAGTGAGCGACGGCGCGGTGATGGAGAACGTCGGGTCTCGTAAGCACGACGGTCGGGGGCGTACGCGTCTAGCGGCGAGGATGGAGAAGCCGAATAAAACATCTGGGATGGATGCACAGGGGTTGAGATGGTCGGCGATGCCACCATGCGACGGCGACAGTGGCGGGCGACATGTCCCGCGTACCCACAGGAGTAACAGATGGGTCGGTTATCCGATGTGCGCCAAGGGTTGTAAAGCCGCTGCGGAGACGGCGAAGAAACCGGGGCTGGTCGTAGAGACGGGGCGGGGCGCAGGACGGGCTGACGAGGTGGAACAGTCAGGGGCACGGAGCGCGCCGCTGCTTCTGCGTAGGTCATCCGGGTGGGTATAGGAGATGGTTGGGGATACTGAGCCTCGGCGTAGGTTAAGGGAGCAACCGAAGGGACTGGATGTGCAGTAGGAATAGCCTCGGCAACTTCATGGCGGATGACCTCCTGCAATGGCGCCACCAGAGGAGTCGCAGCGTCGTGACTGGAGGGCATCGACGAGAGCTGACGCGCGACTTCCTCCCGAACAAACTGCTTTATCTGCGGTGACAGTTGCGCCGGGTCGGTGTCAGATGTGAGGGAAGCAAGCGATTCCTGCTGTGAGAGCGGAGAACGGGTGAGGATGCGTCGCTTCCGAAGTTCGTCAAAGTTCTGGCAATGAGTAATGACTTCGGCGACTGTGGTGGGATTGCGTGCCAGAAGCATCTGGAACGCATCGTCGTCGATTCCTTTCAAAATGTTCTCAATCTTGGGGCGCTCAGACATAGAGGCATCAACTCGTGTGCACAGGTTCACAACGTCCTCTATGTAGCTGGTGAAATTTTCACCAGGCAGCTGCGCCCGACTCCGCAGGCGTTGTTCCGCGCGCAGCTTGCGCACCGCAGGCCTGCCAAATACATCAGAAAAATTGGACTTGAAAGCTGACCACGTGGGGATGTCGGATTCGTGGTTTCTGAACCATAGGTTCGCAACGTCCGAAAGGTAGAAGATGACGTTGTTAAGTTTGAGTGCATCGTCCCACTTGTTATGGGTGCTCACCCGTTCGTACGATGCCAGCCAGTCCTCGACGTCATCGTCGCCGGTGCCACTGAAGAAAGCGGGATCACGCTGCCGCAGCGCTCCAGCGCACAGAACGGTCGGGGTGGGTGGGGCAGGACTGGGCACGGAGTCCTTAGGCATTGTGAGCGGCTGGAGAAGACGGCTGCGAAGGTCCAGGGCGTCAGACGACCGCAACCTCCACCAAATGAAAGGGGGTTCGCGTACTAGTGACCTCAGCTATACAGTTCGCCAAACAGCTGAGCGGACGGCAGCAAAATCACAGTCAGTCTACACAGCCAGAGAGCTGGAGCCGCGCGCGCCGGCACACTTCGTCGTCAACTTCTTCGTCTGCCATCGAGGCAACCTGAGGCGCATTCATAATAGTTCAGGCGCGTTACTTGTAATTCACTGCACAGCATTTAAATTAGGTCGTTCACGTCATGCGCGAGCGCGCAGATATCTTTTCTCATTAATATTGTTTCGATTCCCCATATAACCAAACTGCATGCTGAATTACGGAAGTGTTGATAAATACGTGGCCGAAATACGAGGTCTCTAGATAAGGAATTGAAAAGAAATTCATTAAAACTCAACTTTGCTGATGAGGAATACAGCAAAATCAGAACACAACACGCGTAGATGAACTGGAGTGCACTCGTGCGGAAGTGGATGTAAGGTCATTTTTCTCGCTGGAGAGAAAGTCCCTTTCCGGATGTACCGGAGACAGTAAGAGCAGAATTTCTATAGATGAAGCACTGAACGTCATCTGCAGAACAGGAGTTATCTTTTCACTTTCCGTAAATCTGGGCTTTAGTACGCTTTAGCCCACATGTTTTCGCTTCATGAAATACATGCAGTCCCTTTGTGGGCTTGTATTCGATTTTCCTGCGTTTTTATAATTATGAGCTGCAAGGATATATAACCAACCACTGACGTGCATAAAAAAAAATTCAAGGGGCACTTTGTCTCTCTAAAGTGCTGCGAGGCGAAAGCCTTTCCTTGCGCAGTGTTTGGCATTGACTGCGAGACTGTTTGTGCTGTGTTAGTGCTTTATTTGACTCCGCACTTTGACTGCACATTACCACTACACACTTTGACTGCCGACTTTCACTGCTTCTTTAGCACGACTCTCTCTCTGCTTCGATGAGTTCGGTTGTATCCATGGCTCTATTCGCAGTAATGAGGTATGCAATGTGGTCACCCACAGACGCCTTACGCCCGCTGTCGGAGCGGACGACAACAATTTTATTAGTTGTCGTCTGCTCCAAAAAGGGGCGTCAGGCAACCGTGGATGACCTCATTACTGACAATCCGCGCACTCTGACGTCATAACCATTTCGACCAACCGAAAAGCGTGACACCTCTGCTGACAACCTTCTGCTGACAACCTTCTGTCGACAAGCTTCTGTCGACAACGATGAGGCATTCAAGGGTTTCGCCTTGATACCACTTACACACAAGCGGAATGTGTGAATCGATGGGCCTTGTTCGGCCAGTTTGCTAATCCCGAGCGAGTAAACATTAGGTGCCACCTACGAAGGCGGGCCGTTCGCTCACTATCCGGTGGGCAGGTTGTGATGACGCAGCAAGGTCACGTGACCTAGGTGGCCTATAGACCCCCTATGTTGCTCTCTGGAAACCATCTGTCAGCTGCGGTCATGTGACCTAGGTGGGCCTACCGGCCTCTTATGTTGCTCTCTGGGCATCACCTGCCAGAGTCGTGCTCGTGGTTTTCCGCTCACTACGACGACGCCGACAACCCTGACGCCGGAATTTCTGCTTAACCCTCTAACTCTATCGCGTTAATGTAATGCGTAGCGCATTAGGACGACCCCTAATTCGTTACTTCCACCGAGGAAATAAAGCGACAATGGTTGATTTATTGAAGCGCATTCCCCTCCTATCCTTTTCATAAAGTATGGTACTGCTTATGTACCCTCTTCATTGACACCAGCACGACATTGTTGAAGATTCACCCCATTACGGGAGCAGCTGGATACGTTTCTAGTTCAGTTATTGATGGGCGTCATCAATTGTATTCTATGTTTTGCAGAGCGTCCGGCTGTGCTAGGAGAAACGAGATACATCTGCTTATATTCATTCTGTAAAGCATGCTCTGTCGCGCTATACGTATGAGACAAAGCTAACACATGGAGCAGTGCAGTACACTCTTCTGGTGTACAAAATAAAGGGGCTTTATACGTGCTCTGCCGCGTAGCACCGCGCGTGCACCCGCAGGGAAGATGGGAACTAGCTTATGGCCTCCGTGAGACATTATTCACCTAAATTCGGTATTGGAGTTTTCTACTGCGCCAGCTGATACTGCTAAAAAATGTAGCGCACGGGGCATTTTGTTGCATAATTAAGCTTGGCGTGGATATAAGTACTCTTTACATGGGGACTCATTTCTGCACATGTGAGTACCAAAATTATGAGAAATGTGTGACATGAGTGCGGTCGGTGTACTTCTTGGTCGTCAGGAAGTCCCATTAGGTGCGCATTATTCTGGAACCAAAAAAATGTGGGTAATGTGTGTACTCGTATATGGAATTCCATGGCCTGAAAATCGGCTTAGGATTAACACAAGCCGCAAGGAATCTGAATGAACTTCGACTAACTGGCATTCTTTAATGTGTACTAAGAAGGAATAATGTACGGACATTTACGCAATTCACCACCAGAAAAATACCACCGGAGAAGCTAGAATGTCGTCCACAACCTTGAAATGACGACGGGTTGCATATGAATTCCTCACGAAGGCATCGTCTGAAGAGTTGAATTGCAACATCCTCGTTTCAGTCTTGAAATTTGTGATCAACACTTTTCTTAATTTATATTGCCCATTCATTACCTTTCATGCTCGTTACCTCGTCATGCTGCTACCTGCTCGTGGCGAAGAGACAATGAGGAGGAAGATGATGGCTTGCGCTCCGTCAGGACAGCCATTAAGCATAAGGAAATCATCATCATCATCATCGTCGTCGTCGTCGGGACTGCAAAGCCTCTGTTACTGCACCACCTGTCCTCGGTTTCCGGAGTGTCACAATATTCTTCGGCAATTTTATCAAAGATGATGTAGCCAGTAACACATAACGCTTAGTTTAGTGAACTTAAAAGAAACGTACGCATTGAAGCGGAAATTAATCAAGCATCAACCAGCTAGCAAATACGATTTAAAACATCAAAATAAAGGGTGTGTGTCCTGAATAACGAAGATTGTTATGTTTTTTGTGCGTTGTTTGCTATTCCTTACATGGCATGCCCTGCTGTGGTTGCTCATGTAATGAACAACGGAAGAGCCGCCGCTTTGTAAACAGAAGTCCGTTTTTGTATGGTGCTCACACGAAAAGTCAATGTTTGGAAGGGAAATCATAGTCGTGTGGATTTGAGCCGCCTTTGCAGGGTCATAAATAGGTATAGTTAACACACGATATTCTGACACACACAAAAAGTTTCTTCTTTCCAAGCTGCAATCGCTGCACCTCTTTCAGAATTAATTGGCAAGATTAATGTGCTTCTTTCTAGTTCATTAATTTCTGATCAGGATGCATGCAACAACCCGCCCAACTTGTTACCTTAATATCTGCAGCAAAACCAGCCTTTTCCGCAAACTCGGGGAGAGACACCAGAAATTCGGTTATTTTTGTTAAATTCGAAGCGTGGGCAAAACATAATGCACATAACATAACAAGGGCTGATCTCTTGGAATGATGCACCATGTGACGCTTGTTGCGAAAGGGGCAGTGTTCAGATAAAATATATGGATGGTGAGCGAAGAGGACCAACGCGGCCAAGCATCAACGTTCCCTAATGATGAATCGTTAGCCGTCTTTTCAGTTCGCCGGGGTGCGAGAGGAGACGGCGCTTCTAACGAAGCCCTCGTAAGAACGCACCACTGCGTCTTTATCAGCAATGGAGAAAAAGCTAATGGAGAAAAAGCTTCGCAGCGGGTTAGAGCACAGCTTTCAGAGCAAGTCGCCTTTAACGGGGACGTTTTTGAAGATGACCTTTGATATCTGCCCTCCTCGTTCTTCTACTCCATGAGGTCGACAATAAGGTAGTTACGTAAAAAAATATTGGGACCCTGTTAAAATAAACGCTACATATATAGAGTTCTCATGATGCTATTTTTCACTAAGAATTATAGGTTGATATATATTGTAAAGGCATTTACAGGGTCGATTCCCAGGAAACCAGAGTGAGGAGGGCTTGAAAAAATGACAGTCCGAGCTATGAAAGCCTATGCAATCATATCGCGCCTTGCGCTGGTGGTGCGGCTACCGCCGCTGCCATTCTTGCTGTCTAAAATCACCGCCGGCTGAAGGCGAAGCCATCCTGGTGAGTCAGCGAGACAGCACATATCACCGTGTCAGTCAACAAACCCTTGTATTGACGGGAAAATATATTTTCTTATTAGATCGTAATATCTAATCTTATATTTCTGTTTTTATTCCTTAGTCTCATAGTCTTGCCCTCGCCTCGTATTTATATCGGGAGTTTGAATTAACGTACTGATTGGTAGCAAGCGTTCGTCATGTGTGCCTTCGAGATAAGTGTGCAACCGGAGGTTTGCTACCAATCCCCATAAAATTTTTTAGACAATCTTTAGGCTGTCCATGGTCATCTGTCTATAAAGTCTATTGACTCTCTATCGACAAAACCTAAGGAACAACCTATAAGCAATACATATGCTATAGACAGTCTACAGGCAATCATAGATTTATGGCCTACAATTTTAGTAGACTTTTGTCTATGGACACTATAAAAACTACGAATAAACAAAAGAAATATCTATAGCAAGGCAATAGAGTCTATAAGAAGTCTATAGCCTGTCTATAGACCATTTTTATAAGAGTGGAACCATCTTCTTGTTGCGCATTCCTCAGCAGTCGCCGTACTATCCCGTTTCCACGACTATCATTCAGTTGGCTCCCATGGGAGCCACCGTCCGGTCCGGCATTCCTCAGGTCTTGCCATGCTATCTTGCTTCCATGGTAACTTCCTTGTTGGCTCAAAAAGGAAACACCATCCGGTTGCGCTTTTTCAGGTCTCTCCAAAATCTCCTGCCACGGTAACCATCCTGTTGGCTCTCAGTAGAGCTACCCTCAGCTGCACAATCCTCAACTCCGGTTTGGTTTAGTTTAGTGAGGCTTAACGCCCCAAGGCGACTGAGGCTATGAGAGACGCCGTAGTGAAGGGTTTCGGAAATTTCGACCACCTGGGGTTCTTTCACGTGCACTGACATCGCACAGTACACGGGCCTCTAGAATTTCGCCTTCAAGAAATTCAGCCGCTGCGGCCGGGATCGAACTCCGGCCGTACTGTAATCCTTCCACGGTAACCAATCTCTCGTGGTTTTCCTCAGCAATCATCCTCCTGTTACCCGTAGCTTCACTATCGCAACGCTCTCCTCCCATTGTAACTGCACCATAAGCGGTTCCCGTGGCAAACACCTTCAGGGTACGCCGCATATTACTCCTAATAATGCTACCACTCAATTGACACGTAGCACAAGGAAATGATCTTAAGGAGCTGTCGCTATATAACATTACGAAAGCAGCAAGAAGGATGGCGAAAGGTTTAGAACTGAATCCCTCGTCAGCCTTTCATAATCTCAGGTGTAGAAACCACAGAATCAGCGAAGGAACTTTTACAGACTACATTGTGGATCGAGACAAGCCACGAATAATCAGCAGTGGATATTTAGTTTGCCTTTAAAGCCCTAGATCTGGCTTCGATTGTGCTTTAGGACTCTAATACCTAACTTTATCTATGCTCTGCGCCAAGATTTATCGGATTACGTTACCCTGTGTAGCCTGGCTACATGACACAGCTCTATACCTAGGCTTGTAATGTGCTCAGGTGCGTCGGTTCTCCTTAACCTCCGTAGCCGTAGCCGTAGCCTCTTCTGTGATGCGTGCCCTAAGAATCATAATAATGGTCAACTCATTCACCAGTAGGCCAGAAAGACTAAACTGGGGCGAAATGTTCCAAAGAACCATTTAAAGAACGACCCAGCGTCTTTGCATTTGTTGCGACGCCATATTGTGTGACACCACAAAAAAAAAAAAAGGAATGCGCTGACCTCACCCTCTCAGACTTGCAGCTGTTACAGTTGACAGCTGCGCCCCAACTCTGCCCTCCCGGTCTGTAAGAGGTTCGCTGGAAACCGCTGAAGGCTTCACTTCGCATGGCGGGCGCCGTTGATCCGGACAAAGGTCTGTCAAACACTTTTCCATACAAAGGCACGCCCATGGTGAAGTTCATGGATGCATCCATGACAGGCGAGCCAAGCCGCTGATTCAAGCTTGGTCGGACCTGCGCTAGAGGTCTGTTCGGTGGAAATGCACGGAGAGAACTCCTGCCAGCCGCCACTGCACAGACGTTGCACAAGCCTGGCCAATCAGGAACCGCGTATCAAGGCCGGGTCTGGTCCTTGCTGCCAGGCAAACCTGGACCGCCACGCAATCCAATCGGCCCGAGCTCGAATCCGGTGGGTGATATCTTCACCACGCCCAGGTTGGAACCCGCCACCTGCCATCCCACAATCGAGTGGCTCTGCGCCGCACTCTATCATGGAGTGGTTGTCATTGTAGGGTTACATGGGGCTTAAATGTTTGCAAGGTCCATGGGAGTCCGTAGTTCTAGACTCCCTTTACACAAACTACTAGCGCTGTTGGCGTGGGCGTACTGTGAATACGGATGGGTATAGAGTGGGGTCGTGCGAGTATTAGAAATTTTTGAACAAAGGATGGAGTATACTCAAATTCGATTATTTGAATGAATAGAATTATTCTCGCACTCGGTTATTAGAATGCAAACAAAATATCAGCAATTTTTTGAGCACTTGAAGAATAATACGCAGAGTTCGGATATTTGCGAGGTTCATGGGATGCCTCAGCATTCGACGTCGCTTTAATAACTCAAGCAGCAGAGTTCCTACCATGGCCATACGATGGAGCTGGAGGAGAAGAGTAGGGTTGAACCTCTTTCTGACTTTTTTGAACAGCGAATCAGATAGTCGCTAATTAGATTCACTGGAAGAGTCGAATTGTGAACGTCCGAAATTTTACGAAACTTTTCAAATTTATTGCATATTTTTAAACTCGTTACATATGATTTGCTAGGAATTCGAGTATTACACGTCGTAGTCCTCTTTGCCGACTGTGTCAGAAACTGGAGCAGCTCCGAAACTGAGCAGAAATCGGCCACGATTAAAGTGCACTTCTTTCGAGACGCAGTCTTCATAACGTTTACACAGAGCCTCTAAAATTTTGTGGCCTGGCTGGAGTAACAGAGCTTAACAAAGCCTACTTTGATACCCTTTCTGAAATGCCGGGGGTTATATGTTGCAATTAATTCGGTTCTATTCAAATTTAAGCAATATTTTTTGTATTCGATTATGCTGCAAAGGTATATTGTTTCATTCCATTCGTTACTAAAAAAACACTACTTTCTTTTATTGGTTATCAAAACGAACTTTTTCTAAAAAAACATCAGGAATATGGGGAAGGGAGTGCGTTCATAAGAAGGCAAAAATATTTAAAAATAATTTTCTAGCGGCAAACAAAGGACACAGTCTAGTCTGATGCAGTACAAATTTGATCTTTTACAGTGACCTTGAAAATTAAGCAAAACGCACTCTTCAGCTTGGTTTTCGCGACCAAAAACTCAGTGAAGAGCATTTACTGTAAACCCGTACTACATGCAAGTTGCGCAGCGCCACAGAATACTTGTACTGTACGAAGGTAGTGCTACTGGAGTTTAGTCCAGTACAACTCACAGAAGTTTGCGGGAATCCAAACCACTGCGATTTCGTAAAGTCCTCAACATGGCAGACTGAAGAGAGAAACACTTCTTGACAAGCCTTTCTCAAGATTTGTTCTGACTCCCCGAGAAGCATTGTTCTTGGCTAATCGCCGAGATGTCGCTGCGAGCGTACAAGACAGAGAGCCAATTTCTTCTACAGGGAATTCCTTGCAACTTTTGAGCTTGCCTAATAAATCAGCCTACTCGCACAGAGCTGGAGTTTTTGAAATGGTTTAGGTACAGCAAAAATTTGTTTATGCCAATATTATATGCGATGGTCAGAACGAAGAAAGTTCGAAAACTGGCTCTGCGCAGTACCGATGAGATGGTTTGTGCAAGATCTGCAATTTCAGTACCCACCCAAAGGGGAGCTGTGAACCCTATAGGGCATGAAAGGGTCCGAAATTTCATCCACTGAAGCATTCCTATCTTCTTTTATTTATATTAATCTATACGGACGTCATCATTCGCTTATATGTTGTTGAGCGGTTCAAACACTGCCGATTGTTGGTCATTTTAGGAACCTCGGTGAAGTTCGAGCCCAAGTTCTGCAATGCCATACATCTTGTCTGAACTTGCTCTACTACTCTGCATGTTTCAAATGGAAATGAGAATAAATTCTCCGTGCAGAACAGATATTCCGCTTTAACCGACGACTATGATCTAAGTTTTCAAGCATTTCTTCACAATCTCAAATGATTATTGCGAAGTGCACCATAAAAGTAGGGGTAGAGCAGTTAGAGAGGATATTGATGAACTCTCACAGTAGCACTAAAGATGTAATGAGACACGCCAAAGTATTAAAGTCTGCTGCTCTAGAGATGGAATCTACCTAGACCTGTTGTAAATGATAAACAGTAAACATAAAGTAACCGTCAAAGGAAGCATAGAATGCAGAGAATCGAGCGCGCTAAAGAGCAAACATAGGTGAAAACAGTTAAAAGGAAGCAATGCATATGAAAAATTGAGATGCACACAGTAAAGGCAAGGAGGGCACTGTCATTACCAGACTGCATCAGATAAGTAAGGTCGCCGATGAGCTCTGGACCGATATATACTGCTACCGAGATAGTCAGCACTGCAATGACGGAGGCAGGAGAGCTATGGGATTGTAAATGCTGCCTGTAACGAAAGTTGAAATAAAGGAAGCGATTCAGGCAGCCAAAGTGAAAAGCAGCTACTGAGCTGCAAAAGCAGCTGGGAGAGTCTGCTGGAAAAACAGGCAACTTCCGATAAGTCGTGCCTAATGATATCGAGCGTACCGAGTCTTAGAAATAACGCAGCATTGTCTAAATTCAAACAAAGTGGACGTCTAGTATTTGGTAAGTTACAGGCTGTTCATCTTACACTCGTTTGCCTAAAACAAATTTACTAAGATGCGCGCTAATGGAATTAGAGCAACTACAGCCTTTAGCTAACGACAGGGCCACACTGGCTTTCATAAGGCTAGTAAAAACTGGACCTTTCTCTCACCATCATTGTGGTGCTTGAGAAAGGTGGAGAAAATAACTAACCCGCACAACTCGCCTTTATAGTTTACTTAAAGCATTCGAGCCAGTTGAAGCGTCAGCAGTGATGCAGGCACCCCAAACCAGGGTGTAGAAGGAGCATACGTAAATGTCCTAGAATATATTGACGCTAGCGCTACTGAAGACGACGACGTGAGGACATTAAGCAAAAAGGACGAAGTTCGCCACCATCGGACTCGGCACCGGACGTTCTTGGGAGCCTTCTAAACCGCCTTGAGCGTTAGCGCGTCTTACACCGACGTGACATCTGGTGGAGGTGCGGGGTACATCTTTCATGTACCGGACGCCCCCATCAAGCCGCGATTCCAGCAGAGGTCGACCACCCCCGGTAGACACGCCCGTTCACCAGGGCAGCCGCCGACTGCAAGGCCTATCTCCCGAGTTCGGGCTGCTCCCTGACCACAAGTCAACAAGGAGTACCGGCGCTGCTGCAATGAATCCTCCAACATCAACTGCGCCCCTCCTTCTCCATCACCAACGGGATCCGCCGCGTTTCCACGGCCTACCTCATGAGGACGCCGAGGACTGGCTCGACCAGTTCGACCGGGTGGCCACATTCAATTCTTGGGACGGGGACTCAAAGATGCGCCATGTCTATTTTGCTCTGGAAGACTCTGCAAGGACATGGTATGTAAACCATGAATCTTGCCTGCAAACATGGGAGACATTCAAAGCAGAATTTCTCCAGGCGTTCACCAGTACGTTTCGCAAGGAGAAGGCCGACCTTCTTCTGCAGAATCGCATCCAACTTCCGAACGAAAGTGTAATGGTGTACGTGGAAGAGATGACACGCCTCTTCCGTCGCGCAGACCCAAGCATGCCGGAGGAAAAGAAGGTGCGATTGCTGATGAAGGGTGCAAAGGAGCAGCTTTTCGCAGGCCTGGTTCGTAGTCCACCCGCAACAGTAAACGAATTCGTCAAGGAAGCAATGTCCATTGAGAAATCACTCGACGTGCGGGCACGACAGTACGAGCGCACTAACGTATCGATGCTCTGCACCCGTACTGAGGGAACCTCCATGACCTCAGGAGAATCGCTGCGTGAGGTCATTCGAGCCATTGTAAGGGAAGAGGTGGCGAAGGCTTTGCAGCACACCCCTGCTCAGCCGCAGATTGCGTCGTTTACAGATGTCGTTCGCGAGGAGGTCGAACAAGCATTAGGTACGTCGCAGCTTCCGGCAGCCACTCCACCGCCGCCACAAACATTGAGTTATGCTGCCGCCGCAAGCCGTTTCCTTCCGGCCTCGACCCAACGATATGAAGCACCTACGCCAGCCGCTCCTCAGCTTCCACCTTCCCAGTCGAACATTGTCCAGCGACCCAGGCGTCGCAGAACTGACGTCTGGAGAACCCCGGACCATCGACCGTTGTGCTACCATTGCGGGGCACCTGGGCACATCTGGCGCCGCTGTCCATATAAGGAGATGGGTCTTCGAGGGTACCCCTTCGGTGCTCCCCGTCCGCTGCCTGGAGAGCGACCAAGGGAGATCGCAGATTACATCTCCCATGCGGACTCCGGCCAGCGTCGCATCTCGCGATCACCATCTCCGCGCCGCTACAGTTCTCCAGGACCCAGCGACCAGGGCCAGTCTAGAAGTCCCCGTAGGGGAAACTAGACGCGGCAGCCTCTGGAGGTGCGGCTGCTCGCGACAAGAACAAGACCCTCCAACGCCGCCAGACACATCGCCAATGCCGTGCAACGCACCGTCCTCGACGACCCACGAACGACAGCATGTTAAGACAAGCCGACAACCCGCCGCACTTCTTCGTAACAACGACGCTTCTCTTCGACGCCGCATCCCTTCGACGCACCAAAGCCGCGATCGGACTCAGCGACAAGCTCTTACGTCGTTACTTCGGCCCCTACCAAGTCCTGCGGCGCATCGGCGATCTCAACTATGAAGTCATTCCTGATCAAACACCACGCTCACGACGCGACGCGCGCCCCGAGGTGGTCCACGTCGTTCGCCTGAAACCGTATCACGCAAGGACACTGTGACACTCCCTCTGACGCTGGTTTCCTTTAGCATCGGGACGATGCTTTTCGAACGGGGGGGCTAATGACGCTAGCGCTACTGAAGACGACGACGTGAGGACATTATGCAAAAAGGACGAAGTTCGCCACCATCGGACTCGGCACCGGACGTTCTTGGGAGCCTTCTAAACCGCCTTGAGCGTTAGCGCGTCTTACACCGACGTGACAATATATCAATATATATATATATATATATATATAGAGAGAGAGAGAGAGAGAGAGAGAGAGAGAGGGAGCAGAACCAAAATACATAAAGCAACAAAAATGTAATTATGAAGGGTGGCTTTCAAAAGCGCACGATTTCTTCAGTAGTATTCAATAGGTGCTTACGAAGCAATTCAGCCGTCTGAATTGGGAGTAGCTGGGGATAATGGTAATGCAGTATACCTTAACCATTCTCCGATTTGCTGACGAAATTGCCTTGCTATGTAACTCAGTCGACAAGCTGCAATGTATAATCGAGAACGCAGGCAGAGAAAGCAGGACGGTGATTCGAAGAACCACCGCAGAAAACTAAAGGAATGTTCAGAAGTCTTGGAAGGAAACAGCAGTTTACGAAACGCAACGCAACGTTGAAGTTGTAAGGGGATGTATTCACATAGGGAAATAAGTAGCCGCGCATGCGGACCGCGAGTGTTAAATTACTAGAAGAATAAGAAAGAGGTAGATAGAATTCGGCAGGTACTCTAAGGAAATGAATAGTACTAAAGCAATATCCCTCAAGACAAAAGTGCGAAGTTTACACGGCTAATGTATGCTGTGCAGGCTGCGGCCATCTATTCTCCGCATAATTCGTAATCTTCTCCGGTCACTTAACTTTCTGCCGCCGCCTGCTACGCTTACCTTCTCCTGGAATCCAGTCGTTTACCGTAAAGTCCATCCATCATCTGGCTTCACCATACGGGCCCGGTACATGCCAATTCTTTTCGGCACTCACCTATAGGGTAGAAACATGAAAGCTAACAATAAGGATTTATCTGTAATTGAGGACCACGCCGTGAGCTGTTGAATGGAAAATTAGATATGTAGCGCTGACCGACAAGAAGAGATCAGGTGGGTCATGGAAAAACGAGATTTCATTTGAGCCCACTCGAAATCGAAAAGAGAAGAATGGGCATGTGCCGGGCACGAGTGGTGAAGCATGATAATGGATGGACTTTACGGTAAACGACTGGATTCCAGGAGAAGGCAAGCGTAGCAGAGGGCGGCAGAAAGTGAGGTGACCGGAGAATATTAAAAATTATGCGGAGAACAGGTGGCTACAGCCTGCACAGCATACATTAACCGTTTAAACTTCGCACTATGAAGCAATGTTACAAAACGAGAAATTACTACTGACAATTTACATACGCTTTCTAACTTACCAGAGAAAAAAAAAATGCGGCAACATTTAAAAAGACTAATCCTGTCTTTTTTCCATGTTCCAGGTTTGGAACATTGACCCTTATTAAATAAATAACGGTGGTGTTATTTGAAAGAGCTCTTAGGAATTGCGCAGCGCGAATTTTTTCATCTTGCTATCCGAAAACGACGTCATAGCTGCCTACAGTATCTTGCATATTGCAAAAAGCAAATTATAGAGAAGACCACTATGCTTAAATAACTTTCTCGGTCACCGTAAGGGCTGTATTCCACAGAGCGCTTCATATTCCATGGCAGGCAGGCAAAGCGTTTTTTGAGAAATGACTTTTACAGCATAGCTATTATACTCACGTCCCACGAAGCTGCGTTCCACAAACACGTGACCGCCCTTTGCGCACGCCTTGTGTAGACTTTGTCGTCTTCAGCTGAGGTGGGGGCTAAGGGGGATTGCGAGGTGCATAGCAACACCGTGCATTCACCCGGCCTCTCGCTTAGTGCAATCTTGGCCGTCAGCGAATGGTACACGTGTTCGTGAGAGAGCTCAAGCACTTCAAAACCCCATCGCAGGATTGCCTTTGTTTGAATTTTGCTATAGTAGGATACAACTTATAAAAACAGCATTGCTAACACTGGGCCGCGGTCCGCGGCGTCTTGTATTACTCCGCTGGCGAATCGCAACTGTAAACGAAATCAATTTTTTTAATGCTTGACTATATCAAACAATCCACGTATCAGAACTGTAGAGCTCGTAACTTTTTTCTTGTGCTAAGCTTCTTGTTTACGTAACAAGAAACGTTTCAGCCACAGACTACTTTTTCGTCGTGGAGGAATTCTGCGCGCGGAGGCTGAATGTGGGCGGAGCTTCACTGCAGACTTAAGTTGTATCCGACTATAGTGACGAATAGCAATGTTTCTAAAAATGGATCATTTGCATAAACTGACCAGCAGTGAAAGACACAGGGGCTTTAGTTCGATATATTTCTTTCAAGAAATCAACTGCTCCTAATGACGTTGGTTCTGGTTTGTATATTTCGTTTCTTTTTTTTGCCAACGAACTGGCTCAATAAGCCGTCGCATGTGAAAAGGCCTAAGTACGTCTTTTAGCGTATAGTAACTCAAATTCTTCAACCCATTAGTTTCGAGGGAATGGAAATGAAAGATAAAAGTTTTGATTTCCCAGGACTTCGTCATTAATGGGTGATAGCCGCCGCGTTGCTCAGTGATTATGGCCCTCAGCTGCCGACCCGAAAGACGCGGGATCGATCCTGGCCGCGGAGGTCGAATTTCGACCTAGGCTAAATTCTAAAGGCCGGTGTACAGTGCAATGTCTGCGTACGTCAAAGAAACCAAGTTGGTCGAAATTTGCGGAGCCCTTCAATATGGCATCCCTCATTGTCTGAGTAACTTTGGGACGTTAAACGCCCATAAACCGTAAACTATTAATAGGTCCTTGATTGCAAACATGAAAGAACCTTTGAGATTCATTCGGAAAAATTAAATACATATTAGGTGGTTTCAGCAAATTTTTACACCTGAGTGCCTAAGGTCCACAAAACAGTGTGCTAACACGTAGAGCGCAAGCATAAATTGAAGTGCCATATTCAAAACTTTCCTTTCAACGGTGATGGCAGCATTAGGGCCACATCAATTTTATGCGTTAGGGCTAGCTTGTGAATTAATTTTAAATTTTGTCTGGCCTCATGCATCGCTGGCAAAGTATACTTTAGCCTTGCATTTGAGAAATACGCTGGAGAAGAGTCACTTGAAGCATGCTAGCAGTTCAAGTAGATAAGCGGGCAGGAATTAAAATATTCACATTTTGCCCTGTGTATCGTGTATGCAACCTTTGATGTTAGTGGGTAAATTAAACTGATAATAAATATTACAGCAACGATGCTTTCATAACAGTTGTACACTATAAGAAACCAGTATTTTGAACAAGGGTGTATTTTGAACGTAAATAAAAATTTCTTTTTATATCTTCTAACTTTGAAACATTTCCGTGATATTGGGGAAATATCGAAGACGCCTTTGTCCGGAAGTAGTTACAGCTAGGGCTAAGATGATGGTGACGATGATGATGTCGATAAACAGCACGTAATAGAAGATTCTTTTGAAAATAAGAATGGGGAAAGCGATTCGGTCACTACAGTTGTTCTTGAAAAAGGCAAATATTTTTTCGACTCATGCATAAAATTTCAGGAGGGAACTTTGTTGACCTAAAGTGCTGTGAGGCGAAAGCCTTAAGCGTGGTGTTGCTGCTTGTGTCACTGATCTGTTGTTAAGATGTTAAGCTTCGCCTCTGAGATTGAAACGCGACAGCGTCTTGCCACGCTGCCATGGAGCCCACGGAACGCCATCGCCCGTTCAACTCTACGCATTGCTCGTTGGTGAATTGGTTTTTGAGGAAAGGAAATGTATTTGTCTCGCATACCTCGGTGGTCACCTGAACCTCGCCGTAACGGGTAGGGAGGAAGATGGGAATGAACGAATACACCGTATCTACTAAACGCGCCTTTGTTCATTCGAAACCATCAAGCTGGCATGGCGGAGTGGTTAGCATGCTCATCTCGCACTCCGGGGACCGAAGTTCGATTCCCGAACTCGACCAATTTCCTACTCGGTTTTATTATTTATCTGGCCTGATTAGAAAGGTTAATTGGGTGATTATGCAATTAACTAAACTCAATCCCACTTATTCGAGCATCACTATACGATCCCTTTAATTGGTTTCATGGCTACTGGTCAAAGTACAATTGGCCCCGTTTGAAATTTGCGCGCTGTGACGTCACAACCGTTTCGACCAATTGAAAAGCGTGACATTTCTGTCGGCAACAACTGCTTACAACGATGAGGCATTAAAGGCTTCCGCCTTAATAACCTAGTGTCAATCCGTCAAGGTAATAAATATTTGGGGTATACCTAGAGATAAAGCCACCGAGGAAGACAAAAGGCAGAGAGGCTAATCGGGAAGGTGCTCCAATTAACTGCCCTAAACTGGGATGATGGAACTATGAAAGAAAGGGTGGCATGAGAGGTCTGGTGTAATGAGCAAGGAGAGCATTTATGAACATGTGCTATATGAACAAGTTATTAGCTGTCGCACAAGCCCGACACCCTGATGAACCCGCTCAGGACACCGCTAGAGTTCAGTTAGCGGAAAAGTAGGGAGGCTTTCACCGCTGCTTCAGAAAACAGATAACTGGGCCATTTACCACACTAATCCTGCCATGACGACCTTTTGAGGCTCACAAGAATTTCTCCACGCATAGTGCTTCGCCCGTACTTAGCGTGTTTCCGAAGACGGCACGAAGCCTTTTATGTGAAGACGACGTTTTCCGGGAGGACTTTTCTTAAGTGCCTTTACTCCGTAAGTCTATGCTAGGCTGTAATTTAAAGGAACGTATAGAAGACACATAACTTAGGGGGTGCCTTGACGTCAGACGCACGTGTCGCGTAGCTTTTTATGACCACTATTCAAGATAATGCACAATACCTTCATAATACCGTATAATACTGAATAATATCGCTATATAACAGACAGATGTTGAAGAAACGATGCACCGTCATGATATAAGCCGCCGCGGTTGCTCAGTGGTTATGGTGCTCGGCTACTGACCCCAAAGACGCGGGTTCAATCCCGGCCGCGGCGGTTGAATTTCTTTGGAGGAGAAATTCTAGAGGCCCGTGTACTGTGCGATGTCAGTGCACGTTAAAGAACCCCAGGTGGTCGAAATTTCCGGAGCCCTCCACTACGGCGACTCTCATAGCCTTAGTCGCTTTGGGACGTTAAACCCCATAAACCAAACCAAACCAAACCGCCATGATATATCTGCTTTCAGTCAGTATTTACACCGAACACACTGCACGTCGCTTCTTATCAAAGGACAAGCTTATGTTCCCATATCTTAGCTTGGTTGCTTTTAGGCCATGTAAAACATTTATTAAATTCAGAATAAGGGTACTGCGTGCTAGTTTTAGCTAGCATGAATATGAAAGGCTTAGCAAGTCCGTAAGTGGCAAACACGGTAATTTAAGCCTACTGAAACAATTATTGCATTAGACCATTTCTCGACGCGATTTTTCTTTCCCCCCGCTGGCCGATGAGTTGAAGGCCCTAATACATGCAACTGCAGTGGATTACAATGAACGCGCCAGAACTATGATGAACGCGCCTCATGCTGCCTCGATGTTAGACGAAGAAGTTGACAATGAAGTGCGGGCGCGCGGCTCCAGCTCTCTGGCTGTTTGGACTAACTGTGATTTTGCTGCCGTCTGCTCGGCTGTTTGGTGAACTGTATCGCCGAGTTCACTAGTACGCGGACCCCCTTTCATTGGGTGGAGGTGCTAATTATTATAAAACTAATTGTACGAATGAGCGATGCCGGAAATATTAGCAAGAAAAACCAATTCATCCGTGCACGCAGACAATGTACACAAGTTTGCAGATTGTGTTCCTGTACTGTGTGTTAAATAACTCTGTAGTTCGTAGCCAATCGCATGACGCTGAGTGCGGGCCGCAACAGCAAAATACTCTATTACTAGGGCTCGGCAGCTATTGCAACGTCGCACACGTTTCTCAAAAACTTTCAAAATGAAGGCAGCTCATTCCTAGTACTTGCAGTTTGCATCCACAAGATATCACAATTATATCACAAAAAGTACGAGAACAAGTAGGATATCTGTTTAGTACACATAAGACGGTTTGTGTAAGAGCTGCGATTTCGAGTACCCAGCCCAAAGCAGAGCTGTCAACCATAGATTGTGTGGGAGAGGGAAGAACTTAATTACACTGAAGCATTCTTTTCGTCTTTTATTTATATTTCTCTATACTCGCGTCATCATTCGCTTTATGTGTTCTGGTGCGGTTCAAGCACTGCCAAGAGTTGGCCAGTTTGTGAACCTCGGCGAGGTTTCGGCCCAAATTCCGCGAATGCCATTCACCTTGCCTAAACGTGCCCCAATATCCTGCCTGCTTAACTCAAAATAATAGCAGATATTCTCTGCAGAACAGATATTCCGCTTTAATCGACGACTACGATCCCTTTTTGTAAGCAGTTAGTCATAATCTTAAATCGTGAGTACAGAGCGCACAATAAATGTAGGGTGTAGGCAGGTATAGATAATAAGGATAAACTCTCACAGCGGACGAAAGATGTGATTAAGAAACCACTAACCATGAAAGCCTGCAGCTCCTGAAATGTAGCATAACTGCACCAGTTGTAAATTATAATAAGTAAACATAAAGTAAACGTCCTAAGGAAGTATATGATGTAGAACTAAACTGTAAGGAAGTAAGGAAGTAAACTGTGGTGAAATGCCTAAAAAAACCGTTTCACGAACGACCCGGAATTGCTTAATTTGTTGCAATGCCGTATTGTGTGACACCACAAAAAAAGGAATGCGCTGACCTCACCCTCTCAGACCAGCAGCTGTTCCAGTACACAGCTGCGCCCCATCTCATCCCTCCCGGTCTGTAAGAGGTTCGCTGGAAACCGCTGAAGGCCTCACTTCGCATGGTGGGCGCCGTTGATCCGGGCAAAGGTCTGTCAAACACTTTTCCATACAAAGGCACGCCCATGGTGAAGTTCATGGATGCATCCATAACAGGCGAGCCAAGTCGCTGGTTCCGGCTTGGCCGGACCTGTGCTAGAGGTCTGTTCGGTGGAAATGCACGGAGAGAACTCCTGCCAGCCGCCACTGCACAGACGTTGCACAAGCCTGGCCAATCAGGAACCGCGTATCAAGGCCGGGTCTGGTCCTTGCCGTGAGGCAAACCTGGACCGCCACGCAATCCAATCGGCCCGAGCTCGAATCCAGTGGGTGATATCATCACCACGCCCAGGTTGGAACACGCAACCTCCCATCCCACAATCATGCGGTTCTGCGCCGCACTCATGGGCTGGCTGGCATTGTAGGGTTACATGGGGCTTAAATGTTTGGAAGGTCTGGGGAATCCGTGGCATATGAATCCCTTTACATAATTAAACTACTAGCGCTGCCGCCGTCGATGTACCATGAAGCCGGATGGGTGAAGGGTAGGGACGTGCCAGTATTGGCAATTTTCGAACTGTGCATTAAGTGTACGCGTATTCGATTCTTAGAATGAATAAAATTATTCGCGCACCAAGTTGTTCGAGTGTGACCGATGATATTCATATTTTTTTGAACGCTACAAGAACCACACGCATATAGGAGGAATATTCACAAGGTTAATAGAATTCCGATGGTGGGCCGATGAGATTCAGAAGTTAGCGGGGATACGATGGGCGCAGCTGGCAAATGACACGTTAATTGGGTTAATTGGGGAGGCATGGGAGAGGCCTTTTCCCTGATGTTGGGAGTAGTCAGGCTGGTGATGATGACCTACGTACTGCAAGGGGATTAACCACGGATTAAGCTGTTAACCGTGACATCACCACAACTGGTCGACGCGATTGGGTGAAGGGCCTACGTTGTGGGGCACTCGTCGCTTCGTTGTGGAAGATGTCCAGCGGAACTTCCCATTTTTGTGATTCAAGATGAAAAAGAGCCTGCATGCTGTCATACCAAGCGAGAGTGCATGTTAGAAGATTAAATAGTGATTCGTAATAACTCATAAAGCACTGCATCTTCAATCACCTAGGCGCAGGAATTCAGAGCTGTCATCATGAAGAGAACAGCGCAATCTGAGACAGATTCGGTAGGACGGAGAACAAAAAGAAAAGCTGCAGGGAACACATAAACTTCGCCCTAAGGGTTTGACGCGATAGAACTGATGGGGTAATCCCCATAGAGGTGGAATCTATCCTTGTCTACTTTACGTTCATAGATCGCTGGGAGTTCTATCACTCCTAGCGCACATCACTTCTGGCGCAGTGGTGCAGCGGTTAATACCCCTGTCACACGGGCACTTCGGACCGCGATCGGTCTCGAACGCGGTTGAAGTTTGAAGCGCGATCGGACAGCTGCTGCCCGTATCCACTCTATTCCGATTAACTAGTTAGATTTCTACATACGAGATGGCGCTGCGCATGCTATCATCATAGCGTCACTGGAAAAAAAAAAATCAGAGTACCGCATTTCCTTTCCCCGCGCCGCCGACGCGGTCATTGGCCCAACCGTACCACGTGATCTTGGGGTGCCATATACCTTCTAAGCTCCGGTCGGGCCGGTTAAGAAGAGCTAGGGTTCCCGACGTTTCTCGTCTTGCAACTGTCGCTCTAGTGATTGATGCTGAAGAAATCACGCCTGACTGCTGCGCCTTCGGATGCAGCAACCGAACCGAGTCCGGCAAGACTTTTTTCTCGATTCCAACGGGGAAAAATGACCGAGACCGTCGTTCTGTGTGGTTGCACAGAACCGTCCCGGAGAACTTCAAGCCCTCAAAAAACTCATGCTTGTGCGAGGTAAGTGCACCTTGATTGGACTTTTTTGGTGCTGTTTTGGAAGGTATGTAAGCGCAGTGCACGCGGTGTTAGCGATAGGATGCTAAGAAAATAGGAGTTCACAGCAAAGTCGTCGCGCATGTCGCGTAGGGATCGTTCGCGGCTTGCCCGCTTGACGGGGGTACACGTGTACGCGCTTGTTACTCAGCACACGCGGCTTTTCCGACTATTCGGTGCTTGTGGCACGCGAAGGCGCATTGATCGCACGAAGAATCCATCCGCGTCCTCACGTGCGCCAAGCACTCGCACAATCTTTCCGCGCCTCAAGACACTCGACCCATGGCACTTGCTTTTCGCGAACCGTGACGATCGCAGTCAATACAAGCATGGTCGGACATGTCTTGCGTTCACATAACGGCCGCTTTCTGTGCAGTTGTCTTGGTACTGGTAGAAAAATAGAAATAGTTAAAATGTTAGCAATCCCTGAAGCTGCGTGTTCGCGGCCACATGCGTGTTTACATCCCAAATGAGCTATTTTAAGTGTCACTGCGTAATCTTAAAAACCTTTGTAACGTATTCTCTTTCTTCGCCTCTTTATTTGGGTGTTTAAACTTATTATTACAACTATCTTCCATGTTTTTCTTGTTCCACATGTTTGAAACAGGGCTTCACTCGAAAAAGCCCTGGGAGCCTCCTTGGGCAGCCCAGCGTTCGGGTGAACAGCATCACTCTTCTAACTGTACAACAAACATTTGCAGGACCGATTTTGTGCTGAAGACTTCGAGAAGCCTAGAGTGGATGGGAAGAAGCTAAAGTACAAAGCAGTGCCAAGCATTTTTGCGCACCGTGCACCAAAAAAAAAAAATCAGAAAGGCACCATCCGCCCGCCGTTCTAATTCACCAGCAAACTCCTTTGCCGAAGAGGAGGTTGAACCTGAAGAGGAAGGCTTACTAATAGGTAGTTTTCTACAAATCAATTTTTTTCATAGATACACAGCAGTAGTGCTTGTCCGTCGTTTGTCATCTACCCACACATAATGCAAAATAGACAATTTTGTACCTGGATGTATACTGGCATTGACCTTGTAACTTTTTGTGATTTGAATCATCGTCTGACAATATGCTCGAACAAAGAAGCATCACTTTATTTTTTTTATTGTCACTGCCCTTTTAAATGTAGCACTTATAAGTAATGTGGGTCATATATAGATACAAAAAGTGTTGGAAACCAAAAAATTGCTATGAAATTTTTTGCAGTTGCTGGCAGCACAGCAGGTAGTCTGAACTCATGAAAACAGCTAGAGGATCACACTGAATCTGCTCATGAGCCAACAGAAGCACCCAAAGCCTCTGATGTTCAGGAAGGTGAAGAGGATGCATCTCCCAACATGTTTAGTGAAGTTGACATGCTAAAGCGCCAAGTTAACTTGGAAAGAAAAAGGCGTGCAAGGGCGGAAGTGGAGTGTGGCATCCTGAGAAAATCATTTAGTCAACTGCTTGCAGAAGACCAGCTGGTGCACTGCAGAAGGGAACTGTGAAAGGGTCATCCTGGACTCAGAAGACAATTCAGGCGTCTCTGAAGGCCAGACTTGCCTGTGGGTGGAAGAGTATACGAGTACCTGAGAGATAACGGCTGGCCACTGCCTGCTGGACGCACACTCCAAAAACATATTGAAGATATGAAGTTTACCCGAAGTATGCAACAATGCTTGCTCTATAGTAAACATTTTCAATATTGCAGGCGCAACTCAGGACTAGCCATTGGCTTTACTGATGATCACATACCAAGCATAGCTACAAATATCGGGCTGCAGCAGAATGTTTGCACTGATTTTTTGGAAAGATTATAACAAGGCAAGACAGGTTGTTTGAAAAAAACTCGGCTAAACCTAGTACTTTTGAATTTAAAAGATAAGTAGCTGTGATCATTCCAGCATGCATGTTTGTTAGAAAAGATATATTTTAGCTATGCGTTCTACAATACTCTTGGGCCAATGTTAAAGCTATCAAACATAATAAAATTCTATATTCTTGCCATTCTAGGTATTTTAGAGGAACTGTTTCCACCTTTAGCATCAAATGTGGCGACATTCAACTCTGCAGAGCGTTATGCAGTCTTAATGCTGGATGAAATCCAACTGATACCTGGTTTGGACTATGATATTACAACACGCTCTGTCATCGGTAAGGCTTCGCCGAAAACAAATGCGGTCTGCTGTTTACATACCAGATACTCTAGTTCTCTTGCAGCTAAAATCAGCGCAGTAATGAGCACTGGCATGCGGTCCTTAATTTAGCAGTGTGGAGACAAAAATGAAATGCAACTACTTTTTAACTGGGCTAATTTTTGTATATTAAGGTTAATGACTAAACGTGTGTTCATAGGTATACAGAGAAAGACATTCAAGCATCCTTTGGACACCTTATATTTTTATCATTTTAAAACGGCGCAAAAAATACGTGGACAACAGGAAGAGACATACACACGGGGGCTGTCCATGTCTTTTTTGTGCTGTTTTAAAATCCTCAACCAGCAACATGCCCAAGCTTATAGATTGGCAAACCCTATCTGTGTAGTTTTGGAAGAAATCGGTTATACCTCATAAAAAAGTTATCAAAGTGGTGTCCAACTTGATTGCTTTGAGCATGACGGGCTTATATACTTAGGTGCTACTAAACCCAACCCAACATCATTTGTTTTGCTTTTATTTTGGTGATTTACTGCGCTAATAAAGCACTGTGCATGCTTACTCCATAATGTAAACTAGAACAACTCTGTACTGCTATGCCCCAAATAAGCATTCCTGAAATATTCTTCAGGCCGCCCCACTGTCCTCTCCTCGGACCCAAGTGCGGAGTCTGTACTGGCAACACATACTTTGGTTTTTATGCTTGGTGGAATTGCCTCAAGATGAAAGCAGACCACAGCGTATCATTTCACAGGTAAGTAGCAGTTGGAAGTGTCAGTATTAAGTGAATTTTTGCACGTAATTTTGGGAACAACACTAAGTTTTCATTTTTCATATGCGCATAACTAAAGAATTCCTAATGGTTTCTAAAGAATTATGTGCAGGCTATGCGTAACATCGACTGGCAACGTTCCTCCGAGAATCTTTACTGAGCTGCCTACTTTTTCTCGGTTGATAGCGAGCTGATGCAGGGGGGAGACTTACAGAAAGTGCAGTTGGTTAAGAAGCCCCATTATTAAACCACCTAGTGCTACTGGTAAGGAAAACCCACAAAATAAAGCCGAAATCGGTTGTAAGTACTGTAGGATGCTACATAGGTATATGAAGTGATGTCTTGCACAATAAGTAACTAAAGCAGCATCCTTGGCATGACTACCGGTGACATGCTGCCGTTGCTGGTTTCCTTCCTTGCTAAACCTTTTAAGCAGCTCACTAGTGAAAGAAGGTAGCATGAAAAATGAAAAAAATTGAGACTTCACGAAACCGGTTATCGACTTGGCCTTGTGCTCTGCCATGTTGCTTCTGTGCGTGTGTGCCAGCCAAGTGTGGAGCGCAAGCAATGCAGAAAGTTGGGCGAGTTGGTAATACATGTTGAACTTAGGAAAGCGCAATTAAAAGACAGGGACAAGAAGAAGAAGCACACAGGACAAACGCTTGACTTCAACTAGTTCTTTACTCGGGAAAAAACACATATATGAAGATACATAGACGGCGGAAACAAATTACAAACCAAGCAATGAATCGGCTTTATCACAAGTGTGTTAAGAGTGAACAGGCATCAAGGTAAGCAATGTCCTTGCGTGATAAGGTCAGGGAAGGAGTGCTGATACATTTTTCAGCTTTCTTTATAATGCAATAAGCCTCTGTAATTTCTCTCTCAAGCCTCTGTTTTCCTTTACCGCAGGTGCGTGTGGCTTTGAACTGCGGCTCATTTGCTTTACATTTTTTACATGACTTGCAGTGTTCTGCTAGGTGCCCATCCGTTGCTAGAGCTTGCACAGCACGACGGTGTTCCCTCAATCTATCGTTCAGGCACCTTGCTTCCGCCTTCTATGTATCGTAATTTGTTTCCGCCCTCTATGTATCTGTATATATGTGTTTTTTCCCGAGTAAAGAACTAGTTGATGTCAAGCGTTTGTCCTGTGTGCTTCTTCTTCTTGTCCCTGTCTTTTAATTGCTCTTTGCTAAGTTCAACAAGTGTGGAGCGGGTGAGGGGCACCACTGATGGCAGCAAAATGCAATATATGCAGCGTCAGTATGGATATAGCAATGAGTGGAATGTATGAAAATAAATTAAAGGTTACAGCATTTTATTTCCATTTCAGCTGAATCATTTGACGCAGCAAAGGTACTGCACCGGATATTTAACATGATCAGGTGTCGTGAAAGCATTGGTCTGTCAGTGGACTGCGTTATTTCAGACATGGGTGGAGGAAATCAAGCCATCTGGAGGCTGCGCGGAATTATGACCACAAAGTATGTTCATCCAAGGAATACTTGCCTCCATTCATGTGGAAACGACCTCCATTTCCTTTGCGGATGCACCCCACCTGATCAAGAACTTGCGCGGGCACCTGGTTCGGCAACAAAAAATCCTACTAGGCAACGACACGGTGCGGAAGAACAAGTTGACATCCAATGAGGTTAGTCACTACATAACAATCTCACACTGCCTTATTTTGCTGCTCACCACGTAGCAGGCACATTGGGTTCTATTTATTTCAAAATATTGTGTCGTTTTCATCTACACTGAAGATTGTTTACTTCCATGTGATGCATGTATAGGATTCAGCTCAAATGAATACAAATATGGTTGACAGTTTTATTTATTCATTCATATAACTCAGAAGTCCCTTTGTGAGGGCATTACGTGAGAGGAAGACACCAGTAAACAAGGAATATGCAACATCAGCCTATACATATGAACTGACAATGATCATTTGCTTCTTATGGAGGTGTCCATGAAATAACTTGAGCAGCTCTGCGAGATCGACGAGAAGCACAGCCTGAAGCTTGCTCCATGCCTGAAGTTGAATTTAAATCCAAATCATTATGCAAAAATGAACGTAGGCGCGGCATATACCGTGTTCAAACATGCAGTGGCATCCACCCTACGGCTTCTGGTTGAGCAAAACAAAATGGACGAGCATGCCGTTACAACGGCGTGGTTCGTGGACTAGGTGTTCAAGTAGTTTTCCATCGTGACGTCTCAAACGCCAGCCATGGCGTTGAGTGATGTCCGCCTTGAAAAGGGAAAGAAAGCTGTGACCTTCCTGACCCATTTCATGGAGGCCTTCAGGAACCTCAGCATCATTCACAAAGGCAAGACAAATGCAGGCTGCAAGTTTGTGTACGCCGGCATAATAATAACGACTACCACAGCATTGAACCTATGCAAAGTTTATGTTCAGAGCAAGAACCTGAAGGTTTTGCTGTTAAGTCGCCTCTGCCAGGATGCACTCGAGAATATTTTTAGCACGATAAGAATTAAGTCGCCCGTGCCCGGGGCCCGAGAATTCAAGTATACCTTAAGAGTCATTGTCCTGGCACAGTTCTTCAAACCAAGCAGGCATGACTCATACGACATTGATAACTCTCTTCAACTGACAGATTTCTTTCCTCCCGTCCTGACTTGGGTGAATGCCGTGTTTTTGCACTGCGATGCCAGGGCCCGCCCATACCGGGTGGTAGATTTTCGAGATGCGCTCGCCCAGCTATCGCTCTTGCCGGAAGTCGTCGCTCTAGGGCCGTGTCGCCTGAATCTTATGTCTGGGCAGTGGCATTCAAAGACGATGAAACGCTGAAGAACATTGTCAGCGCCGGGGAGTTGCAAGTTAAAAGTGCCCCGTGTCTTGTAATCGACCCAGCAAACCAGGACGTATACGAAGAAGCTGCACTGGCCTCTTCACCGTGTTCCAGACGAAGATGTGCGGCTTACCTTCGCACTATTTGGAGAGGTGACGGGGACGTGTCGAGGGAGCGGTGGCGCGTACACGGGGTGTCTGAAAAGGGCTCAGCGACGAGGGTCGTGAATTTGAGGTTGTACCCCGGAGCGAAGCCGGACGAGCTGCCCGAGCAAGTGAACGTCGCTGGCGAGCTGGCGCTCGTGGACGCCCCGGGCAGGGCTACGCTCTGCCTCTGATTGCGTTGCAGAGGATATATCTGCCGTGAGCGCCGGATCCCACGGTGCGGTTCCTATCGTCGGTTCGGCCATGAGGAAGAGCCGCGTGCTCGTACTTTCGTCACCCAGTGAGTGGGCAGTGAGGAGAGCTCCGAGCTGCAAATGGACGAAGCCGACGTGGAGGAGGCATCGAAAGAGGCAAGTGACCCAAAGGCGCACGAATCCACGTTGACGCCTTCCCAGACGGATCCACCAGAGACGCTATACCCAACATCATTGCAGCACCCGGACAGCTGTTTGTAGCTGCCGTAGCTCCTGCAGCAGTCTCCGGCACGCCGAAGGTTGCGACAGAAGCACCTGTGGACTCTTCGGAGAGCGTCACTCAACCTTTCGGTGGAACCCATGGATGTTCCCTCAGTCGCAACCAACAGCGCGGCCGGAGAACGTACGCACGATGAAGCCGTTTGCGCCTCAATAGGACGCCAGCGATAGCGACGAGCCTCCGCCCAAAACTCCAGGTATGAGGCATTCGACCTTAAAGCCGGGGCCAAACGTGCCAGTTGACTCACGGCAAGCGGGCAAACCGCCTCCACAGCTTTCCTTCCCAATTCAATACAGTGCTAAAATAAATGTTTTCTCCTCCTCCTCCATATACATATATTTGTTTTTGCTGCTGAGCTTGCTTCGGGGTATGGAGCCGGGGTCCGAGATATGTGTCACGGAGGTGGAAACCGTAGAATAAGGCATCCTTTGTTTTCGATATGAGAGCTAACCTACGCGAAATGCTACGTGTATCCACTTGAAACGTTGGAGGACTCGGAGCGAGAAGGCGACAATGTCAGCTCAGTCGGCTTCTTCTTGAGAGCGACCTTTACGTAACTGCAATCCAGGAAACAAAAACTGAAAGCCAAGAAGCGACTGACCGAATGGTGTATACCATTCGCACGCGAACTTTGATGTTTGTGTGTGTCACTCCATCGGTGCGTCAGGCGGTTGTGTTCTCTTTATTAGGAACAGCAAATTCATAACAATGCAGTCGCTGTTTTCGTGTGAAAGCGGTCGTCTCCTGGTCTCCGATTTCTTGTACTGTGACCTGACTTTTCGAGTGATTTGGTGCACGCACCAAATGTAGAAATAGAGCGTAAATTGTTTTTGAGCGAATTGAGTCGTTTTTAAAATGCGACAAGATTGTTATGTTCTTGGGTGATATGAACGTTGTCAGGTAGCCGACCAGGCCAAGTTTTCGCCCGTACCTGATAAGAGTGCAGAATTCTTCAATGCTCTGGTCAGTTACTATTGCTTAGAGGATATAGGAAGTGCTTATAAGACTGGCACGCGTACGCAAAACACACATTTCCAAGGACAGAGCCATGCTCGACTGGAACGGATATAGGTGTCGACAGACTTTGTTCCTTTGTTTACTTTGCACGAAGTCAAACCGGTGTCACGTAATGACCATTGCCTAGCGGTTGCAAACATTGGCAGAAGTCGCTCTAAAAACGCATTAATTGGTCTTTATGGAAAATTAATATAACATTATTGGATAAAGAACGATTTGTCAGTGGAGTAGGCAAAGAGTTAGAAAAACTGCTCATAGAGCAACCGGCAAGATACGTGTTCAGTGGGACGAATTTAAGCACTTTGTCAAAATAAGGGCAGTTTAAACAAGCATTATTATAAGGTTTCACGAAAAACAAAAGGAAAAAAACTGCGTGGACGCTTTGGCAACTAAAGTGCTGAGAGGCGAAAGCCGAAAAACAGTATGCCGTGACGACCTCCGGTGGATGTAACGTTACATCATTCCCGTGGCTATATCGATACCAAAGTTGTGCATCTTTCGGGGATCTTAACGGTGCCCTGAAGAGGAATCTGAACTCCTATTTTTACCGCTGGAACTCGATCTACACGTTCTGAGCGTTCTTGGAAACTTGGAATTATTGCCCTCTGCGGCCGATTTCCCTAATTTAAATCAGATCAACGTCAGGCTCCCCCCCGCCCCCCCCCCCCCCCCCCCCCCCCCATTTCTTTTTAAATTCCCCGCAAAAGGTGGGAAGAGTCGACCAACCTTTCACCAAGTCCCATGGCGGCTTGCCGCTCTGCCATCGGCGGAGTGATACGTAGTGATCGGCGAAAGCAAAGAGTCCACGTGTATTTTTATTTCCGTGGTCTTAATTTGCAGCTACGTAGTCTATGACCAGACCTTTTTATTCACGGAAACCTAAAACAAACAAAATAAAAGCCAAAGCAAAGTCACCACGCCACTGCCTGAAAGGCACTCCTTGCGTTGGTCGACTCCTCCCACCGTATGCGGGGAACTTAAAAAGAAAAAGTGGGAGCCGGACGTTAATCCAATTTAATTACAGAAATTGGCCGCACAGCGGAATAATCCGAAGTGTCTAAGAATACTCGGAACATGTAGAACGAGTTCCCGCGGCAAAAAGACGAGTTCAGATTCCTCTTCAGTGCACCTTTATGTGTTAATTACGCTTAATTACAAATTTCTCCATCTAACTCAACACAAATCTGACGTCTTTCCGACCCTTCTGTGATAATTTGCCCTATGCCGTGACGACTTCAGGTGGATTTAACGTCACAACGTTCCCATGGCTATATCCACGTCGGCGCTATTTCAACGCAACTTCGACATTTCCCTTATCATTAATTAATTAATTAACCTACAGTTATCAAACTTGTCTGCTAGGCTTATATTCTCCTATTCTATCTACAGCAGCTATTGGTTTTCTTCTATCTTACTTAGTTCCCGAGTTAAACGCGTGTGACATGCTTTTTTAACGGACGGCGGTATGGGCCATTAAAGGCTTTAGAAGTGCAGTTGGAAAAAATAGAGATAAGTACAGAGCAGCGGGGTTGCGCGCACGCGCCGACTGACTGTGGGCAGGGGAACCGCCAACAATGCGCGCATTAGGCGATGAAAAAAGATACGCCTGCCAAAAAGAATGCGCCAGATACAGAACGGCAACGAGGTGTCGGCCGATAGCAGCATTATTAAGCGCGTAATCAGAGATCATTTAAACGACTTGCTGGGTCACACTGGAAGGGTTGGGACCTTTCGCGTGTGACCCAGCAATTGTCTCAGTCGCTTTGGGATGTTAAACCCCAATAAAACTAACCAATCGAGGTTTCCATAAAGAATTTCTATCGTTTATGCCAAGGCTCGACGATGAAGTCAGAATTCGTCTTGAATAACCAATATCCGTTAGGTAGTTAGGGGAAGCAATAGACCAGCTGCCATTAGATAAAGCATCCAGCCCCGATGGTTTAAGAGCCGCCTTTTACAAACATTTCAAGACAAAAATTGCCCAGATTTTACTTAAAGTTCTTGTCGAAGCTTACGAGAAGAAACGTACTCCGTTCTTATTCACAACATCGCATATTGTGCTCATACCGAAGTTTGCTTAGCCAGAAAAACGTCTGGGGGGGGGGGGGGGGGGGGGGGGATGTCTTATCGCCCGATAAGCCTCACCAGCGTAGACTATAAGATATTCATGAAGGTTCCGGCAATGCGGATTCAGGGTGTCATAAGAATGTTAGTGGGGAGTCATCAAACTTGTGGTATCAAGGGCCGGAGCATCGCCATAATATACACAATATACACACCGCGCGAAATGGGCTTGAATGTCGCGATGCACTAGGTGACAGGGTTGCAATGATGCAGCTACAGACCTCGCAAAGGCCTTTGACCGCGTGCCACATTAAGTTCTGTTCAGCTTGCTAGATCACGCTGATGTGGGCTAAGTAATATCGGAGGGCTTACGAATGTCGTACGCGAACTTCTCAACGGGTGTCATTGTTAATGGAGAGCTAACTTAAAGCCTGCACGTACGCTCTTCAGTGAGGCTGGGATATGCTTTGTGACCCCTCTTGTTCGTAGCCTATCTAGAGCTCCTTACTCTGGCTATACTGAGGTTACTGTCAGCGCATGTGAAAATCTTGGATTAAGCCAACGACATGTATGTGTTATGTTGAAGTAGACAGAGTGTCTGTGAAGCCACGGCTGTTGTTGAGCAGATTCGCAAATTCACCGAGGCGCAAATAAATTTGGAGAACAGTTATGGATTCTGGGCGACTGGCGACTGGCATGGCGACTGGGAGGAAACGCGACTAGTACTCTCGACTTCGTTGGTCCACTACTCCGACGTTGCATCTCGGCGCGCAGCTGGACTCTTATAGGAGCCTCGAACCATACTGGAATGAGCAGGCGGCAATGGAAAAAGAAAAGGCCAGTATGTGGCAAGGGCGACAACTATCAATGTTCTCGCGCGCCTCTGTATGGAACCGGTTTCTCATCTCCAAGATATAGCATGGGATGTATGTACGTGTTGAGCGCCTCGCGGATCAATATTCAAAACATCCACCGGGTTTTTGCCGTTTTTATTTAGGCATCGAAATGGGAAAGAACCAGTCCAACAAACTTATATTTGACCTTGAAGAGATGAGGTCTCGGTCTTGCTTATTTTTTTGTGCGACAAATGATGTCGCGCTTTACGTTCCTTCGCGACGAGGGGGATATTTCCCTTCGCACAGTTATGCGAGTTCGTTTATGCCGGTTGCTACCGGGATTTCTAGTATGCTTGGTTTAACAAATGCGCAGTACATGCGTGAAAGTGTGCTTGCGTTCAGAATGTTAGACATGCGATTTTCAATGCAGTACTTCTCCAATGTCACCAGGAAAAAGCTGTATAAAGATCTAATAGAAACAATGCTCTCAGTACCCACTTACATTTTGTCAAATTGCGGAGGCCCAGAGGCAGATGTGCTCAAAAGATTTCAAGCAATGCCTGTACACCCATCTTTAAAAACTTTCCTTCTTAAACTTCACACCGGTACACTTTCTTTTAAAACATAGATGCATGACAAAGGTCTCATTGTCCCGTGGTCGACACGTTGTTTTGTACGTAAAGAACCTGAAAAAATAAATCACGTGTTTTTAGATTCTTGGGATGGTTATGTTTTTCTGGGGTGTGCGTCAAATAACTTTAAAGAAAGATTTACTATTACATCCGCATGGCATCAGGTGTTTACCGGCAGGAAAACAACACATCCCTCATAACACTATTATGTTCCTTGGACTCCATAGTTTATGAAAAGCAAGGACACCGTTCAACAATGCATATGTAGTTGGCTGATCTCCACGCGAGCATTTCATTGAAGGTGTCCTACGTCTGAGGGAAGTGCATCGGGCACTGCCTGATCAGTCTACATGGATAAAAGTGCTTGATAACTTGGTTGAACTGAAAAAAGTTTAACTCGCCGTGCCAGTGCAAGTGTTGCTTACATGTTTTACTTGTTTGCACCCGCTGTGAAAATGCAATAAAGAAAAAAAATCCTCGACAGCCGTGGTCATATAGTGGTTTGTACGTTGCGTTGAGGCCGCAATAACCCAGGTTCGAATCCTGCTCACGGCATTTATTTTTTTCTTTTCCGACTCGGATCACCCCTGCTCTGCTCTCCATCCTCCTCCTCCTCCGTGCTTTTAGAGCGCAGCTCTTTGGCGTCCGTTCCTGGTTTTCGCGTCGTCGTCGGCCTCGTAACCAGCTCCGCCCCCCTTTCATCCCCCCAGCGCTAGCAGCGACCGACTGATAACGACCGACTGATACCGCTGGATGCCGCTGACGCCGCTAGAGAGTCAAGATAACGTGACTGCATAGAACACCGTCGCCGCCATGCAGAAAGAGGAGGAAAGGGTCCCCCCCCCGCCCCCCCTGTTCTTGTGTGGCGGATAGGGTGCTCTTCAGTTGCCGACGCGCCGGTTATTTCACGTAGGCCCCGGCACGTCGACGAATACGTGACCACCTTCCCACGGCTAGACCTGGTTCTTAGCGCTGCGCAAGCGAGGGTATCATATTGTTTGTGTCGGCATCGGCGGCGTTGTCCCTGAAACCAACTCCGCAGCTGGGGTTGACTCACTATCGAAAAGGTGAAACAGCTTATTTGCTGCGCTCAAATTTCGCATTAGGAAGTAACGTAATCGTCGGTAATTTTTTCAGAACCAGTTCGTCAGGCTTGGCGCTTGCTCTTTCCCTGTGCCGTTCGTCCCTCCCAGGCAGCCGTGATCGTATAGTGGTTAGTACCTTGCGTTGTGGCCGCGATAACCCAGGTTCGAATCCTGGTCACGGCATTTAATTTTTTCTTTTCCGACCCGGATCACCCCTGCTCTGCTCTCCATCCTCCTTTTTCAGAACCAGTTCGTCAGCCTTGGCGCTTGCTCTTTCCCTGTGCCGTTCGTCCCTCCCGGGCAGCCGTGATCGTATAGTGGTTAGTACCTTGCGTTGTGGCCGCAATAACCCAGGTTTGAATCCTGGTCACGGCATTTATTTTTTTCTTTACCGACCCGGATCACCCCTGCTCTGCTCTTCATCCTCCTCCTCCTCCTTGCTTTTTCAGAACTAGTTCGTCAGCCTTGGCGCTTGCTCTTTCCCTGTGCCGTTCGTCCCTCCCGGGCAGCCGTGATCGTATAGTGGTTAGTACCTTGCGTTGTGGCCGCAATAACCCAGGTTTGAATCCTGGTCACGGCATTTATTTTTTTCTTTACCGACCCGGATCACCCCTGCTCTGCTCTTCATCCTCCTCCTCCTCCTTGCTTTTTCAGAACTAGTTCGTCAGCCTTGGCGCTTGCTCTTTCCCTGTGCCGTTCGTCCCTCCCGGGCAGCCGTGATCGTATAGTGGTTAGTACCTTGCGTTGTGGCCGCAATAACCCAGGTTTGAATCCTGGTCACGGCATTTATTTTTTTCTTTACCGACCCGGATCACCCCTGCTCTGCTCTTCATCCTCCTCCTCCTCCTTGCTTTTTCAGAACTAGTTCGTCAGCCTTGGCGCTTGCTCTTTCCCTGTGCCGTTCGTCCCTCCCGGGCAGCCGTGATCGTATAGTGGTTAGTACCTTGCGTTGTGGCCGCAATAACCCAGGTTCGAATCCTGGTCACGGCATTTATTTTTTTCTTTACCGACCCGGATCACCCCTGCTCTGCTCTTCATCCTCCTCCTCCTCCTTGCTTTTTCAGAACTAGTTCGTCAGCTTTGGCGCTTGCTCTTTCCCTGTGCCGTTCGTCCCTCCCGGCATTCTGTTTCCGGCCACGCCAGTGAACGGTCGCAGAATCATGAGCTCCGGTGGAGCGGCGATAGCGGCCCTTGCTGGCCGCGGAAACAGGTCCGACATTGAAGCAGATAAGGATTACGAGATTATTTTGCCTACTCTGCCAACAGGACGTGTTGTTCTCAATACGGTGGTTTTGCACGGCGACGTGCGAGCGCGGCCTTACAAGGTCGAAGACTTTCGTGACGCCTGTAAGGAGATAGCGCCACCCAGCGGCGTTCGTGAGGAGAAGAAGACAAAGCACGAGGAGCGCGTGCGGAGGGGTACGCCGGGACAGGTCGAAGAGGATTACGAGGCAGAGAAGAGAACAGCGCGGTGGACGACTGACGTGGACGAGTTCTGCTGGCTCCCCGAGTTCCGGGCTTGGACCTCAGCCGCAGACGTCCGGGCCACCAGACCTGGACATCCATCGTCGAGACCTCAACCACCAGGCCCAGGCGCCACTCTTCTCCGTCCATCCGTCAGCTGCTCCACACAGGCCGCTTCTGGCGCCTACGTGACTTTTCCGGGATACCAGACCTGGGAACCGTGCTGGGAGCCCACAGACGCCGACGCTGCGGTAGCGTCGCATCAACATTGGAACGCCCAGAGACTCCCTGACTGCCCGACACCCAGCCAGTCCTCCCCGCTCGTTGCTCGAATAAGAGACAAGTAGTGTGACTTTCCTCTTTGACTTTCTTTTTCCTGTATTTTTCGTAAGCACTTTGTTCTGTTCCCCCGTGTGTTTTTCCCGTGTGTTGCTGCCTTGCTCTCTTGTTCCTTTCCTTTTTTCTCGCTCATATTGAAATTGGTTTCCTTTCCGATAAAAGCCGCCTCGTTTATTGTTTGTACTTTTGTGTTTGTTTAAAATAAGACCTGCAATCTCACAGATCCTCACAACGCCCTCGCCCAAGCGGGTGCGCTCCCCGACGTTGTGGAGTTGGGGGCGTACCAAATCAACCATGTTTGGGCGGTGACACGCAACAGCGCTGAAGCAACGAAGCGATTGGCGGCTTTCAAGGAGCTTCCAGTTAAAGGACGCCGGTGTCTTATATTCGACCCCGAGGACCACGTGCTGAAACTGCGGCTACACTGGATGCTGCACGGCGTCGCCGACGAAGATATCCGGACTGCGTTTGCGGCCTTCGGGAACGTGACGGAGGTAACCCGTGAGCGTTGGCGAGTGCGAGGAGTGAAAGAAAAGGGCTCCACCACAAGGATAGTTCTGCTCAAGCTGAAGCCTGGAATGGAGGCGGACGAGCTCCCCCACCAGATAAGAGTCGCCGGCGAGCTTGCCCTTGTGGTCGTGCCTGGCCGGCCCATGCAGTGTTTGCGTTGTCAGGGAAGCGGACATGTCCGACGTGACTGCAAGATACCTCGCTGCTCACGTTGTCGACGCTTCGGACATTCGGAAGATGGGTGTGTCCGCACATACGCTGCCGCAACGGTGCCAGCGCTTAAAGAGGAGACACCGGAAGACGTTATGGACGTCGTCGAGGCTGAGGAAGCAGCCAAGGGGACTGATGGTGTGGAAAGCTCTGTGGTGGCCCCCAGCGTGACAACTCCGACGACCACTGAAAAAGAAGCGGGCGAGGGCGTGGACAAGAAACAGGTACTGCCATCCGTTGTTTCGGAGGTGCCTGTGAGCGAGGAAGCGCCCCTTCAAGGGACAAGTGTTCCGGCGTTATCGGCGGATGAGAACACAAGTGCGGAGAACGGCGGCCGGTCAACGAGCGCTGGCAGTGCGCCGAAGCGCCCGCACGCCGACGCCGGTGGCGGAGCGGATAAGCAGCTCCCTGGCAACGCCGAGGAACCACCAGCGAAAACTGTGCAGGGACGACGACCTTCCTTCAGACCGCAACCTAACATCGCGACGGGCCGAGGCCAGCCGAAAAGCCGCTCTCGCAGCACGTCCAGCCGATAATTACGATGGCGGCGTGACTTCTGGAAGCGTCTAGCGACGTGCTAGGCGCGAAAGGTAAGCACCATGCTCCCAGCGTCCTTCTAAAGTACGAAAATGGCGATGCAACAGTCACTGAGCGTAGCAACGCTTAACGTCCGTGGGTTTGCATTGAAAAGAAAGCAAAGTCAAGTATACCGTATTTTAACGGACCAGAACGTGGACGTGTTGGCGGTTCAGGAAACCAAAATAGAAGGGGAAGAGGACACGGGGAGCATGGTGCAGCGTTTCACGTCGAGGTACGATGTGGCTGTTAGTCACGCGGTTGGCACATCGGCCGGGTGCCTTCTGTTCGTTAAGAAGTTGCCAGGACTGACAGTGCAAGAAGTGATTTCATGTATGCAAGGTCGCTTTATTGTTGGTGACTTCGTTTTTCATGACAGCGAATGGCGCGTTCTTTGTGTTTATGCACCGAATGCGGCTGATGAAAGGTTAAATTTTTTCGTGAGCATCCAGTGATATCTAAATAGTGGGCGACAACTCGTCGTTATGGGCGATTTCAATTGTGTCTTAAGTGCTCGAGATAAGACAAGTAGCCGCGCCTTTAGAGACGCAAGCACGGATGTTTTGTCGCAGCTAGTTGGCGAATTTGCTCTAGATGATGTAGCGGAGTGTTTGGAGGGTGGTGGTGGAAAACATTTATTTACACATGCACTACTGGAGGTATTGTATGAGCTGACCCAGAGGGGGCCAGCCCTTACAAGTACTAGGTGGAGGTCCCTGGTTCGGGACCCCAGTGGCGTCGGCCGCCGCCCGGGCTCGCGCGACCAAGGCCCGTTGGGTTATTGCGGCCACAACGCAAGGTACTAACCACTATACGATCACGGCTGCCCGGGAGGGACGAACGGCACAGGGAAAGAGCAAGCGCCAAGGCTGACGAACTAGTTCTGAAAAAGCAAGGAGGAGGAGGAGGATGAAGAGCAGAGCAGGGGTGATCCGGGTCGGTAAAGAAAAAAATAAATGCCGTGACCAGGATTCAAACCTGGGTTATTGCGGCCACAACGCAAGGTACTAACCACTATACGATCACGGCTGCCCGGGAGGGACGAACGGCACAGGGAAAGAGCAAGCGCCAAGGCTGACGAACTAGTTCTGAAAAAGCAAGGAGGAGGAGGAGGATGAAGAGCAGAGCAGGGGTGATCCGGGTCGGTAAAGAAAAAAACCAGTCTTGGTCACAACATTTGGTCTCTTGCCTTCGCTCCTCCGAAACTCAAATTCAACTCTCAGAGGTGGTCTCGGATGTGGACAGCCACCTGCTCCACCTCTGGGAGGCCCGGCATTGCCTCGTCCGTCGGTGGCGCCGCCAAAAGCACAACCGAAAACTTAAAGCTCGCATCGCCGAGCTCACTCAACGAGCGGCTGAGTATGCGGCCCAACTCGCCGACTCCAACTGGGTGGCCCGATGCATGGCCGCAATGCCGATGGGTTGGGGTGAGGGGGGATAGCAGGGTTGGAGGGGCAGGCCCACACCATGTGGTAAATGTCCGAAGACTTCTCCGCACAGTGCGGACAGCTGCCCGAGAAAGAAGGGTCGAAGTGTTTGAGAGCTGCCGGGCACAGCAAAGTATTGGTATACAGGCGAAGCAAAAGCCGCTCCTCCGCCTTTGAGAGACCTTTACACGGGCGGGGATAAAGACCATGGCCAGATTTATAATGTAAAACAATGTCTTTAAAGGAGTAAGCGGGAGTGAATTCGAGTTCCTGATCGTCGGGGTCGGAGGGGAATGTCCGGTGAGAGAGCGCGCGGGCGGCGGCGTCAGCTGCCTCATTTCCCTCAAGGCCCATGTGAGCAGGAGCCCAAACGATACGCCGGTGCGCGGGGTCCCCGGTGTAGACGCTGTTTTGGAGAATGCGGTAGGCTAGATATGGTACCCAGCCCTGCTCGACGTTCCGACATGCCCCTCGCGAGTCGGAAATAATTGTTTTTGAATTGGAATCAGATGCAGCCAACGCAATGGCGACCTCCTCCGCGTGTGTTATGTCACGGGCTCGGAAAGTAAGGCCGTTCACTGTTTTGGATTGGTGGATGACTGCGGCCGTGTACCATCCCCCGTGGTGGGGGCCGGAGGCATCCACGTAGAATACGCCGGGTTTCGATCCATAGTGGCGGGCCAGGGCTTCCGCCCGCGCCAGGCGCCGGCCATTATGGTCTTCACGGTTCATGTTCGCGGGAAGAGGGCGCACGTGGAGGGCGCATCTCCACTGGGATGGAATACGTACGCGCTCTTCCATAAGAGTGGTGTGTTGGATGTGCAGTCGGGCAAGCAGGCGGCGACCCGACGATGTCTTTGAGAGACGTGTGTATTGGTTGGTCAAGTGGGCTTCCCGGAGCTCCCGAAATGTGTTCACCATGCCCAGCCCCAGGAGGCGCTTGTTGGAGGTGTTCACGGGGAGGCCCAGAGCTCGCTTAATAATTTTGCGGAGGATGACTTCGAGTGAATCCTCGTCTTGCTTCCGCAGGTGGAGGTATGGAGTCGAATATAGAATTCGGCTGGTTACAAATGCATGCGCCAGCCGCAAGGCGTCCTTACATCGTAACCCCCCGCGCTTGTTAGAAACCCGGCGGACCAAGCGGCCCACCTGGTCCCCCACCTGACGGAGTTTGGCCAATGTTGTTTCTGACCGTCTGTTTTGATGTATGAAGAGCCCCAGTACCCGGACTTCGATATTTTCAGGAATTGGACCTGTCTCAAGAGACAATGAAATTTTGGCTGTGCACTTTGGTGAGGGGCGTACGTGCACAAATTCAGACTTTTGGGTGGAGCATTGGAGGCCGCAGCGGCGAGCATAACGGTCCACTATGGTCGCCGCCTCCTGCAGGTTGGCCTCAATGTCTCCAAGGGAACCCTGTGTAGCCCGCAGGGTGATGTCATCGGCGTACAGCGCATGCTGCACACCGGCGACAGCGCCCAGCTGGGCCGGTAGGCGCATCATAGCCAAATTGAACAACAGGGGAGACAGCACCGCGCCCTGGGGTGTACCCCTGGTTCCTAAATGAAAAGGGCCATGTTCGTTATCCTGGACTCGAATGTAAGATTGTCTGTCGGTTAAAAATTGCCGAATGTATTGAAAGGCGTTTTTGCCGCAGTTAGTTTGAGAGAGGTGGGTGAGAATGATCTCGTGGGCAACGTTGTCGAATGCACCCTTCAAATCCAAGGCGAGTACGACCTTGTCATTGTGAGGGCATTCGACGGGGTCGAGGACATCCCGATTTAGTTGTAGCAGGACATCCTGTGCAGATCTTTGTGGGCGAAACCCGAACATGGTGTCTGCGAAAAGGTGTTTGGATTCCATGAACTCGGACAACCTGTCACGTACCATCGTCTCCATGAGTTTGCCCACACAGGAAGTCAGAGAGATGGGGCGGAGGTTGTCCGTGTTGATGGCCTTGCCAGCTTTAGGAATGAAGGTGACCAGGGCGGTCTTCCACTCGATGGGGAGTGGCACTTCCCCAAGCCAGATTGAGTTAATGTAATTCAATAAAGACAGGTATGCCAGGTCGGGAAGGTTGGCTAACAATTTGACTGTAATTTTGTCCCGACCCGGAGCGGTGCCGCGTTTCATTTTTGCCAGGGCCGCCCTCAGGTCGTGGAGCTGGAACGGTTGATCCAGCTCAACGTTCTCAGAACCTGCATAAGATACGCCGGCCCGCGGGGGTCCTGTGTGGTGCACAAGTACTGGTCCCGGAGCTTGTGCGCCAATTGAGTTGTGTTGCCCTGAAAGCTGTGTATTGCTCTTTGGAGGTGTTTTTGAGTTTCCATGCGTGTTTGCGTTGGGTCAATTAGGGCGCGAAAGAGCCGCCACGTGTTCCGGCTGGACATTTGCCGCGCGGCTGTATTGCATCGGGCCACCCAGTTGGAGTCGGCGAGTTGGGCCGCATACTCAGCCGCTCGTTGAGTGAGCTCGGCGATGCGAGCTTTAAGTTTTCGGTTGTGCTTTTGCCGGCGCCACCGACGGACGAGGCAATGCCGGGCCTCCCAGAGGTGGAGCAGGTGGCTGTCCACATCCGAGACCACCTCTGAGAGTTGAATTTGAGTTTCGGAGGAGCGAAGGCAAGAGACCAAATGTTGTGACCAAGACTGGTAGCCTTGCTCATGTATGGGTGTGGTAGTGTTATAATTTTGCCTGAACTTGGCCCAATCTGGGAGTCGGGCTTGCGTTGTTGGTCGTGCGAAAGGATGGGTCCTAATCATTGTGTTCAGGAGGCAGTGGTCGCTGCCGAGGGTTTCCTCGGTGTTGACCCAGTCTGCATACTGAATGTTGCGGGTGAAGGTCAAGTCCGGACAGGTATCCCTAGTCACGGAGTTGCCGATACGAGTTGGGTGGACTGGGTCAGTGTGAAGAGTGAGGCCCAGCGTTGACGCAAGCTCCGCCAACTTGCGTCTCCGCTTCTCTTCACGACAGTAACCCCACATCCGAGCTGGAGCGTTGAAATCGCCCACAATCAGGAGGGGGTTCCGACCCGCAACTCTCAGCGCGCGGCTAAAGAGGTCCGCGAATGATACATTCGGCAATTTCGGATTGCAGTATACATTGAGTATGTGTAGCGGTGCATCCTGCTTGCGCAGTGGGAGGAGGGTCACCATTACATATGAGTATTCAAGTTGTATGTCTAAGTCGACCTGGTTGGCTGTATAATTTCTATGGACTAATAGACAAGACGAGGGGTCCTGCTGGAACGTCGTATAATTTGTTAGTGCGGCGCCTTTCCCTGGCTCTTGGAGGGCAACCACGGCTGGCAAATGCTCAAAGGTTGAAAGGAAAAGTCGGAGGTCGGCCCGCTTGGAACGGGACCGGAGCCCCCGACAGTTCCACTGAGTAATCGTAATGGGGGAAGCCGATTTGGAAAGTAGGGAGCGCCTACACCGGGGGTGTCCCGCCATGCTCAGATTTAGAGGTGAGAGGTGGAAGTGAGGCTGCCCCCGAGCCAGATACCAGGGGCTGAAGCTCAGCACCTAGAGGGGGGCAGCTGTCTTCGTCATCGTCAAGGTCATTTACTCGGCGGGACAATCTGGAGGGCCGACCAGATACGTCCTTAAGAGGACCGGCTCTGCGAGAAAGGCGGGTGTTAGTCGCGACGTGTTGAGCGATCATAGAGGGGATAGCCTCCATGACTCTAGCGATGAGGCGTTCCATCGCTGTCTCCAACAGGGAGTCAAATTTGGAATTTAGACGGGCTTCGAGTTCGGCAAGGGAAGGTTCCAGAGCCGGCGTCGCCGCCGTCTCGCTCTCCATAGCGTCCGTGTCGGAGTTACTAGGGGGAGGGGGAGTTGTTTTAGCCTCTAAGGCTTCAATTTTGGCAAGTAGCATCTCGTTTTGTGCCCGGAGAGAAGCTACAATGTTGTGGAGCTCAGCGTCAGCCGCCGAGCGAGGGGGAGGGGAGAGGAGGTGGGAGGAGGAGGCAACCCTGCCTGAACCGCTCACCTGTTTGCCATTTTTGACGGCGTTGGCCCAGGAGCCGGTCGCGCCATTGTTGTCTTGGGAGCGGGCTTGCTTCTCCTGGCCGCCGTGTGGGGGCGTTGGTGGCACTTGACAGCTCTTGGCGTCCTTCCCGCTGGTAGGCGTCTGCCGTTTTGAAGCATCGCTGCCGATGCTGCTTGGGTGATGTGGCTGCCTGCCTGTCCCGCTGGATTTCCCGCCCTTAGGGGCGGCTGGCTTGGTATGGCGATATTTTGCAGTGCAGTCCCGCGAGTTCGTGGCATGGCCACCACCACAAACCGCACATTTTGGCTGACACTCGTGAGGGGTCCGCACCCCCTCTTTTACGGGTGCCTGCTGTCCACACAGGCCACACGTGTCTTGGGTTGGGTTGGGGCAAGAGTCCACCCGATGGCCGACAGTTCCACACAAGCTGCAGGCCGGAATAGAGGGAGCGCGCAGCGTGAAATACACGCATTTCCAAGGTTCTAGTTATTCCCGCCTCGACCGTGTTTATTTATCGTTGGATGCGATTCCGAAATGCCAAAATTATGTCGTTATGCCAATGTCTTTTTCAGATCACTGTCTTTTGAAATGTACAATCGGCCCTAGAAATCGAAGGAAAAAATTTGTGTGGGGACTGTGGAAGCTAAACTCCAAACTCTAGAAGATGAAGCTTTAGTTGAAATAATTGCAGGGAAGCTTAAGGAGATAGAACAACGGCCTTGCACCACCATTGGAGAGCAGTGGGAATGGTGCAAACAAGAAATTAAGATGAAAGCTATAGAAAGAGCCAGTTGTATTCGACATGACGAAAAGCGAGAAGAAGCTTGTTTAAGGGCGACACTAAATCAGTTAATAGCGCACGAGTGCAAAGTGCCAGGGGTCTATAATGACGATATCAGAAAACTGAAAAAGGAAATTGAGTTATTAGATGAAGATCGATATCGAGGAGCGCTCGTTCGCGCCAGGGCCGAAAGATGCGCAGCAGGCGAGACGCCCACTAAACGGGCTCTCGGCCTCGAGAAAGCGCATGCTCGTCGAAACGACATAGAAGAAATAGAGTGCAACGGCAACCTCGTGACAGATAAAGACGGCATTGCACGTGCGTTTTACGAATACTATCAGCAACTGTTTGCATGTCGCGACATGAACATGGACAGGTTTAAGCGCGTGTTTCTTTCTTCCTTGCCACGACTAGATGCTGACACAACAGAAAGGTTGGAGCTGCCGATTTGCGAACTTGAAGTTGAGCGTGCCATCGATAATCTAAATCCAGGGAAGTCGCCAGGGCCTGATGGCTTGAGCGCGGCTTTTTATAAAGCATTTAAAAAAGTGTTGTCCCCATTGTTAGCTGCAGTATTTAACGAAGGCTGCGATCTTAACTTGTTGCCGCCTTCTTTTGCGTCGTCACATACTGTACTAATCCCTAAAACAGAACAAACTGAGAAATTGAGATTGGTGACGTCGTACAGCCCAATAGCCCTAACAAATGTTGATTACAAGATACTAATGAAAGTACTAGCAGCCAGATTACAGACCGTTATTAAGGAGATTGTTGGGCCTCACCAGACTTGCGGGATCAAGGGAAGGACCATTGCTACGAACATACACAAGGCGAGATGCGTACTGGAGTGTTGTGATGCAACATGCGGTAGCGTTGCGGTTCTGCAACTCGACCTTGAAAAAGCGTTTGATTGTGTTTCACATGATGCCTTGTTTGCAGTTCTAGATTACATTAATGTGGGTTCTGTTATCAGCGAGGGTGTAGCCTTGGCGTACCGAAACTGCACTGCAAGATTAATTGTCAACAAGGAGCTTGGTGCACCCGTGAACGTGCGACGTTCTGTGCGTCAGGGTTGCCCCCTCAGCCCGCTTCTGTTCTGCATTTATATTGAAACTTTGTGCTTGTCAATCCTTCAGAATGAATCTGTACAGGGCTTCCAAGTCCACATGACGGAGGTCAAACTTTTGGCGTATGCTGATGACGTAGCCGTCTTCAGTACGAACAGAGAGAGCTTTAGCGTGGCAGTCGAAGCCGTGAAAGATTTCAGGACGACCACTGGAAGTCCGGTGAATTGGGGAAAGTGTCTAGGGTTTTGGCACGGAGAGTGGCCATCGACGCCTTACACGTTCGCCAACGTGACTTGGGCCACAACGCTGGTTAAGTACTTGGGTGTGCCTCTAGAATGCTATGAAGACAGTGAGCCATTTTGGCGCGATCAAGCCCAAGAAATACGTGAGAAGGCTGACAAATGGAGCGGTGTGCAACTGTCTATCTTTGCACGCGCAACGGTGTGTAATCTGTTTTTTGTTGCCAAGTTGTGGTATGTAATGCAAACGCTTCACTGTTCCAGGTTAAAGATTCAGAGGCTGCATCGGGTATTTGCCGCTTTTGTTTGGGCGTCGAATTGGGAACGGTGTAGACGGGATAACTTGTTTCGGCGTGTCAAAGAGGGGGTCTTGGGCTAGCACACTTATTCGCCCGACAGCTCGCAAACAGATTCATTTTCTTCCGCGACGTAACTGATCCATTTCTGCGCACTATTTGCCAAGTAAGGCTCGTGCGGGCGTTGCCAAATTTTGTTGTTGCCACAGAAAGTATGCCAGGGCGCCTCTTTGGTTTTTTAAGAGAGGTCGTAAACAGCGTCAGAATTTTGACAACTCGTTTTTCGATTGAATATTTGTGTTCAGTCAATAAGAAAAAATTTTATAAGGATGTGTGCCATGATTTTTTCTCCGTTCCTGTGTACAGAGCCTTGTACAGCGGCTATCCGGGTCAAGATGTATTGAAGCGGGTCAAAAGGATGCCAGTTTCCCCAGGAGTAAAAACGTTTTTCTTTAAGCTGCATACTGGAACGTTACCGTAAAAACATTTCTTGAAGAGAGGGGTTTTTTTCTGCCATGGGGGTCACTTTGTTTAATATGCAAACAGTCTGAGACAATAGATCATGTTTTTCTACACTGTTGGGAGGGGGTTTATTTTTGGGACGTGCTGCAGAGAACCCTTAAAAAAGACTTATCTTTAGATACACACAGCATCAGGTTCCTATCAACAGATAACGAAGACGGCATACCTTTTGATACCGTCATGTTAATCGGTCTGCACAGCCTCTGGCGGTCCCGGATGGCTGGGTATCATTTAGACACCGATGCTCGCCCTGCAAGGCTCTACTTTCGTGAAAGTATGCATGCCTTTGTTGAAATGCACAAATTGAAGAGTACAGTTCCAGAATGGCTGCCAAGATTAGAGCCCTTGATCCATTTGAGAGCATTTTAAAACGACAACGTCATCCCACCTAAGGATGATAGCTTCCTTATTGCTATCATTTCCACGTGGACTTTTGGCTGTGAGTTCGCTTAATTTTTCCGTGTACGATTTTGTACTGTGTAAGTGTCCGGAAATAAAGAAAAAAAAAAAGTTCGTCTCTCCCGGGCAGCCGTGATCGTATAGTGGTTAGTACCTTGCGTTGTGGCCGCAATAACCCAAGTTCGAATCGTGGTCACGGCATTTATTTTTTGCTTTTCCGACCCGTATCACCCCTGCTCTGCTCTCCATCCTCCTCCTCCTCCTCCGTGCTTTTTTAGAACCAGTTCGTCAGGCATGGCGCTTGCTCTTTCCCTGTGCCGTTCGTCCCTCCCGGGCAGCCGTGATCGTATAGTGGTTAGTACCTTGCGTTGTGGCCGCAATAACCCAAGTTCGAATCGTGGTCACGGCATTTATTTTTTGCTTTTCCGACCCGTATCACCCCTGCTCTGCTCTCCATCCTCCTCCTCCTCCTCCGTGCTTTTTTAGAACCAGTTCGTCAGCCTTGGCGCTTGCTCTTTCCCTGTGCCGTTCGTCCCTCCCGGGCAGCCGTGATCGTATAGTGGTTAGTACCTTGCGTTGTGGCCGCAATAACCCAGGTTCGAATCCTGGTCACGGCATTTATTTTTTTCTTTTCCGACCCGGATAACCCCTGCTCTGCTCTCCATCCTCCTCCTCCTCCGTGCTTTTTCAGAACCAGTTCGTCAGGCATGGCGCTTGCTCTTTCCCTGTGCCGTTCGTCCCTCCCGGGCAGCCGTGGGAATGGTGGAATCTGGCACTCCAATTCGTCCAAAAACTCGGGTTGGCTGACGGAGGGAGGAGGGGCTGACCGCCACTCTCTAATACGGTCTTAATCAACACCCTTCCTAATTTTACAAGGCGTGTTCACGTCCTCCTCTCCAGAGTGTCCACGTCACACTACGTCAGGGTGTTACCGGCGGGCGCCTCCGCGCATTCTTGTTGACGATGAAGTTCGCAATCAGCCGCTCCCTACTTTCTCCGTCGCACTAGAGTTTGTAAACTCTCAAAAAGTACACAAAAAAGTGTTAGAAGAAGCCCGCACCAAACTAGATTCTTTCGCAAGCGCGCCAATTGAAAATAAAAGAAAAACCCGGTGACAGTCCGGTCGAGCAGGCTGTCAGGCTAAAAACCGCTGCCGTTCCAGGGGGTCGAGCTAAGCGATCGTCGAGTCGGGTTGTGCCAGCCCGACTGAAGAGGGTGGGTTGACTCGCAGCCCGCACCTCAAACTGCACTTAATCCTCTTTCGCGCTCGGTGACAGCGTTTTCTGCAGGGGAGATCAGAAGCTGGCTCTGGCTTAGTACTCGTGCGGTGGCGCCTCGAAAGTCGACTCGCTAGTATCGAGTTCACCTAAAGAGGCAGTCATAGATTTGGATTGACTTTGCTGAACTCGTCCCCGCCACAGACGGATTCATGTAAACAAGGCTACTGTGCCGACAAACTTCCTTCTCACTCTCTTCTGGGCACGTCACACGAGTGATGAACTTCAAGTTGGCCATTCAGCTGTTTCGCGGCTGACGGTCAGTACGAAGGAGCGCGCCTCCACTTTTTCTCGTTTGCCGCGCGGCCGTACTGAAGGGGAGTGCGCGCGGTGCACCGTTGCCGCCTCGATACTGCTTCGCTCTTGTATGTACTGCGCGCCCATGAATTGGTGCACGGTTGATAGGCATTAGGGCGCTCTAGAAATAGGGCAGAACAAGGTATTGTCCTGTCAAGACTCCCGTCTGTGAACTCGATGAAGCCCTGTGTTGTTCCTGATCGTGTATTAGTGCATTTTATTGCAGCCGGAGCATGCTTTGATTTTTTTGTAACCTCGAATAAACGATTTTAAAAGAATGAGCTCCTAGCTTCAAGCTGTTAACAAGAGCTAGCCACAGACTACTGCGCACTAATTTCAATGTGTATTGTATGCGTGATCAATTGCAGAAAAGCGAGTGCGAAACACTGTTGGTTATTTAACAATAAATGGATTTGCTGCCTTCTCAGCAACCCTTGAAACTAACCGCGGTGATTCGTGCCAGAAACCGTCATCATAGTCAGCTTGACTATGCCCTCACCGTAAAACAGCGCGCTTACACGGGACGAAGAAAGAAGACACGCACACACACAGCGCTGACTTACAACTGCATTGTTTATGCAGTACAGTGGCATGACTATGCCACTGTACAGCAAATTCCCCTGCTATAATTTCCCACTTACCTGTCTTGTGTCAGCTCCAGCCGCCTTGTATCTAAAATATCCTAAACTCATCCGCCCAACCAACATTTTGCCGCCTTGAGAGAAATATTGTAGGCTATAACGTGCTGCCTAATTGTAGCGCCGAGTAAGGGCCGCAGGGGTCTTCGACGGAGGACTGCTCTCACGTCTCTCAGGGCTTATCACACTTTGTCAATAAACGTTTATTCACTCATTTGAGACCCTGAACGCATGTGTGCCAAGCGCCCAAGCGCCGGGCACTGCAGCACGGCGTACACGGACGCGAGACGCGCGTAAATATGTAATGCGAACTGAACTCGGACACTTCGCAGCAGCACACGCCGCGCGCTCTGCCGAATGCGTGCCTGCCGTAGCTGATCTCACATAGGGAAAACAAGATATTCGAGAAGGCGCTGGCACGGCGCCGAAAGTAACACGCAGCGCGAATTGCGGCGCTCTTTCGTACTGATCTCAGCCATGTTCAGCCGTGAAACAGCTGAACGCCGCACTTGAAATTTATCAGTCGTGTGACGTGCCCAAGAGAGAGTGCGGGCGCAGCTTCTCGTCACTCTCGCGCAGCTTCTCGTCTTTCTCGTCACTCTGTGCACCCTCGCAGCGAGCGCTCGACGGAGATAGCAGCGCCGCGGTGCGGCCCCACAGCCGCTCCTTGCGCCGTATCCGTGGACCGCGTATTTTTGACCGCGACTGTACATTAGTTGTACACGGGAAGAGTCCACACACTCACATTTAGCCTGCCTGCATATCCTGCACCAGTTGTAAAAGGGCTAAGCGCGCCCAAATAGCAAGACCTAGCATGTTTCACTCTAAGTCATACACCCGACCATGCGTTCAATGGGTGTTCCTCAAACGCGCCTGAAACAACGACCTTTCGTGGCCTCTAATAAAAAAAAACCCTTCGTGGCGTATTCATTCCTTGCCCACCTGGCGCAGTGGGGCTGGGTTGGAACCCAAATGGCCGCTATTTTCTGTTTACAGGAATTGTGGGATTTTTTCCGACTGACGACGGGCGACGCCGGGATTTAAGCTCAACGAGCTCCTTAAGCCCGGCCCACATGGAGCGATTTTCTAGCGAAAAATCCGCGAACGGAAGCCCGGCGGCGGCCGTGTGGCCGCCGGTGGCCGTTCGCCGCCAGCCAAGCATTGCTGACACGTTCGCCTGGCGGTCAGCCGCTCACCGGAAGCGACGAATGCGAGCTGTCAGCGCGGACCAGTGAGGGCGCTCTGCTCTCGCATCTAGCTTCCTCCCATCGCTTTCGATTCTACGAAGCAACCACAATCAACGTGGCGTCCAAACTTGCACGCAGCGATTATTAAGGCGCGTTCACACTTGTCAAAAAATCCGGAGAGCGAAACGGATTCGGCCGCTTTTGACGCCGACCGGGGCGGAAAGCGACGCGGCAAGGTCGATCGGTCCAGACCGATTTCCGCCGCGCGGCTACAAACATGGCGGCGCCCTTAGAGGCCGGACCGCTAGCTTCGGACTGAAATCTCGCTGTTGCTGCCTTTTTCACTGCGTTCACTGGACGTAAATGGAGCGCCGGTCTTTCGTTTCGTCTACCCAGCAGCAAACACTGTACACCAAATAGCCAGATAAAAGTAGAATATAATCTTATACAGTCACCTTCAAAATTAAACAATACACATCTTCAGCCTGGTTTCCGCGATCTGAAAGGTAGTCAAGAACAATATATAGAACACTAGTACATGCAACTCGCGTAGAGCCACATAATACTACCCAAAGGAAGCGCTACCAGAGTTTGTACAACGCAACTCAAAGAAGTTCGTGGGAAGCCGAACCACAGCAGTTTCATGTATTCCTCAACATGGGAGACTGAGGAGAGAAACACTTTGTGACAGGTCGTTCTTTGCCTTTGTTCTCAGGCTCCGCGAGAAGCATTGTTCTTGGCCAGTCGCCAAGAGGTAGCTGCCTCTTGGCGAAAAAAATGGCCTCGCTCTTCTTGTACGTCAATTACGCTGCCAGAAAACTGTATAAATACGTTGCAATAGTTTTTCCGAAATAAAGCTTAAAGTTTAGCTTCTCTGTCCGTGCCGTCCCTCTTCTTTCTTGTCCGTTGTCCTTTTGCCCTGGTTCCTCTTAAAGAAAAGAGAGAAGGAAGTCGTTCTGTTCAGTACCCGAAAGACTGTTTTTGCAAGAGCGGCGATTTCGAGTACCCAGCCCAAAGGGCAGCTGTCAATCCTAGATTGTCGAAAGAGGGAAGAACTTAATTCCACTCTCATTTCTCTATACTCACGTCATAATTCCCTTTATGTGTTCTTCCGCGGTTCAAGCACTGCCGAGATTTGGCCAGTTTGTGAACCTCGGCGAGGTTCTGGCCCAAATTCCGCGAATGACATTCACCTTGCCTAGACGTGCGCCACTATCCTGCCTGCTTGAAATCAAAATGAGAGCAGATATTCTCTGCAGAACAGTTAATTATTCCGCTTTACTCGACGACTACGATCTCATTTTGTAAGAAGTTAGTGATAATCTGAAATGATGAGTATGGAGCGCACAATAAAAGAGGGGGGGGGAGGGGGGAGGCAAGTTATACATAATAATAATAAACTCTCACAGCAGACGAAAGATGTGATTAAGAAACCACGAAGCACGAAAGCCTGCCGCTCCTGAAATGTAGCATAACTGCCCCAGTTCTAAATGATAATCAGTAAACATAAAGTAAACGTCCTAACGAAGTATATCACGTTGAAGTAAACTACAAGGAAGTAAGGAAGTAAACTGTGGTGAAATGTCTCAAAAAAACCGTTTCACGAACGACCCGGAATCGTTTAATTGGCTGCAATGCCGTATTGTGTGACACCACAAAAAAAGGAATGCGCTGACCTCACCCTCTCAGACCAGCAGCTGTTACAGTTGACAGCTGCGCCCCATCTTCATCCCTCCCGGTCTGTAAGAGGTTCGCTGGAAACCGCTCAAGGCCTCACTTCGCATGGTGGGCGCCGTTGATCCGGACAAAGGTCTGTCAAACACTTCTCCTCACAAAGGCGCGCCCATGGTGAAGTTCATGGATGCATCCATGACAGGCGAGCCAAGCCGCTGATTCCCGCTTGGTCGGACCTGTGCTAGAGGTCTGTTCGGTGGAAATGCACGGAGAGAACTCCTGCCAACCGCCACTGCACAGACGTTGCACAAGCCTGGCCAATCAGGAACCGCGTATCAAGGCCGGGTCTGGTCCTTGCCCTGAGGCAAACCTGGACCGCCACGCAATCCAATCGGCCCGAGCTCGAATCCGGTGGGTGATATCTTCACCACGCCCAGGTTGGAACCCGCAGCCTCCCATCGCACAATCATGCGGTTCTGTGCCGCACTCATGGGCTGGCTGGCATTGTAGGGTTACATGGGGCTTAAATGTTTGGAAGGTCTGGGGGAATCCGTGGCATTCGACTCCCTTTGCATAATTAAACTACTAGAGCTGCCGCCGTGTGCGTACCATGAAGCCGGATGGGTGAAGGGTAGGGACGTGCCAGTATTGGCCATTTTTGAACTGTGCATTAAGTGTACGTGTATTCGGTTCTTTGAACGAATAAAATTATTCGTGCACCAAGTTGTTCGCATATAATCGATTATATTCGTAATTTTTTAAACGCTTCAAGAATAATACGAATATAGGAGAAATATTCGAAGGGTTAATGGGATTCCGCGACATTCGACGCCGTTTTAACAACTCCAGGATTAGAGCTGTCGCCATGGCCGTATGATGGAGCTGGATGAGAGAAGAGTAGGGATGTGTGAATGTATAAAATTTATGAGCAGCGATTCAAGCAGTCATTGATTCGATTCATTTAAGGAATCGATTTGTGAACGTCTGAAAATTTTTGAAACTAATGAAACATATTGTGGATATTTAAAATGCCGCTCGTATGATTCGCTAGGAATTCGAGTTGGACACGTTGTAGTTTTCTTTGACGAGTGTGTAAGAAACTTTAGATCAATATTGATATATGCCTTCGAAGAGACAGAAGTAGTGCATGTACTAGAAGAGTAAGAAGTTAGTCGTCTCTCGCTCTCGCGCTCGGACCACTGAGGGACCGCCGCGATTATATAATTTCATCTGGTAGATTCCTCTGCTAGAATGTGAATTCACAACTTTTCTTTCTCCGTATTTTTTGTTTTGTACAAATTCTAGCTCTGCGTTCCAAAATTTTAAATTTACTCCATTCCCTGTACATGAGTGCGTTTGTATCCGCTATGCACCCTGGCCAATCCCCCGCCGTGGGTATGTGCCATTCAGCCTGAGGACATCATCATCATCATCATCACCGCCGCAGTTTTTTCGTCTGCTCCGGTGTTCTGTTTCGCGTTGCACGGTACAGTTTGGTGGAGCAGTGCTGGGTACGCTTCCCGACCTGCGCACTCTGTACAGCGTCACTACGGACCTCACACCGGTTCACCAGTGACCCAGCCGCCGTCTCTGCGCAGAGTCGCCTGAATTTTGTCCCCTTCCCCCGCTAACAAGGACGACCCAGCCTCGACCGTCGAGTCCAACTGCCTTGGCCACTGACACCAGGCGCCTGGCGCCGATCCTTTGCCACCCACCGCGAACACCGCCATCTTTTCACGTTGACGTGCTCGAAGACGCTGAGGATTGGCTGGAGACCTTCGAGCGGGTCGCACGCTACAACGGCTGGTGCGACGACCTCAAGCTCAATAACATATACTTTACCCGGGAAGAGTATGCCCGGACGTGGTTGGAAAATCACGAGGCTACCCTGCCCTCCTGGGAGACGTTTTGCCGGAGTCTCCTGGCCACGTTCACCAACGCTGACCGCCGGGAGAAGGCTGAAGCTGCGCTGCACTCCCGAAATCAACGCATGAACGAGAACTTTGTTGCCGAGTGCAGCTCCACGTGACTGCACCATCACTGCCATTCCGGAAAGGAGGCCATCAGCCATTGGATGTCCCGGCGTGACGTCACATCGACTGAGGCTACATAATCTGCGAGAGCTTCATCAAGCATCACTTGACAGCTACGGTAGCGGAGACGACGGCCGCGCTATATCTTCCGCCCATATTTTGCAGGTTGGCTAACAAACATTTTCATTTACTGCATGTAAAACTATTCAGTGTGAATCCGCTGCCATATTGCTGCCAAGCACTTTGATGCGCGTCTTGTTTTAGAACTAGTGTGCCTTTTTGGGTTGTAAAACGTCTGAGAAATGACGAAAGAACTTCAGAAAATGTTTGAAGACTTGAAGCGTGAAATAAAACAAGAGTTTCGCGACATGAAAGAAAGTATCGAGGGAGACCTCAGGAAAGATATAAGAGAAATTAAGACTAGCATGGGCTTTATTAACCAAAGCTATGAAGAAATAAAAGATTCCGTGAAAAGAGTTGAAATAGAGAACAAGGATCTGAAAGAAACAATCAGAACACTGCAGGAGGAACGTCAAACTCTGTGTGCACAACTAAAGGAACAAGAGTCTAGACTCGTGCAGAACGAACAGCACTCACGGTGCTTCAACATCGAAATCAAAGGAGTGCCACAGATAGACAGCGAAAATTTACAAGAACTGTCCAAAAAACTGGCTCAAGAAATTGACATGCCTCTGGAGGACTGTGACATTGAGGCTTGTCATCGTGTTCAAACTGCTGGAAATACTGCCTCCCCTAACATAATTTTGCAGTTTACACGCAGAGCTCGGCGAAACTCTTTCCTGGAAAAAGCTAAAAAGTGCAGACTTACGGCAAATGACCTGGGGCTAGAACCAAACAACCAAATCTTTGTAAACGAACACCTGTGCCCAGCCATGAAGCGCCTCTTCGGTGCTGCAAATGCAGCGGAAAAAGCGCAGGGCTGGAAGTACGCGTGGGTCAAGAACGGAAAAATTTATGTTCGCAAATCAGATACCACACCTGTCATCCCTATCACCTGCGTGGATGACATGACCAAGATGGTGTAAATTTCTTGAACCTATATAACTTGTTGTCCAGCCAATATGGGCTTCCTACCACAGGAAATTCATAAATTGGTTCTGACCAAAAAACCAGCCCTATCCTTTTTTCACCAAAACGTTCGCTCTTTAAAAAACAGGAAAAGTGAAATGAATGCCTTGTTAGATCTTTTCGGAGTGTCATTCACGGTGCTAATGCTTACGGAAACATGGTATGAAGAAGAATCGGCTGTATTTTACTTACCAGATTATCAGTGTTTCTTTCGCAATCGTCAGGACAAGAAAGGGGGTGGTGTTTCCATTTTTGTAAAAGCGAATATTATCTGTGATACCGAAGAACGATTCTGTGCTGTCACACCTGACTTTGAAGTGCTCACCTTGCGCCATCTTGATAATCTGTTTTGCGTGGTGTACAGACCACCATCGGGTACATTTAGCAACTTTCTGACCTTTTTAGACGAAGTTTTTGAGTATGCTGTGGAACATAAAGTGAATATATTTTTGGGTGGAGACCTGAACGTCAACATGCTCATACCTACGCCAAACCAGAATGAACTGAGCCTTACTATTTCTGCATATGGGCTATCGAATGTTATCACTCATCCAACACGGATCACAGAGCAAAGCTCTACTTTATTAGATGTGTTTATTACTAATGTTGACACTGACACAATATTCGCTGCAACTATTTATACTAGCATGAGCGACCATCTGGGAATATTTCTATTAGTGAATAAGCCCTTGCTGATCAAATGGAATACAGAGCAAACTACTTATCGCCAAGTAATTAATCCTTCTCGCCTTGAGTCATTCCGCTGCGCAATCGAGCACGAAACATGGGAGTCCGTCTACACACACAGTGATAGTAATACTGCATATTCAAAATTTATAAGCATATTTAAAGATATTTACCACCTACATTTTCCGTTAGTGCAAGTAAAGAAACCGAAGAAAGCGCGAAAACCTTGGTTAACGCGAGAATTACTGAATATGATTAAGCATAAACATGCGTTGTTTGCCAAATTTGTAAAAACAAAAGATTTAACAATACTTGCACAATTTAGGACCTATCGAAATAAAGTTACATCTAAACTGAAGCAGGCTAAAGATTCTTAATAAATATGTTCCGGGGTGAATGCGCAGAACGCCCAGATGCTGTTAGGCGCAATTTGAACCTATTATTACATCCCGGCATCAATGCATGTACGCTTAACTCCCTTACACATGAGGGAAAGCTACTCACCGGCACTTTTTTGGCAGATGGTTTTAACCGCTTCTTTATTGAACAAACTAAACACTTTAATCAGGACGTGAGTATCTGCCGCAATTACGCTGAGTACGTGAAAGGTAACGACAGTACGCAATCTCTTTTTTTTGCCCCAACTGATTCAATTGAAGTTTTCGCTTGCATAAATAATATCAAAAATAGCAAATCATAGGACTCGAATGGTATGCAAATATTGCCTGTAAAGCATGTTCTTGACGTCATTTGCCCTGTTGTTACCTACATATACAACCTGATTTTATCCACAGGCGTTTTTCCTAAAGAAATGCAGATTGCCCGAGTGGTACCAGTATTTAAGCATGGAGATAAAAAATTACTCAATAACTATCGACCGATTTTCATACTACCTGTGCTTTCTAAAGGTATTGAAAAAATAATCCACACCGGAATTAAATCATATTTTGATGACAATCGCTTATTACTTGACTTCCAGCATGGCTTTAGGAAGCACAGGTCTACTGAAACGGCGCTTCTAACACAGAAAGAAATTATAATAAAGTCTTTCACAGAAAATAAACTCGCCATTGGTATATATATCGATTTTTCTAAGGCATTTGACCTCGTTAATCATAATATTCTTCTTTTTAAATTAAATAGGTATGGTGTACGTGGCGTAGCGCTAAATTTATTAGAATCCTACTTATCATACAGAGCTCAGTACGTAGATGTAAACAGAGCAACTTCTTCTACCCTCTCTATAACATGCGGAGTGCCCCAAGGCAGCATACTTGGGCCATTACTGTTTTTAATTTACATAAATGATATTTTCCACAGCACAAGTAGCGCTCATATAGTATCATATGCTGATGACACATCTTTTTTTATCACAGGTACTTCCGAAACAGACATTGAAAAACAAACAAACAGTGCACTTACTGAACTCGGCTTATGGGCAGAAGCAAATTATCTGCGAATAAATCCGATAAAGACAAAAATTATGTTATTCCGTCCTAAGGGAAAGAAAATATCACATCCTATCAAAGCCGTATTCGATAATCAGCCTATTGAACTCGTTGAGTCTGTAAAAACACTGGGAGTAACCTTTTCAAGCAATTTATCTTGGAATGCACTCATAGAATACATTCGTTCTAAAGTTGCCTCAGCCCTGGGTATACTTGCGCGTTTTAGACACATCTTTCCAACAAAGGTAAAAATCATGCTTTACAATGCGTTAGTACTTTCTCATCTTCAATATTGTAACATAGTTTGGGGCACAACAGGCATAACTAATCTTCGAAAGATACATCTGCTTCAGAAAAAAGCAGTGCGATGTATTGCCAATGTACCATTATTTTCTTCTACCACTAGTCTTTTTGCAAAGTATGAAATTCTTCCCATATTCGCATTTTATACTTACAGACTACAATTAAATTATAGACCTCAATTAAAACACCCCAATAATCTCATCATTTTGCTTGCACAACTCAGAGAAAACACCAGCTGCCGTGACACGAGACATAGAGAAACCTGGTTTGCCCCAACACCAAGAGCCCACTATATGAATGAATCCATATGTTATAACCTTCCAACTCTGCTGAACAAATTAATCCAAGAAAATTTTGATATAACCAACAAATCACAACTTGAAATTCTGGAATATTGCCGGACAAACTGTTTTCCTTGAATTTCAGGTGCCGTTTATTATTTTTATTTAATTTTATTTGCGGTGTTCTTTTGTGATGATTTATGACATTATCCTTTTTTGTGTGTTCGTTAGTGCATGATGTGCATAAGTGGTCTGTAAAATGCTGATTTATGTATTTTTTTTTCAGCAGTGAGTGATGTATTCATCTTGTAGATATATATTTTTTTATGTATGTATGTACGTATGTATGAGTATAGCCATCGTCTTCCTCCTGTACTGTCGGGAATGTAAAGGAGCCGGGACCCTTTGTCAAGCTGTCACCGCAGCTTTTAGTCCCGGCTCCTCCTTCGTAACAAAGGAAATAAACTTCAACTTCAACTTCAACGTGCGCATGTATACCGAAGAGATGGCCCGTCTTTTCAAGCGCGCCGGCCCCAACATGACAGAGGAGAAGCTGCGCCATCTCATGCGTGGTATTAAGCAGGAGCTGGTCGCGGGCCGCGTTCGCAGCCCACCCCGAACGGTGGCAGAATTTCTAGCCGAGGCGACCGTGATGGAGACGACGCTGCAACAGCGGGCCCGCCAGTGCAACAGGGACATCAACAGCATGGTGCCCGAAGGCTTTTCGTCATGTCTCGGCGGCAGTGGAGACACCTTGCGTGAACTAATTCGCTCAGTTGTCCGGGAGGAACTTCAACGGATCTATCTGTTCCAGGTTGCGCCTGCGCCGCTGGCAGCGTTGACCGAAGTCGTCAGGGACGAGGTGCGACAGATTGCGCAGGCACCTCCTGTCCCCGAAGCGCCGCCCCGGTTCGATGACAGACCCACGTACGCATCCATTGTACGTTGCACGACTGGCTACGGTCCCATTACCCAAACGCCTGGCGTGAGCAACATCGGCATATGTCACGCAAACGTGTCTGGCTACGGTATGACTCCGACGACCCCCGGTAGAAACATCGCCGCATATTCCGCAACCGCATCTGCTACAGCTGGGCCGCGCCCTCGCAAGTCGGATTTGTGGCGTACACCGGACCGCAGGCCTCTCTGCTACCGCTGTGGGGAGCCCGGTCACCTCTACCGAGCATGTCCGTACCGCCAAGTGGGCCTTCGCGGTTTCCATCTCGACGCAGCTTGCCCTCAAAACGGCGAACGACCGCATGAGATTGCGCAGCATCTCTGGGCACGCCAGAACCCTGTCTACTCTGGAAGGCGCGAGTACCGTTCGTCTTCGCCTCTCCGTTATCGCTCTTCCAGCCCTGGCCGCCAGAGTAGCTCTGCTGGCCATCGCTCGCCGAGTCTGCGCCGGAAAAACTAACACCAGCGACCGCTGGAGGCAAGGCCGCTGACGTCGGGACGTGCAAAGATCCTACATCGCAAAACACTCGAGCCGACGATACCTGGACAGAGAGAGGCAGCGACAGTATCAGATACGCTGTATCCGATTTGCCTGTGACAATTGGTGACACTGAGATTACCGCGCTGCTCGATACCGGTGTGATTATCTTGTCATGAGCCGTGCCTTTCCTTGAGAACTTATGAAGGTTCTGACACCGGGGACGGGGACCCCCATTCGCACCGCTGGTGGCCACCTAATTTCCCCTGATGGGCAAGTGCACGGCTAGAGTTGGGATTAGTGGTTTCACGTACGTTGGTGAATTTGCCGTACTCCCTGAGTGCTCCAGAGACTTAATTCTGGGGATCGACTTGCCGCAGTGGAACGGCGCTGTGATTGACTTTCAGGAGGCACGTGTCAAGTTCTCGACCAAACAGATCGGGGCGCGCTTTGACTGCCGCGATCCCGGCAGCAACGCTCTGTACATTGTCGAGAACGACGTTACGGTGCCGCTGCGGTACAGTGTTCTGGCGCTGGTGCTGAACGACCTCTTTCACGACTACGAGGGCCTCGCGGACGGCCATACTCCACTGGTGCTTAAGCTGGGACTTCCCGTTGCAAGACGTCTCGTGCAACTACGAGAGGGCCGTATCCACGTCCTCCTGACTAACTTTGCCAACGAATATCAGCATCTGACCAAAGGCATGGCTATTGCCTTCCTCCACGACGTTGCTGAGGTTCCAGGTTTGTGCACCGTGGGAGGACCCACCACGGAGTATGCTGGCCCAGATCACGTTCTTCACTCAGTCAGAATAAATCCTGCCCTGCCGTCGGTTCATAGGGATCTTCTGCCGGACCTCTCGTTAGACTTTGTGGACTGTTTCGCTACGTGCTCGAAGATCGGCTGAACTCCACTCGCCAAGCATCGTATCATCACTGGCGAGACTACGCGACCCGTCTGCCAGCGCCCATACGTGTTTCCCCGGTAGAGAGAGAAGCCATTCAGAATCAGGTTGCCGAGATGCTTGCAGACGATGCCATTCAGCCGTCCACCAGTCCATAGGCATTGCCTGTGGTTCTTGTCAAAAAAAGGATCATACTCTGTGTTTCCGTGTTGACTACAGAAAACTTAACAGCGTGACCAAAAAGGACCTTTACCCGCTGCCCAGGATGAATGACGCGCTCGATCGATTGCGGAACGCCCGATACTTCTCGTCATTAAATTTTAAAGCGGGTACTGGCAAATCGAAGTGGATGAGACAGACCAGGAGAAGACGGCTTTAGTGACGCTCGACGGCCTCTATGAGTTTAAAGGGCTCCCATTCGGTCTGTGCTCAGCACCGGCCACGTTCCAACGCATGATGGACACTGTTCTCTCCGGCTTGAAGTATCAGTCCTGCCATGTGTACTTGGACGATGTCGTTATATTTTCGACCACCTTGACCAACACTTGGAGCGGTTGCGCATTGTGCTACTAGCACCCCAAACCGCGCAACTCACCATCAAAGCCGAGAAATGCTGTTTTGGCTTTGAGGAACTTCGCTTTCTTCGTCACGTTGTCAGCGCACAAGGTGTTCACCCGGACGCTGACAGGACCGCTGCAGTCTCAGGTTTTCCACGGCCAACTGACAAGAAGGCCGTTCGCCGGTTTTTGGGCCTGTGGTCCTATTATAGGCGCTTTATTCAAGATTTCTCGAAAATCGCCGAAACACTAAACGCGCTGACCCGTGACGACACGCCCTTCCTGTGGGGAACCGACGAAGAGGCTGCATTTGTCGAGCTTCGCAGCCGTCTGCAAAGCACTCCAATACTCGGCCATTTCTACGAACATGCTGCCACGGACATCCACTCTGATGACAGCAATGTTGGCCTTGGTGCAGCGCTGATCCAGTGGCAAGACGGTGCTGAACGGGTCATCAATTATGCTAGTCGAACACTTACGCGCTCCGAGATCAATTATTCCACGACGGAGAAAGAAGGTCTTGCAGTGATATGGGCCATCTGTAAGTTATGACCGTACCTCTACGGACGACCCTTCTCTGTTGTAAGCGACCACCACTCCTTATGCTGGCTGGCGAGCCTCAAAGACCCCTCAGGACGCTTGGCTAGATGGAGCTTACGCTTGCAAGAATACGACTTAACAGTAGTTTACAAGTCTGGCCATAAGCATCAGGATGCGGATTATCTGTCGCGCGAGCCTATCCCAATTAATACCGAAGATACCACCGATGATTTTCCTTTCCTGAGCTCTGTTAGTACCACCAAAATGGCGCAACTTGAGAGGACGGACTCTGAGTTGGCGCCGCTCATCGATTACCTCGAAGGCATTGAAGCTCCCATTCCGGGAGTTTTTCTTCGAGGGCTCCACACCTGCACTTCACGGTCTGGTGTTCTCTACAAGAGCAACTTTGCCAACAGCGAAGAAGCGTTCCTACTTGTCGTACCATCACAGCTGCGGCCTGAGATCTTGTGTGCCTGTCACGATGCTCCATCTGCCGGTCACCTTGGAGTCAGCCGTACACTCGCGCGGATCAGACAAAAGTATTGTTGGCCCAGATTACTCCCATCAGTGCGGGCCTACGTAAAAACATGCCGTGAATGCCATAGTCGGAAAACTCCTCCATTGAAACCAGCCGGATTTATTCACCCCGTCGAACCACCGCAGACCCCTTTCCATCAAGGGGGCGTGGACCTCCTTGGTCCATTTCCGAAGTCTTCGTCTGGAAAGCGTTGGATAGTCGTTGCGACTGACTACCTCACACGGTACGCTGAGACCACGTCTCTTGCCAAAGGCACTGCTGCTGAAGTGGCACAGTTCTTCGTCCTCAACATTGTCTTGCGTCATGGAGCACTCGCCGTTGTTGTTACTGACCGGGGAGCTGCTTTCACGGCCCGTTTAACCCAGTCCGTGATTACTCTAACGCACACGAGCCATCGACGTGCTACGGCGTATCACCCGCAGACAAACGGGTTGGTAGAGCGACTCAACCGCGCACCAGTCGACATGCTATCAATGTACGTTGACTTCGAGCATCGAACTTGGGACACCATTCTGCCGTACGTAACGTTTGCGTACAACACCGCCCTACAGGAAACAACCCGACTGAACCCTTTCAGCTTGTCTTCGGTCACCAGGTGACCACTCCGTTGGATGCTATGTTGCCCGCCGACCCTTACTGCAACTCTGACGCTGACCTCGACGTAGACACCTTCGTTCAGTGTGCTGAGGAAGCGCGGCAACTGGCACGCCTGCGAATCCACCGTCAACAGGAGACTGACGCTGCTAGGTACAACTTTGGACGCCGTTTCGTCAGTTACGCACCCGGTGACCTTGTATGGATTTGGATGCCTGTTCGCCGCCGCGGGCTTTCTGCTGCGCCGATACTTCGGCCCTTACGAAGTCGTGCGCCGCATAAGTGATGTGACTTATGCAGTTGCTCCCGCCTAGACAGCTTGTTTATCGCGCCGGTCGCACTGAACTGAAGTAGTGCACGTTGTTCGCATGAAGCGTTACCACGACCGGCTACCTGACGGAACTGCGGTTCACTGCAGCTGCGTTCTAAGCTTTCGCTGACTTTTCTCTCCTAGCCGCATCGTATCGATGCTGCAGAAGAGGGGGGTCAGTGATACATGCCTTTGAAGAGACAGAAGTATTGCATGCACTAGAAGAGGAAGAAGTTAGTTGTCTCTCGCTCACGCGCTCGGACCACTGAGGGACCGCCGCAGTTTCCTTGTCTCTGCTCCGGTGTTCTACTTCGCGTTGCACGCTACAATATTATATGCAACGGTCAGAAAGAAATAAATTTCGAGAACAGGTAGTAGTTCTATTTAGCACCCGAAAGGCGGTTTGTGCAAGAGCTGCGATTTCGAGTAGACAGCCCAAAGAGGACCTGTCCACCCTAGATTGTGCGAAAGAGGGACGAACTTAATTCAAATGAAGCATTCTTTTCGTCTTTTATTGACAATTCTCTATACTCGCGTCATCCTTCGCTTATGTGTTCTTGGACAGCTCAAGCACTGCCGATTGTTGGCCAGTTTGTGAAGCTCAACCAGGTTTGGACGCAAGTTCCGCGAAAGCCATGGACCTTGCCTAAAGCTCCTCCCCTATTCTGCCTGTTTGAGATCAAAATGAGAGCAGATATTCCCTGCAGAACAGATTTTCCGCTTTAACCGGCGTCTATGATCTCACTTTTTAAGTGGTTAGTCATAATCTCAAATCAATACGGAGCGCACGATAAAAGTAGGGACTATGTATGTTATTCAGGATACTAATAAACTCTCATCGCACGAAAGATGTGATTAGATGTGCACCTCCAGAAATGTAGCATAACAGCACCGAGTGTAATGATATTCAGTGAACAAAGTAAACGTCCTAAGGAAGTATATCACGTGGAAGTAAACTAAGGAAGTAAGGAGGTAAGTACAGACGTTTCCGTCACAGCCGCAATCGCTATTTCTACCTTCTCTGAGTGTATGCACCCTCTGAATATCACCCATGAGCTTCCCGCTGAGGGCACTATTTGGTTTCTTGACCGAAAGCTGGTTTCTGTGAAGCATGTTTGCTGGATGTATGAGCCAAGAGATGAGAAGCCCCCATTAGTAATCCCTTTCGTCTGCGCATAGGTCAAGCGAGGAGCTTTGAAGACGTGCTTTTCAAATGCAGTTAGCAAGTCCGGCACATGCCTGATAAAAAGTCGTTTTTATAAGCAGGCGGATCGCCTCAGAGCAACAGGATTGCCGAGACACATGCTTCGGTCGCTGAGAGCTTGCATCAGCAGCAGAAGGCCAAGAGGACTTTAACTGATGGAAAAAGGGGCAGCAAGGCAGTGATGGTTCCATATATCTACAAGCTGTCACACTACCTCAAAAAAGTAGCACTAAAAGGGAGTGAAGGTGTCTATGTCTGCACCGGAAACATTCTCCCGCCTTTGCAAGGCCCCCTGTCCTAACAGCAGGTTTCAGAATAGTTGCACGATTCGGCATAGAAACCCCTTTGTGCCGTACACTGAGGAAATAACCTACAAAAGCCCGCTTTATTGCGTCAAGGCGTACATTTGCCAGTCAGGCAGATGCTTTAACGAGTGGTTAAGCGAACACCACAGGGAAGTTCGGGATTTCGGTTTTAGCAATTTGGCACGGCACTGTCGTGCTCATAAATGCAAGCCTGGTTTTAAAGAATATGACGTGATTGGTACAGATGCGGATAGATTAACAAGAGAAATTATCGAGGCCGTCACAATCGAAAGAGCTGCACCTGAAAGCTGCGTCAACAGTCCGTCATTGTCGCTGACATAGAAATATATGAAATTTTTAGACTGAGGGCAGCATGCCAACCGGTGAAACGGGTTGAATTTGCTTTTTAAGGTCATTGTTCACAAATTTACTTGTCTAATCTGACACGTATCGTTTTTCTGCAGGAATAAATTCTATGTGGAGCGAAATAAAGCCTTAGTGGAAGTTAGCGCTTGTGTTTATAATCTGAGTTCTTGCTGCGCTATGGAACATAACACATAACCAGTAGACTGAACCATCACCTTGGTAAGGAAGTCAACTAGGGTGAAATGCCTTAAAAATTGGGTGACACCGCAAAAAAAGGAATGCGCTGACCTCACCCTCTCAGACTTGCAGCTGTTACAGTTGACAGCTGCGCCCCATCTCATCCCTCCCGGTCTGTAAGAGGTTCGCTAGAAACCGCTAAAGGCTTCACTTCGCATGGTGGGCGCCGTTGATCTGGACAAAGGTGTGTCAAACACTTCTCCTCACAAAGGCGCGCCCATGGTAAAGTTCATGGATGCATCCATAACAGGCGAGCCAAGCCGCTGATTCCCGCTTGGTCGGACCTGTGCTAGAGGTCTGTTCGGTGGAAATTCACGGAGAGAACTCCTGCCAACCGCCACTGCACAGACGTTGCACAAGCCTGGTCAATCAGGAACCGCGTATCAAGGCCGGGTCTGGTCCTTGCCGTGAGGCAAACCTGGACCGCCACGCAATCCAATCGGCCCGAGCTCGAATCTGGTGGGTGATATTTTCACCACGCCCAGGTTGGAACCCGCCACCTCCCATCCCACAATCATGCGGTTCTGTGCCGCACTCATGGGCTGGCTGGCATTGTAGGGTTACATGGGGCTTAAATGTTTGGAAGGTCTGGGGGAATCCGTGGCATATGACTGCCTTTAGATATTTACACTACTAGCGCTGCCGCCGTGGGCATACCATGAAGCCGGACAGGTCAAAGTAAAGTGGGGACATGCCAGTATTGGCAATTTTTGAACTGTGCATTAAGTGTACGCGTATTCGATTCTGTGAACGAATGAAATTATTTGCGCACCAAGTTGTTCGAATGTAACCGATTGTATTTATAATTTTTTGAACGCTTTAAGAATAATACGCACAGAGGAGGAAAATTCGCAAGGTTCATGGGATTCCGCGTCATTCGACGCCTTTATAATAACTCAAGTATTAGAGCTGTCGCCATGGCCATACGGTGGATGGGATGAGAGAAGAGTAGGGTTTGTTAAAAATTTAGGGACAGCGAATCAAATATCCCTGATTGGATTATTTGAAGGAATCGAATGGTGAACGTGTGAAAATTTTCGAAACTAATCGAACATTTTTTGGATATTTAAAGTGCCTCTCGTATGATTCGCTAGGAATTTGAGTAGGACACGTCGTAGTTTTCTTCGACGTGTGTATAAAAAAACTTGAGCCGTTTCGTCACTGAATATAAATCTGCCGCGATTAAACTTCGCTCTTTTATAGTCGAACCGTTCATAAAGTTTACCCAGAGCCTCCAAACTTTGTCGACCTGGCAGCAGTAAGTCAGGTTCACAAAGCCCACTTCGAAACCAGGTCTGAGAGATAAGACACATCAGCAGCTATTGACACAATTCTTTCCAGTTTTAGCGACACTTTTCAATTTCATTAAGGAGCAAGCAACATTTTTCTCGCGAGGTTTCGTCCTCAAAAACACAGCTTTACTTTGTCACATATTAAACGAACTTTTTGTAAAAAATGTCAAGAAACTTTGGTAAGGAGGTTCATTCATAAAATATTCGAAAAGAATTTCGAGGAGCAAGCACAGGACACAAAGCAGTCTGACGCAACGAATATTTGGTACGTCTTATACACTCTACTTCGAAATTAAACAAGACACACTCTTTAGCATAGTTTTAATGGCCGAAAACACAGTCGAAAATATTTATTTTAAGCCCATAGGGCATGTAACTCGCGTAGCGCCACAAAGACCTGCGCTGCCTAAAGGGAGCGCTGCTAGGGTTCAGTTCAACACAAATCTCAGAAGCTTGAGGGAATCTGAACCATAGCGAGCTTGTAAAATCCTGGACATAGTAGGCGTAAGAGAAAAACATTTTGACACCAATCTTCCTTCGCATTTGTTCTCAGGCGCCTAGGCGCTGCGCTCGGGCGCCACAGATGTGTCCATGGGGATGGGGTTTAAGACAGGAATATTGCCTGTCTTTGAATTCTACGGGTGCCGAATACCAATGTTTCTATAGATGGAACATTTGCGTCAGACTGACTAGCAGTGAAGGGCGCAAAGGCATTTCGACTACTTGTAACTACGTTTGTTCTGTTTTCTTTATTTCGTTTTTTTTTTCATCTGCGAAAGGGCTCCACAAACGCAAGGCTGTGCGAAGGCCCAAAATCATCTGTTAGCCTATAATAACCCAAATTCTTTAGCCTGTTGATTACCATGCATTCAAAACTCCTGATCAAAGTGTTTGAATTTCCAGACCTCGTCATTAATTGGTCCTTGAACGCAAAAGCGTAAAAACAATTGAGGTTCTTTAAGAAAAATTCATTACATATTATTAGATTTGAGCCAACTTTTATAATATCTGAGCGTTAATGTCCACAAAAAGGTGTGCTAACGCGCAGGCGCAAGCAGAAATTCAAGTGAGAAATTCAAAACTTCTCTATCATGCGTGAATGCAGCATTACGACCGCATACATTTTTGGCTGTTTTCCGTTAGGTCTAGCTTTTGCACGAATATATCTTTTCGTGGGCGTCCTGCATCTCTGGGAGCTTATACTTTGGCCTTGCGTTCATAATTATGTTGGGGAAGTGCGTCACTTGAAGTAAGCTAGCAGTTCAAGTAGATGTGCTGGTAGGAACTAAAATTATTCACATTTGGTGCTTTGTATCATATATGCAACCTTGGACGTTAATAGGTGGATTAAGCTGATAATAAATACTATAGTAGCGATGTTTTTGATAACCTTTGTACACTATATAAAAACTAAAATTTCTTAACAAGCGTGTATTTTGAACGGAAATAAAAATTTCTTTTTATATGTTCTAATTTTGAAACTTTCCCAAGTAAAAGGTTAAATTGGGGAAATATTGAAGACGCCTTTATCCGGAAGTAGGTACAGTTATGGTTATGATGATGGTGACGATGATGATGCCGATACTGAGCGCAAGTTTGGAGAAATCTTTGAGAATAAAAATGTTGAATCCGATTTAGTCGCCTCAGTTGCACTTGAAGAACAGAAATAGTTTTCCGACTGATGCATAATGTTCCAGTGTCAGTCCTTCCAGGTATCAAATTTTTGGGACATACCTTGAAGGCACTGAGGAAGAGAAAATGCTGAGAGGCTAACCAGAAGGGCGCTCTAATTACACCCTTAAACTTGAGTAAGAGAAGTCTGAAAATGAGGTTGGCATGAGAGTTCTTGTGTAATGAGCAAGGAGAGCATATATGAACATGTATGCGAGAAACTTGTTTCTGTGTCGCACAAGCCTGACACCTTCAGGAACCAGCCAGGACAACGCTAGTGTTTAGTTAGCGAAAACTAAGGCGGATTTTACCGCTGCTTCAGAAAAGACATAGCTCGGCCATTTACCAGCCTAGTCCTGCCATGATGACATTTTGAGGCTCACAACAATTTCTCCATGCATATTACTCCGCCCATACTTGGCGTGTTTTCGAAGACGGCACGAAGTATTTTATGTGATGCCCACGTTTGCCGGAAGGACTTTTCTTAAGTGCCTTTCTTAAGTACTCCGTAAGTGCGTGCAAGGCAGAAATTTAAAGGAGCATATGTGTGTGCTATTCATTCTTTCTCTCTTCTTTAACTTAGGGCACGTGTCGTATAGCTTTTTATAACGATTGTTCAAGATAATGCAGAATACCTTCATAATACCGCATACCACCGCTATATAATAGACAGATGTTGACGAAAAGAGCATCGCCATGATATATCTGCTCTCACTCCTTATTTACATCGAACACACTGCAGGTCGCTTCTCAACAAAGGGCAAGCGTATGTTCGCATATACAAGCTTGGTAGTTTTTAGGCCATGTAAAACTTCTTATAAAAACAAAATAAGCGATCTGCGTGCTAGTTTCACCTCGCATTAATATGAAAGGCTTAGTAAGCCTGTAAGCCTGCTGAAACAATTAGTGGATTAGACCATTTTTCGACGCCACCTTTCTTACCCGCCGCTGGCCGTTGAGTTGAAGGTCCTAATACATGCAACGAAAACTAATTACACGAATGATCGGTGCCGGAAATATTCACAAAAAGAACCACTACTGCCGTACACGCAGACAATCTGCAGAAGTCGGCAGATTGCAAACTCCGCGATAATGTTCCTTGATATTGTTGGTTAAGCTAAGGAGCCCGAATAAGCCGCTTTTTCCTGCGCTTCGAAAATAGTTAGCGGTTGCAGTTAATATAGGCAAGCTGTTGCTCTAAACTCCACGCCAACTTATCTTGATATTGTTGGCTAAGCAAGGGAGACATAAAAGGCCCTCTCTTTCTACGCCTCGGAAATAATCAGCGTTTGCAGTTAACATTTATTCTTCTTAAACTGAGTATATTGGCTAGAGAGTCGTGCTAAAAATGGCCATTATACAAGGAATCGTTTAGGCACGTCAGGTTGCATGAAACGTCGACATATGGCGCCAGCATACGTGCAGAAGAGCGCTCTAAAAGAGCAGAGACTAACACTTCATGTGGAAGTCTTGCAGCCCAAAATTACGGAGCAGTTACGGAATTTCTCCCTCTTACCTTTCTCTTCATTACCAAAAAAAAAGTTGTCGAATACAGCCTGTTCATGTAATGTTTGATTGTCAAAACGAAAAAAATTTCGAGAACAGGTAGTAGTTCAATTTAGCACCCGAAAGGCGGTTTGTGCAAGAGCTGCGATTTCGAGTAGACAGCCCAAAGAGGACCTGTCCACCCTAGATTGTGTGGAAGAGGGACGAACTTAATTCAAATGAAGCATTCTTTTCGTCTTTTATTGACACTTCTCTATACTCGCGTTATCCTTCGCTGATGTGTTCTTGGGCAGTTCAAGCACTGCCGATTGTTGGCCAGTTTGTGAAGCTCAACCAGGTTTGGACGCAAGTTCCGCGAAAGCCATGGACCTTGTCTAAAGCTCCTCTCCTATTCTGCCTTTTCGAGATCAAAATGAGAGCAGATATTCCCTGCAGAACAGATTTTTCGCTTTAACCGACGTCTATGATCTCACTTTGTAGCTGGTTAGTCATAATCTGAAATCAATACTGAGCGCAGGATAAAAGTAGGGAGTATGCATGCTATTCAGGATACTAATAAACTCTCTCATCGCTCGAAAGATGTGATTAAAAAAATTCAAAGTATGAAAGCCTGCACCTCCAGAAATGTAGCATAACAGCGCCAAGTGTAATTGATAATCAGTACACAAAGTAAACGTCCTAAGGAAGTATGTCACGTGGAAGTAAACTAACGACGTTAGGATGTAAGTAGAGACGCTTCTGTAACAGCCGCAACCGCCTTTTCTACCTTCGCTGAGTGTATGCACGCTCTTAATATCACCCATGAGCTTTCGATTGAGGGCACTATTTGGTTTCTTGACCTAAAGCTGGTTTCTGTGAAGCATGTTTGTTGGATGTATGAGCCATGAGCTGAGAAGCCCCTATTACTCTTTTCGTCTGCGCATACGAAGCTGGTCAAGCGAGGAGTTGTGATGACGTGCTTTTCAAATGCAGTTAGCAAGTCCAGCGCATGCCTGATAAGAAAAGTAGTTTTTATAAGCAGGTGTATCGCCTTAGCGCAACAGGATTGCCGAGACACGTTTTGGTCGCTGAGAGCTTGCATCAGCAGCAGAAGGCCAAGAGGACTTTAAGTGATGGAAAAAGGGGCCGCAAGGCAGTGATGGTTCCATATATATACAAGCTGTCACACTACCTCAAAAAAGTAGCACAAAAAGGGAGTGAAGGTGTCTATGTCTGCACCGGAAACATTCTCCCGCCTTTGCAAGGCCCCCTGTCCTAACATCAGGTTTCAGAATAGTTGCACGATTCGGCATAGAAACCCCTTTGTGCCGTACACTGAGGAAATAACCTACAAAAGCCCGCTTTATTGCGTCAAGGCGTACATTGGCCAGTCAGGCAGATGCCTTAACGAGTGGTTAGCGAACACCACAGGGAAGTTCGGGATTTCGGTTTTAGCAATTTGGCACGGCACTGTCGTGCTCATAAATGCAAGCCTGGTTTTAAAGAATGCGAGGTGATTGGTACAGATGCGGATAGATTAACAAGAGAAATTATCGAGGCCGTCACAATCGAAAGAGCTGGACCTGAAAGCTGCGTCAACAGTCCGTCATTGTCGCTGACATAGAAATATATGGAATTTTTAGACTGAGGGCAGCATGCCAACCGGTGAAACGGGTTGAATTTGCTTTTTAAGGTCGTTGTTCACAAATTTACTTGTCTAATCTGACACGTATCATTTTTCTGCAGGAATAAATTCTATGTGGAGCATAATAAAGCCTTAGTGGAAGTTAGCGCTTGTGTTTATCCTCTGAGTTCTTGCTGCGCTATGGAACATAACACATAACCAGTAGCCTGAACCATCACCTTGTTAAGGAAGTCAACTGGGGTGAAATGCCTAAAAAATTGGGTGACACCGCAAAAAAAGGAATGCGCTGACCTCACCCTCTCAGACCAGCAGCTGTTGCAGTTGACAGCTGCGCCCCATCTCATCCCTCCCGGTCTGTAAGAGGTTCGCTAGAAACCGCTAAAGGCTTCACTTCGCATGGTGGGCGCCGTTGATCTGGGCAAAGGTGTGTCAAACACTTCTCCTCACAAAGGCGCGCCCATGGTAAAGTTCATGGATGCACCCATGACAGGCGAGCCAAGCCGCTGATTCCCGCTTGGTCGAACCTGTGCTAGAGGTCTGTTCGGTGGAAATGCACGGAGAGAACTCCTGCCAACCGCCACTGCACAGACGTTGCACAAGCCTGGCCAATCAGGAACCGCGTATCAAGGCCGGGTCTGGTCCTTGCCGTGAGGCAAACCTGGACCGCCACGCAATCCAATCGGCCCGAGCTCGAATCTGGTGGGTGATATTTTCACCACGCCCAGGTTGGAACCCGCAACCTCCCATCGCACAATCATGCGGTTCTGTGCCGCACTCATGGGCTGGCTGGCATTGTAGGCTTACATGGGGCTTAAATGTTTGGAAGGTCTAGGTGAATCCGTGGCATTCGACTCCCTTTGCATAATTAAACTACTAGCGCTGCCGCCGTGGGCATACCATGAAGCCGGACAGGTCAAAGTAAAGTCGAGACATGCCAGTATTGGCAATTTTTGAACTGTGCATTAAGTGTACGCGTATTCGATTCTTTAACGAATAAAATTATTCGCGCACCAGGTTGTTCGAATGTAACCGATTGCATTAGTAATTTTTTGAACGCTTTAAGAATAATACGCACAGAGGAGTAAAATCGCAAGGTTGATGGGATTCCGCGTCATTCGACGCCTTTATAATAACTCAAGTATTAGAGCTGTCGCAATGGCCGTATAGTGGAGGGGATAAGAGAAGAGTAGGGAATGTTAAAAATTTAGGGACAGCAAATCAAATATCCCTGATTGGATTATTTGAAGGAATCGAATTGTGAACGTCTAAAAATTTTCGAGAACTAATCGAACATTTTTTGTATATTTAAAATGCCTCTCGTATGATTCGCTAGGAATTTGAGTAGGATACGTCGTAGTTTTCTTCGACGAGTGTATAAAAAACTTGAGCCGTTTCGTCACTGAACATAAATATTCAGCGATTAAAGTTCACTATTTTTTCGAGTCGAACCGTTCATAAAGTTTACCCAGAGCCTCCAAACTTTGTCGACCTGGCAGGAGTAAGTCAGGTTCACAAAGCCCACATTGAAACCAGGTCTTAGAGACAAGACACATAAGCAGCTAATCATACAATTCTTTCCAGTTTTAGCGACACTTTTCTATTTCATTAAAGAGCAAGCAACATTGTTCTCGTGAGGTTTCGTCCTCAAAAACACTGCTTTACTTTATCACATATTAAACTAACTTTTTATAAAAAATGTCAAGAAACTTGGGAAAGGAGGTTCATTCATAAAATATTCGAAAAGAATTTCGAGGAGCAAACACAGGACACAAAGCAGTCTGACGCCACGAATATTTGGTACGTCTTATACACTCTACTTCGAAATTAAACAAGACACACTCTTTAGCATAGTTTTAATGGCCGAAAACACAGTCGAAAATATTTATTTTAAGCCCATAGGGCATGTAACTCGCGTAGCGCCACAAAGACCTGCGCTGCCTAAAGGGAGCGCTGCTAGGGTTCAGTCCAACACAAATCTCAGAAGCTTGAGGGAATCTGAACCATAGCGAGCTTGTAAAATCCTGGACATAGTAGGCGTAAGAGAAAAACATTTTGACACCAATCTTCCTTCGCATTTGTTCTCAGGCGCCTAGGCGCTGCGCTCGGGCGCCACAGATGTGTCCATGGGGATGAGGGTTAAGACAGGAATATTGCCTATCTTTGAATTCTACGGGTGCCGAATACCAATGTTTCTATAGATGGAACATTTGCGTCAGACTGACTAGCAGTGAAGGGCGCAAAGGCATTTGAACTACTTGTAACTACGTTTGTTCTGTTTTCTTTATTTGTTTTTTTTTCATCTGCGAAAGGGCTCCACAAACGCAAGGCTGTGAGAAGGCCCAAAATCATCTGTTAGCCTATAACAACCCAAATTCTTTAGCCTGTTGATTACCATGCATTCAAAACTCCTGATCAAAATGTTTGAATTTCCAGACCTCGTCATTAATTGGTCCGTGAACGCAAAAGCGTAAAAACATTTGAGGTTCTTTAAGAAAAATTCATTACATATTATTAGATTTGAGTCAACTTTTATAATATCTGAGCGTTTAATGTCCACAAAAACGTGTGCTAACGCGCAGGCGCAAGCAGAAATTCAAGTGAGCAATTCAAAACTTCTCTATCATGCGTGAATGCAGGATTACGACCGCATACATTTTTGGCTGTTTTCCGTTAGGTCTAGCTTTTGCACGAATATATCTTTTCGTGGGCGTCCTGCATTTCTGCGAGCTTATACTTTGGCCTTGCATTCATAATTATGTTGGGGAAGAGCGTCACTTGAAGTAAGCTAGCAGTTCAAGTAGATGCGCTGGTAGGAACTAAAATTATTCACATTTGGTGCTTTGTATCATATATGCAACCTTGGACGTTAATAGGTGGATTAAGCTGATAATAAATACTATAGTAGCGATGTTTTTGATAACCATTGTACACTGTATGAAAACTAAAATTTCTTAACAAGCGTGTATTTTGAACGGAAATGAAAATTTCTTTTTATATGTTCTAATTTTGAAACTTTCCCAAGTAAAAGGTTAAATTGGGGAAATATTGAAGACGCCTTTATCCGGAAGTAGGTACAGTTATGGTTATGATGATGGTGACGATGATGATGCCGATACTGAGCGCAAGTTTGGAGAAATCTTTGAGAATAAAAATGTTGAATCCGATTTAGTCGCCTCAGTTGCACTTGAAGAACAGAAATAGTTTTCCGACTCATGCATAATGTTCTAGTGTCAGTCCTTCCAGGTATCAAATTTTTGGGACATACCTTGAAGGCACTGAGGAAGAGAAAATGCTGAGAGGCTAACCAGAAGGGCGCTCTAATTACACCCTTATACTTGAGTAAGAGAAGTCTGAAAATGAGGTTGGCATGAGAGTTCTTGTGTAATGAGCAAGGAGAGCATGTATATGTATATGAACATGTATGCGACAAACTTGTTTCTGTGTCGCACAAGCCTGACACCTTCAGGAACCAGCCAGGACAACGCTAGTGTTTAGTTAGCGAAAAGTAAGGCGGATTTTACCGCTACTTTAGAAAAGACATAGCTCGGCCATTTACCAGCCTAGTCCTGCCATGATGACATTTTGAGGCTCACAAGAATTTCTCCATGCATATTACTCCGCCCATACTTGGCGTGTTTTCGAAGACGGCACGAAGTATTTTATGTGACGCCCACGTTTGCCGGAAGGACTTTTCTTAAGTGCCTTTCTTAAGTGCCATTTCTTCAGTACTCCGTAAGTGCGTGCAAGGCAGAAATTTAAAGGAACATATGTGTGTGCCATTCATTCTTTCTCTCTTCTATAACTTAGGGCACGTGTCGTATAGCTTTTTATAACGATTGTTCAAGATAATGCAGAATACCTTCATAATACCGCATAACACCGCTATATAATAGAGAGATGTTGACGAAATATGCATCGCCATGATATATCTGCTCTCAGTCATTATTTACACCGAACACACTGCAGGTCGCTTCTCAACAAAGGGCAAGCATGTGTTCCCATATTCTAGATTGGGAGTTTTTAGGCCATGTAAAACTTCTAATAAAATCAAAATAAGGGATCTGCGTGCTAGTTTCACCTGGCATGAATATGAAAGGCTTAGTAAACCTGTAAGCCTGCTGAAACAATTAGTTCATTAGACCATTTTTCGACGCCACCTTTCTTACCCGCCGCTGGCCGATGAGTTGAAGGTCCTAATACATGCAACGAAAACTAATTACACGAATGATCGGTGCCGGAAATATTCACAAAAAGAACCACTACTGCCGTACACGCAGACAATCTGCAGAAGTCGGCAGATTGCAAACTCCGCGATAAGGTTCCTTGATATTGTTGTTTAAGCTGAGGAGCCCGAACAACCCGCATTTTCCTGCGCTTCGAAAATAGTTAGCGGTTGCAGTTAATATAGGCAAGCTGTTGCTCTAAACTCCACGCCAACTTTTCTTGATATTGTTGGCTAAGCAAAGGAGACATAATAGGCCCCCTCTTTCTACGCCTCGGAAATAATCAGCGTTTGCAGTTAATATTTATTCTTCTTAAACTGAGTATATTGGCTTGAGAGTCGTGATAAAAATGGCCATTACACAAGGAATCGTTTAGGCACGTCAGGTTGCATGAAACGGCGACATATGGCGCCAGCATACGTGCAGAAGAGCGCTCTAAAAGAGCAGAGACTAACACTTCATGTGGAAGTCTTGCAGCCCAAAATTACGGAGCAGTTACGGAATTTCTCCCTCTTACCTTTCTCTTCATTACCAAAAAAAAAGTTGTCGAATACAGCCTGTTCATATGTTTGATTGTCAAAACGAAAAAAATTTCGAGAACAGGTAGTAGTTCAATTTAGCACCCGAAAGGCGGTTTGTGCAAGAGCTGCGATTTCTAGTATACAGCCCAAAGAGGACCTGTCCAACCTAGATTGTGTGAAAGAGGGACGAACTTAATTCAAATGAAGCATTCTTTTCGTCTTTTACTGACACTTCCCTATACTCGCGTTATCCTTCGCTGATGTATTCTTGGGCAGTTCAAGCACTGCCGATTGTTGGCCAGTTTGTGAAGCTCAACCAGGTTTGGACGCAAGTTCCGCGAAAGCCATGGACCTTGCCTAAAGCTCCTCTCCTATTCTGCCTGTTCGAGATCAAAATGAGAGCAGATATTCCCTGCAGAACAGATTTTTCGCTTTAACCGACGTCTATGATCTCACTTTGTAAGTGGTTAGTCATAATCTGAAATCAATACTGAGCGCGCGCTAAAAGTAGGGAGTATGCATGCTATTCAGGATACTAATAAACTCTCTCATCGCAGGAAAGATGTGATTAAGAAAATTCAAAGTATGAAAGCCTGCGCCTCCAGAAATGTAGCATAACAATGCCAAGTGTAATTGATAATCAGTACACAAAGTAAACGTCCTAAGGAAGTATGTCACGTGGAAGTAAACTAACGAAGTTAGGATGTAAGTAGAGACGCTTCTGTAACAGCCGCAACCGCTTTTTCTACCTTCTCTGAGTGTATGCACGCTCTGAATATCACCCATGAGCTTTCGATTGAGGGCACTATTTGGTTTCTTGACCTAAAGCTGGTTTCTGTGAAGCATGTTTGTTGGATGCATGAGCCATGAGCTGAGAAGCCCCTATTACTCTTTTCGTCTGCGCATACGAAGCTGGTCAAGCGAGGAGTTGTGATGACGTGCTTTTCAAATGCAGTTAGCAAGTCCAGCGCATGCCTGATAAAAAAAGTAGTTTTTATAAGCAGGTGTATCGCCTTAGCGCAACAGGATTGCCGAGACACGTTTTGGTCGCTGAGAGCTTGCATCAGCAGCAGAAGGCCAAGAGGACTTTAACTGATGGAAAAAGGGGCCTCAAGGCAGTGATGGTTACATATATCTACAAGCTGTCACACTACCTCAAAAAAGTAGCACAAAAAGGGAGTAAAGGTGTCTATGTCTGCACCGGAAAGATTGTCCCACCTTTGCAAGGCCCCCTGTCCTAACATCAGGTTTCAGAATAGTTGCACGATTCGGCATAGAAACCGCTTTGTGCCGTGCACTGAGGAAATAATCTACAAAAGCCCGCTTTATTGCGTCAAGGCGTACATTGGACAGTCAGGCAGATGCCTTAACGAGTGGTTAAGCGAACACCACAGGGAAGTTCGGGATTTCGGTTTTAGCAATTTGGCACGACACTGTCGTGCTCATAAATGCAAGCCTGGTTTTAAAGAATATGAGGTGATTGGTACAGATGCGGATAGATTAAAAAGAGAAATTATCGAGGCCATCACAATCGAAAGAGCTGGACCTGAAAGCTGCGTCAACAGTCCGTCATTGTCGCTGACATTGAAAGATATGGAATTTTTAGACTGAGGGCAGCATGCCAACCGTTGAAACGAGTTGAATTTGCTTTTTAAGGTCGTTGTTCACAAATTTACTTGTCTAATCTGACACGTATCGTTTTTCTGCAGGAATAAATTCTATGTGGAGCAAAATAAAGCCTTAGTGGCAGTTAGCGCTTGTGTTTATCCTCTGAGTTATTGCTGCGCTATGGAACATAACACATAACCAGTAGCCTGAACCATCACCTTGGTAAGGAAGTCAACTGGGGTGAAATGCCTAAAAAATTGGGTGACAACGCAAAAAAAGGAATGCGCTGACCTCACCCTCTCAGACTTGCAGCTGTTGCAGTTGACAGCTGCGCCCCATCTCATCCCTCCCGGTCTGTAAGAGGTTCGCTAGAAACCGCTAAAGGCTTCACTTCGCATGGTGGGCGCCGTTGATCTGGACAAAGGTGTGTCAAACACTTCTCCACACAAAGGCGCGCCCATGGTGAAGTTCATGGATGCATCCATGACAGGCGAGCCAAGCCGCTGATTCCCGCTTGGTCGGACCTGTGCTAGAGGTCTGTTCGGTGGAAATGCACGGAGAGAACTCCTGCCAACCGCCACTGCACAGACGTTGCACAAGCCTGGTCAATCAGGAACCGCGTATCAAGGCCGGGTCTGGTCCTTGCCGTGAGGCAAACCTGGACCGCAACGCAATCCAATCGGCCCGAGCTCGAATCCGGTGGGTGATATCTTCACCACGCCCAGGTTGGAACCCGCAACCTCCCATCGCACAATCATGCGGTTCTGTGCCGCACTCATGGGCTGGCTGGCATTGTAGGGTTACATGGGGCTTAAATGTTTGGAAGGTCTAGGGGAATCCGTGGCATATGACTCCCTTTAGATATTTACACTACTAGCGCTGCCGCCGTGGGCTTACCATGAAGCCGGACAGGTCAAAGTAAAGTGGGGACATGCCAGTATTGGCAATTTTTGAACTGTGCATTAAGTGTACGCGTATTCGATTCTGTGAACAAATGAAATTATTCGCGCACCAAGTTGTTCGAATGTAACCGATTGTATTTGTAATTTTTTGAACGCTTTAAGAATAATACGCAGAGAGGAGGAAATTCGCAAGGTTCATGGGATTCCGCGTCATTCGACGCCTTTATAATAACTCAAGTATTAGAGCTGTCGCCATGGCCGTACGGTGGAGGGGATGAGAGAAGAGTAGGGATTTTTAAAAATTTAGGGACAACGAATCAAATATCCCTGATTGGATTGTTTGAAGGAATCGAATGGTGAACGTCTGAAAATTTTCGAAACTAATCGAACATTTTTTGGATATTTAAAATGCCTCTCGTATGATTCGCTAGGAATTTGAGTAGGACACGTCGTAGTTTTCTTCGACGAGTGTATAAAAAACTTGAGCCGTTTTGCCACTGAACATAAATCATCCGCGATTAAAGGTCGCTCTTTTCGAGTCGAACCGTTCATAAAGTTTATCCTGAGCCTCCGAACTTTGTCGACCTGGCAGCAGTAAGTCGGGTTCACAAAGCCCACATCGAAACGAGGTCTTAAAGACAAGACACATAAGCAGCTATTCATACAATTCTTTCCAGTTTTAGCGACACTTTTCTGTTTCATTAAGGAGCAAGCAACATTTTTCTCGCGCAGTTTGGTCCTCAAAAACACTGCTTTACTTTATCACTTATTAAACGAACTTTTTGTAAAAAATGTGAAGAAACTTGGGAAAGGATATTCATTCATAAAATATTCAAAAATAATTCCGAGGAGCAAACACAGGACACAAAGCAGTCTGACGCAACGAATATTTGGTACGTCTTATACACTCTCCTTCGAAATTAAGCAAGGTTTTTGTGTCCGAAAACACAGTCGATAATAGTTATTTTAAACCCACAGGGCATGTAACTCTCTTAGCGCCACTTAAGACCTGCGCTGCCCAAAGGGAGCGCTGCTAGGGTTCAGTCCAACACAAATCTCAGAAGCCAGACGGAATTTGAACCATAGCAACTTCTTAAAATCCTCGACATTGGAGACGGAAGAGAGAAATATTTGGCACCAGTCTTCCTTGCTATTTGTTCTCAGGCGCGTAGGCGCTGCGCTCGGGTGCCCCAGATGTGTCCATGGGGATGAGCTTTAAGACAGGAATATCGCCTGTCTTTGAATTCTACTGCTGCCGAATACCAATGTTTCTATAGATGGAAGATTTGCGTCAGACTGACCATCAGCGAAAGGCGCAAAGGCACTTCATCTACTTGTCATTACGTTGGTTCTGTTTTCTGTATTTCGTTTATTTTCTTCTGCGAAAGGGCTCCACAAACGCAAGGCTGGGAGAAGGCCCAAATACATCTGTTAGCCTATAATAACCCAAATTCTTTAGCCCGTTGATTACCATGAATTCAAAACTCCTGATCAAAATTTTTGAATTTCCAGACCTGGTCATTAATTGGTCCTTGAACGCAAAAGCGTCAAAACATTTGAGGTTCTTTAAGAAAAAATTCATTACATATTATTAGATTCGAGCTACCTTTTATAATATCTGAGTGTTTAATGTCCACAGAAACGTGTGCTAATAAGCAGGCGCAAGCAGAATTTCAAGTGAAAAATTCATAACTTCTCTATCATGCGTGAATGCAGGATTACGACCGCATACATTTTTGGCTGTTTTCCGTTAGGTCTAGCTTTTGCACGAATATATCTTTTCATGGGCGTCCTGCATCTCTGGGAGCTTATACTTTGGCCTTGCATTCATAATTATGTTGGGGAAGAGCGTCACTTGAAGTAAGCTAGCAGTTAAAATAGATGTGCCAGCAGGAACTAAAAGTATTAACATTTGGTGCTTTGTAACTTATATGCAACTTTGGATGTTAATAGGTGGATTAAGTTGATAATAAATACTATAGTAGCAATGTTTTTGATAATCATTGTACACTATAAGAAAACCAAAATTTCTTAACAAGCGTGTATTTTGAACGGAAATAAAAATTTCTTTTTATATGTTCCAATTCTGAAACTTTCCCAAGTAAAAGGTTAAATTGGGGAAATATTCAAGACGCCTTTATCCGGAAGTAGGTATAGTTAGGGTTATGTACGTGGTGACGATGATGATGTCGATATTGAACGCTAGTTTGGAGAAACCTTTGAGAATAAAAATGTTGAATCCGATTTACTCGACTCAGTTGTACTTGAAGAACAGAAATAGTTTTCCGACTCATGCATAATGGTTTAGTGTCAGTCCTTCCAGGTATTAAATTTTTGGGACATACTTTGAAGGCACCGAGGAAGAGAGAATGCTGAGAGGCTAACCAGAAGGGCGCTCTAATTACACCCTTAAACTTCAGTAAGATAAGTCTGAAAAGGAGGTTGAAATGAGAATTCTTGTGTAATGAGCAAGGAGAGCATATATGAACATGTATGCGACAAACTTGATTGTTTCTGTGTCGCACAAGCCTGACACCTTCAGGAACCCGCCAGGACAAAGCTAGCGTTCACTTAGCGAGAAGTAAGGCGGATATCACGGCTGCTTCAGAAAAGACATAGCTCGGCCATTTACCAGTCTAGTCCTGCCATGATGACATTTTGAGGGTCACAAGAATTTCTCCATGCATATTACTCCGCCCATACTAGGGGTGTTTTCGAAGACGGCACGAAGTCTTTTATGTGACGCCCACGTTTGCCGGGAGGACTTTTCTTAAGTGGCTTTCTTAAGTGCTATTTCTTAAGTACTCGGTAAGTGCATGCAAAGCAGAAATGTAAAGGAAAATATGTGTGTGTCATTTATTCTTTCTCTCTTCTACAACTTAGGGCACATCTCGTATAGCTTTTTATAACGATTTTTCATGATAATGCAGAATACCTTCATAATACCGCATAACACCGCTATATAATAGACAGATGTTGACGAAAAGATGCATCGCCATGATATATCTCCTCTCAGCCATTATTTACATCGAACACACTACAGGTCGCTTCTCAACAAAGGGCAAGCATATGTTCGCATATTCTAGCTTGGTAGTTTTTAAGCCATGTAAAACTTCTAATAAAATCAAAATAAGGGATCTGTGTGCCAGTTTTACTTGACATGAATATGAAAGGCTTAGTAAGCCTGTAAGACTGCTGAAACAATTAGTGCATTAGACCATTTTTCGGCGCGACCTTTCTTACCCGCCGCTGGTCGATGAGTTGAAGGTCCTAATATATGCGACGAAAACTAATTACACGAATGATCGGTGCCTGAAATATTCAAAAAATGAACCACAACTGCCGTACACGCAGACAATCTGCAGAAGTTTGCAGATTACCTGCGTGTACTGTATGCTACAATAACTCTGCAAGGGGCTTAGTGCGGACAGCAACAACAAAATACTCTGTCTAGGGCTCGGCAGCTGTTGCAACGTCAGACATCTTTCTGAAAAACTTTAAAATAAAGACAGCGCATTCCTAGTACTTGCATTTAGCATCCACAAAACATCACAATCGAAGTACGTCATGAAGAAGAAAGAGAAGCCAACTTTTCCTAGTTGTATTGTGCAGATCAAATAGGATTCGGGAGCGATGACCATGTTCAATACGCCGTAATACATCTTGAAGTAGAGAACAGAAAAAGTTTTCGTTCCTTTCATTCTTTTCAGTGAGAATATTTGAGACTCGAATCCTCTTACAAACCACAATAAATATTAAGCAACTGAATTTGTTTCCCGAAGCATTTACAGCTTGATTCATCAGCCATATGATGCTTGCTACGACTCAACAAGGCTTTACGAGGCAAATCAAAACAACAATATAATCGATGCTTTATAGTTTTTTCTATGCGCCATATTATGTACTAAACTCCACGACAACATTTCTTGATATTTTTGGCTAAGATAAAGAGCATGAACACCGCCGCTCTTCCTACGACTTCGAAATAGGCAGCGCTTGCAGTTAATATGGGCGAGCTTTTGTGATAAAATCCGCAGTAACGTTTCTTAATATCGTTGGCTAGGCTAAGGTGCCGGAACCCGCCCTCTTTTCCTACGCTTCGAAAATAGTCAGCGGCTGCAGCTAATATGCGAGGGCTTTTGAAATAAACTCCGGGATAACGTTTCTTAATATTGTTGGTTAAGCTGAGGAGCCACAAAAGCCCTCTCTTCCTACGGTTCGAAAATAGTCTGCGGTTGCCATTAATATGCGATAGCTTTGGCGCTGAACTCCGCAATAATGCTTCTTGATATTGTTGGTTAAGCTGAGGAGCCCGAACAAGCCCCTTTTTCCTACGCTTCGAAAATAGTTAGCGCTTGCCGTTAATATGGGCAAGCTGTTGCGCTAAACTCCACGCCAACTTTTCTTGATATTATTAGCTAAGCAATGGAGACGTAAAAGGCCCTCTCTTTCTGCGCTTCGGAAATAATCAGCGTTTGCAGTTAATATTTATTCTTCTTAAGCTGAGTATATTGGCTTGAGAGTCGTGCTAAAAATGGCCATTACACAAGGAATCGTTTAGGCACGTCAGGTTGCATGAAACGGCGACATATGGCGCCAGCATACGTGCAGAAGAGCGCTCTAAAAGAGCAGAGACTAACACTTCATGTGGAAGTCCTGCAGCCCAAAATTACGGAGCAGTTACGGAATTTCTCCCTCTTACCTTTCTCTTCATTACCAAAAAAAAGTTGTCGAATACAGCCTGTTCATATAATGTTTGATTGTGAGTGATCAAAAAGCCACTTTAATGCATTTTTTCATGCGTTACGTAACTGAGATGTGATGGTGTCGAAACAAGTGCTTATTTAATTATAAATATTTACTTGGCTGCTTATTTACACTGTTAATTTTAAAGCAGAGCAGGCCGATTTGACCTCGTGATCCTTTTTCATTATTACTTATTTCTTGAAACAGCGGCCATAGATAAAGATATTGTGACGGACATGAGAACCTAGACCTACGACCCCACTGAACCGAGACCGCCGCCACTGACCAGAGAAGCCATTGACCACCGACACTCACACGAGAAACAAGTACCCAAGCCCCTGCCGTTGGGTGTGTCCACGGGCCTCGACGTTGACTACCAGAAACCGGTGGCTCCTCAGTCTTCGTGGGCCTAGCTTCACCCGCTCATCATCTCTTTCATCGTGACGGCAAGCCCTTCATCTTCTCTTCTCTGGTCATATGTTCTGCCACGCCCATCGTCACGTCCTGCTTGTCATCGTCTGTGGCATTCTTCTAGTTCGCGCGATCCGGACGATCGCTTCGTGGCCGCGAGTCATGTGACGGACTAGAAGACGACGAAGCGGGCAGTGGCATGGGCAGGAGCGCTCGTGCTAGGCTCGCAGACATTAAATCATATCATCGCCATCGGTCATGCAGTCCTTTCTTCATCGCTTGCCGTCAGGTAACATTATGTAAACGCAGTATACGTCTTGCTCAGTGATTTCAGCCTTGTTTCTCCTAATTAAAAAAAACTTCCTAATTCTTAGTTCTAGAATCCTGAACATCAGCTCCGATTTTCAGCTGAGTGTACTAGTATATAATTAGCTTTGTGGACTGAGTGCTGTGGGTATAACAGTTGTAAAGTTCTTACGCAATCTATGACGCTTGTACGCTAACAACTGGCCAGCATATTCCAAGTAAGGTGTAATAAGTACTGAGCAAAGAAGGTAACCCGAAATGACTGAGTCTTCATTAAAAATACCGTGAGTACGTGAAACCAAAAATACCTGTTCCAGCAGCGAGTTTAATGCCCGCTCAAAATCCAGCCTGAGCCTCATTTAAGATGCAATGACGCAATAGAGATAACGCCTGTGAAGGCACTTGACTAAAGAAAATTTGCAAAAGCAAAAATTATAAAAATGCTTGCGGTTGTGCGTTTCGTGCACAGACAGACGGTGCAAATTTGTTGTTTGCGCGGGACTTTTATTTTTTCATTCTTCTGTATTTACTTCAGTTTCTTTATCATCGGTCAGCATCAGCCGACTAAGCAAATGACGGTCACACTGGTGAATAATTGCAAGGACACTTGTTATTCCTAGTTGACGTCCCACTTTTTCAGGCGCCTGTTTGAGTTATCCGTTTTTTTTTTCATTTATTTTATGTTGTTCATTAGGTCCTTGTAATCTTGGACAAAATACTTTGCAAAGCATCTTATTTTCTCAAGAGGGCCTTAATTAATTAAATAGCTTAGAACAGCAGAATTGTTGCTCTTTACCGTGCATTCGTTTCCATTACAGAATAAGCGACTGCACCGGCAGAAAAGCGTTTTGGATGATTTTGGTCCGCCAGGTTGTCTTTTTTCATGCATGTCATCTTCGAGAATTTGTCTTCACAAGCAGTGTATGTGTGCATTTTCATTTGTTTTCATTGTGTACTCAAGTGCTATTTACTACTTTTCAAAGGTGATATCTTTATACCAGGCGCTTCTACCTCTTTGCTGTATAACCACGCCGTCAAACGTCTCTGCAGCAACTATTATAAAGAGCCATTTATCTGGCACCGATTCCAGAATAGTGCTTACGTATGGATAAATGAAACAATTTTTTGAGTTGATAAAACAATTTTTCAGCAAAGGTATCCACTTTGGCTCACCTTATACCAATTATACTACATCAAAGCACTGCTCTGCACCCCTGTGCGATCGTTGTATCCTATAGCAGGTTCATGATTCTTAATCAGCACATCACCGCTATTTTTAGTTCGTCGCTTTTTCATTTTAGGGGAACATTTCAAAGCCTGTGAAACCTTAAATGTGCATGGCGGCATTACTGTACCTGTGTAATCATCTGCTGGGTCCAGGAGAGCCAAGAAAAATAGTACTTCACAAAGCAGGAAGGCAGACATTTTAAAACAATTTGCAGCAAAACTTAAAACATGTCAGCAGTCAGAGAGAAGCCCAGAAAAATAGTTCTCATGCGTAAAGTTGGTTCGCTCTTTAAGAGAGAGATTTTGTGGTCGTTGCGTTCTGAAGGGAGACTTAACCGCAAATACATAAGGAAGATGGAACAATTAAATGGTCTTTAGCGACTATTTTTCTATAGTGTGCTCCGTAATAACAATGCCAAAGAGTAACGGAGAATTATCTCCAATAGAGAAACAAAATTTTGCATGGGCATGCTTGGAGACACGAACAACATGTAGCTGCAAGACCAGAAAGGATCTTTCTTTTCCTAAAAAAAAACAGCTTTTCTCAGAGAGTTGTAGCTAGAGAAAAGGGAGCAAACAAAACTCTTGTGAGCCACAAAAAACGAAAAAGGAGGAAATCTAGGATAGCGCTTAAATTGCGTATTGTTGAAGACCAAAGACGCCTTTGCAGCCGGCAACTTGATGGTTCCAAGCCAACATGTCAAGGTGCGACAAAATACAGTAAAATAGCGACAAGCAGGCGAAAAAAATGTTTTCTGCTTCTATAAAATGCAAGATAGTTACTGAAGTTGTCGGTTAGCGTAGAAATGCTTACCCAGCAGCAGAACGTTATGACAGGGTTAATAAAAAGCAAACGTCGTGCGTCGAATGAGTGAAGGATTCATGTCGCAGCAAAACAATATTATAGGCTGTTATGAGCATTGTAAATAAAGGATAATGCCAGAAGATAGGACAAAACACATTGGCAGCATGTCTGAAGAAGGAACAAGAAGTCGCAGACTCTGTCAATTCGCAAGAGAGAGCTGTTATCGTATTCCTGCAGTGTCTGAAAAGAACTGAAAGCACAGGGAATTCAGTGTGGTAACTTTTCTTCACGAAACAAAAAGTGCGGTTGCTTCGAAGATGCTGCTTTGAATGAAAGAATCTACAAATGTGTGTCACGAGCAAGGCCAGGACAGAACAGTAGAGTTGTAGTTTTTGCACACCTTATCAATGTCGGCAAGACGACACGAGGCGATCTTTCTTGCCGCCAATTCAAAGCCGCATGCCTGCGCGCAAGTTCAGGGGAAGTGATTCCGCTTACGGTGGGGTTTTTCGTTTTTGTATCCGTAGTTCACTGCTGCGCATGCTTCTTTCTTCTTTGGACGCTTCGATGGACACGACGGCTGCGTTTCTTTTGGGAAACTTTTCCTGCTCCACGTGGAATGTGGCTCAGAGATTTCGCTTTGTATAGCTTTTTCTCACCAAGTGGTACTAACACATAGATCATGGTGCTCGACAAGATGTTCGCCAACCGAACCAAAAAAAAGGACATCAGAGAACTATGGCGATATTTTTTCCACTTCAGGATAAAGGCATTTGCTATAACTTTTTGTTTCTGTCTGATTCTAAGACGTTATAGACGAATGAATACATTGTTCAGATTACCCGGTATGCATCTCTCTTAGCCTTATTAGCTGCATTTTCCGGTGCTGTCTTTTTCAGCAATGTTTTTATAAATATTTGCACTATGTTTGGGTTTTCACTTTGGTGACTTTTAGCGAATGGCAGCAGTTAAAATACCGCATATGATCCGTTTTGAAATAGTCGAAGGGTTTCAGTTTTAGTTACGAAGGGTAACAGCATAAAACCAACAAGACATGTTTATTTGTAAAGCGCCAATGCCGAATAATTGCTCATTCTGCAGAACACTTAAGAAAGAATGCGTGTTTTTGAGGTCAGGCTTGGAAAAGGTGCAGACGCGACATTTAAACATTATCCTTTCGTCCAACTTCTATCCTTATCGAATACTGATAGCATACAGAAAGTTGCATCGCGACCATCATGTACAATCAACTGAATACCGTTCCAGGCATCGGGCAGTGCACAGTTTTAAGAAATCAGTCCGCCGGGCAATAAACTTCCAAGACCTCGTTCCCACGCTCATCACATATCGCGACGTCTTCCTAACTTTCTGCGAGGATGAGGTGACGCAGAGATTAAAAAGCTGCAGTTAAGGCGCACTGACGAGGTTCACTGCGCTCCAACTATTTATTAGCTTGTATCCTCGAAGCCTCCTGACTTATTAATTGCTCAGACCCAATAACACAAAGTACGCAGACGTGTACACAGAGAGCTTAAGAAACTGATTGCTGCAAAACAGTAGGACAACAATGGGTCCGGCGGATTTGTTATAAATGAAGCCTAGTAAGCTTTGTCAAAATTTCCACCAAGCTTTCTAACGTAGTCTTCCAGCTAGTACTTATTAGAAATGCATTTAACAATAAATGCATGCCAAATGAGAGCCTGCTTGGAAGAGGTCGAGGCAAGAAGTTTGTAACGCAAACAAAAGATTCTACTGTTACTCACAATGTAGTAATACTTTCAAGCAAGCTGCAATGTAGTGATACAGTTGAACAAGATTTATTACTGTAATATTCGTCTGTGGTTGGCTCATGTCGTGCATAAAAGGTCTATAAATGTGGTAGTGCCAACCACTATAGCCAAGTCTGCCACCGCTGCATTGTTTAACATCATTATCAAACAGCCAGCTTGGATTAATATGCCATTTCTTCTCGTCTGCAGCTAAACTCTTTTCAGCAAATGCAAAAATAAAAACGATGCTTTTTTATCGCTAACCGAATTTTAGGAGACAAGCAGGCTGCTTACAATACAGGGCGTGGAACGCCGTCGAGTATTATCGAGCTTTACAGAATAGTAAACGGAAGAATATTTTCGTCCCCTTACCCTCTGCTCTCGTCTCGAGCTCTCTGATGGTCCTCCACCCAACCCATTGTTCTTCCTCACACAAAAACTCCGGCTTTCTATTTCAATCCTTGCACTTATATTGTGCGCAGCGATAGCGAATAACATGACTGATTGTATGGATCTTTCTAAAAGGAATGTCACTGGCAGCTCTGAAATTTGTTCTCGTGCTTCAAGCATTTCCCTCGAAATGACTTGCGCAGTGCAGGAGGCCAGGGCCGGAATTTTTCACCGGCAGAATCCTCCCTCTTCGCTTTGACGATGCCTCCCCTTCAACGCTCTGAAGAGGACCAAGCACCAAACAGGGCGTCTTGTCCACCAGTAAACAGGGCCTCTTGGGTCGACTATTCGATCAGCCCTACTGGAAGTTTTCCTTTTATGGTTTTCCTTCCCATCAGAATTGCGGCAGAACGGTTCAAGAAAAACCCTATCTTCCAAATCAAATTTCACTTTTATTGCGAAAGCAATACTACTTGCACTTTCACGCCTTTGCCGTGCCGCGGCGGTGACCACCATTGACCTTCATTTGACCTTGATTGCATTAGATTGCATTAGATTAGATTGGATTGGACTGGATTGGACTGGATTGGACTGGATTGGATTCGATTGGATTAGATTAGATTGGATTACATTAGACTAGATTAGATTACATTGGATTGGATTCGATTGGATTGCATTGTATTGGATTGGATTGGATTGGATTGTATAACCGATGCATCGCCACAGGTCTAACCACAAGCACCGCCACCAGCTACACTACCAGCTGAACCATGGCGTAGGTACGGATATTGCTTTCGCAATTACCGGGCTTAACCAAGCTAAGCCACAGCGAATTTTTTTTTTTATTTCGGATTATAATTTTTAAACGGCCCCTTTTGCTACTTGACAGACACAAAAAAAAACACCAACAGAACTTTCTTTACACGCGGTAGTCTAAGGTAACTTAGGGTAGCAGTTCGGCCTTTCAGTGCGGCAGTGTTTTATTTACGTTTTCCATTCTAAAACTTGATGGCAAAGGTAACATAAAAAGGTTCTCGCTCAGCTTCCACCCTCAGCGTTCGATCACGTTCCATTTGACGCTCGTATCAATACAGGGTGTCCTGCGTCCTCCGCTGTGGACGAGGCTGGCACTGGTGAACACTCTCAAGGTTAGGTTAAAGGCCGCATAAATACTGCGGAAAGGAGAAGATTGGACAAATCACAGCCGCAGCTCAGTGCAGATAGTTTCTCGAAAAGAATTTGCTTTGCGCATTGCGAAACTTCGAATACAAATTAATCGGATCAGTGCTTTTCACCGAACGGACCGTGAGAACGGCATTTTTAAATGTGTAAACGCTTCATCGGGTAACTCACTTTAGCACTGCGAGCAAAATGCAGCCTTATAAATTTAAGAGAACTTCTTTCATTATATCTTTTTTTGAAGCGTGCTAACCCGCTTATAGATATGTCTTCACGTGATAAACGTCACTTAGACTCTACTCTAAGCTTTTGAAATCGATTTTTTTTTTTCCGAGTGGTGTTCACGCCCATTCTGGTTTGTGCTCAAAGGCGAAGAAAATTTAGACTTTAGCCATAATCTCCTGGCTGGCATAAGGTTAAAATCGTCCCAGCCCAAGTACGCGATGCTTACTGAACTCTCTTTTTGTGTGTGTGTGACTTCAGGGTTTACTGTTGTAATAAAAAGTAAAGAATGCTCAGCCTGCGGATACGTCGGTAGTAAAGGCTCGGATAACCACAGGTGCCTGATAAATTCACATTTTTTTTTATTTCAGAGATTGAACGCTTATCATATACATCACACAGTAGTCGTGTACGAGCTTCTTGCGCTGCTTTTGCAGCCGTACATGTGGCGACATATGGGAAACACCACGGCAAAAGGCAGCTCTTTTGATCTGACTTGCCGATAATGCTGACTTTTTGCAGAAAACAAATAGTAAATTCGTAGGAGAACACATAACTGTTTCAACTTTTCTTTTTTGTCTGCAACAGCTACAGCAATACCATCGGAAAGCTGCCGAAGTTCTTTTTTAAGGCGGAAGCCTTTAATGCCTCATCGTTGTAAGCAGGAGCTGTCGACAGAAATGTCACGCTTTTCAATTGGTCGAAACGGTCTTGTCGTCACAGTGCGCGAATTTCAAATGGGGCCAATTGTACTTTGGCTACTAACCGTGCAGCCAATTAAAGGGATCGTATAGTGATGCTCCAAGTAAGTTTGACTGAGTTTAGTTAATTGCTTACTTAACCAATTAGTCTAATTAACCATTCTAGTCAGACCAGATAAATAAAAACCGAGTACTAAATTGGCCGAGCTTGGGAATCGAACCCCGGTCTCCGGAGTGCGAGTCCAGCACGCTACCACTCCGCCATGCCAGCTCAATGGTTTGGAAAGAACAAAGGTGCGTCTAGTGAATACGGTGTCTTCCTTCACTCCCATCTTCCTCCCTTTCCGTTACGGCGAGGTTTAGGTACGTGTCCACCGAGATATGAGAGACAGATAATTTCCTTTCCTCAAAAACCAATTTACCGACGAGCAAGGCGTATTTGTCCGCGTTTCAGATTGGTCCAAATTGTCGTGACGTCACCGCGGGCGAATTTTGACGGGTGTCCACCGAAATATGTGAGGCAGTTACTGCGCAACTTCCTTTCCTCAAATACAATTTTCGACTAGTGTCTACTGAGATATGTGAGACAGTTACTGCGTAATTTCCTTTCCTCAAATACAATTTTCATTTTCTTCATTACGGCCCCTCTTTCTTCTTGCACTCACACTTCTTCCCTTCCTGCACGGTGCGGCTCAGGTGTCCACCGAGATTACAGAGAATTACAGCCCCATTTCCTTTCCTCAAAAAGCGTTGCGTTCAAAGGGAAATGCATCACGCACCAACAAAATGGGCAGTGAACAATGCAGCACTCAGGCTTTCGCCTTTCACCACTTTAGCCGCTAAAGTTCCTCGTAATTTTTTTTTTTTTTATTCTATTGAAACTCGCTCGACACCGATAGGACAGAGCGCTGGCAAAGAGCTGTGCAGCGGGCTATGTAAACAGGCCGCATTTCCGGTATAAGATTTGGGTACTCTTTCAGAGCAAGTGCTTAAATATACGTTCTTATCTCCTGATGTGCTCTAGTCAGGGCCGTAGCTCATGGAAACCACTCCTATTTGCTCATATGCAGCACAAATATCGATTACAGAACAGGTGAAGAAAAGAGCCCCGAAAGAATAAGACCTGCAACCTTATATCGTACGCAGCTGTTTTCATTTGGGCCTCTCATTTTCTGAAGACATCCAGGGGCGCTGCGGCGCTGAAAACTTGGCTCATATCGTACGCATGTTTATTCTTGTAAAATTTCAGAACGCGCACCAAGGCATTTCTAAAAACGCGTCAACCTTTTCAGTGACAGACAAACCACGCAACAGAACGCGTTGAAGAGGCGTGCCAGCCGTGCCTGCTATTCTTTCTAGATGCAGTGCTCAAGCACGTTTCCTCGTTGACTCGAGCGATCGGGCAATAAAAATAATGAAGATGGTGTACCATCCTGCTGGTACATTTTCATGCAGCTCTCGGAGCAATGCTTTCGCTTGCCCCTATGCCTAACCCGCGCTTCAGGGCAGCCCTTCAGATAAGACCCGTCATAGTGTGGGAATCCGTGCTTTGATCACGCCGCGTAGGAGTTTTTATTACGCAAGCACTAGAAATGTACCCGCCTCAGGAATCTGCTGTCAGGGTGAAGTTAAGCCTCGTGACCCGCACCCAACGACCAAGCTATTAAGGCGCAAAGCTGGGAACTAGATAGCAGAGCCATAAACCTCTGACGGGACTTGTGTCAGCGGCAATCTCATTCGAGAGCTCGATGCAGCGCCGACAGTGAGGAGCGAAGGCGGTAAGGGGAAAGCCGCTACGCGCACTGAAGCTTTGGCGCCTGGCTGCGCTCGTTTCAGCGCTAATGTCGATCGAGAGGCGCGGCCGCGCCGAGGTGATTATGTACAGCCGGCCAAATCTTTAGCTGGCGTGCGCGATGGCGGCGTTTCCTGCGCGATGGCGGCTTACGACGAAGCAAACTTGCGGAAATATCAAATATAAGCACAGGCTCACTGAGCCCATGCGTAATACTGAGCTTTCCGAAAGTTTGCTTCGTCGCAAAGCGCAGGAGCGCAGGAAACGCCGCCATCGCGCACGCCAGCTAAAGATTTGGCTGGCTGTATCCCTCGCTCTAAGCACGTTACTTACTGAGGAAGTGCGTCTTTCCGCTCTCGAGAAGTGCGTGCCCACGCACTTTAAACTCCCTACTTAGCGCGGTCCTGGTTCTTAGCTTCTGCCCCCCCCCCCCCCCCCCGCTGAGCCTCATGATTCGAGTAGGAAGTATGTCAGACGCAAGTGCGAACCAAGTGGCGGTTCAGCTTCTTCGCCAAGCCGACCAGCAAAGGCGGTGCAGGCAACGCCAGCGTGAGGCTGGGCAGATCGAATGACCAGCACCAGATAATGCAGCAAATCGAGCTCGGCTAGCGCAAAAATGAAGTTGTTCGTCGTCAGTGCCAAAGAGAAGAACCAGTTTGAAAAGCTTTCATGGTAAATGCTTTAAGGCAAATCACCAGCGCTAACACATGTTTCTCGCATCAAATTGTCTGGCCGTTCGTCCAATGTTTTTCGAGGCCTACCCAATGATGGTTTCCAGCTCATCCCGGCGCCGCTTAGAGGCTAGTCTAGCCCACCCTCGGCACATCATCTCTGACTGCACAAACCAGTGCAGCAGTACGCACTTCCTCGCTTTATAGTTGTGTATGGACTTCAAATAAACATAGCATATATTGCTCAAATGTCAAGATAGACTCGCGCTTGGAGAGTGGGATGCACCCAATGTGTCAACAAACGAAAATCGCGCCCTGTTGCTAGCGAGTAGTGGCTTTGCTTGCTTTGCTTTTATGTCACTTTGGGACACACACACGACGAATGCATTTGTGTGGTGCAAGGAGAAAAACAGGCCAGAGAACGCTAACGTGTTGACAGTGATGGGAGGCGCACATTTCTCGGCTCCTTCCGCTGCCTCAAACGCTTGACTGGTTTTTGACAAGGCCGTGTGTGAAGCGGCGTGGCTTGTGGAGCAGTTCCTCCTCCATACGCGCCACGAAGCCTGTACAAAAAAGCAAATAACGGCGAAGTTTACGCTTTCTTCTTTTGTTTTTATGTGTTAGAACTTAAACCCGCATTCAGAGAAGCTTCCGAGCTACCCGGAGAGGACCTGCTGCACGGGTTATGTGCAACATGCCCAGGCTTTTTTACCGGCCTTAAACCATAACTCGCCCAATAAAAAAAGGGCGGAACTTAAGAACAAAATTAAGCGAACAAAACTCGTTTTTTTTTTCTTTTTGAAGTGCTCCTCACGATGAGCCTTCGCCTGCACACTGGCAAAGATGAGAGCGAGCAGCCTGCCACAAGAAAGCTTTCTTGTAAGGTGAATTCATAAAGCTAACAGACAGCGCTGTTAGCTGTTTTTCGAGATAATCTATAACTTTTACAATGACTGTTCTTTTCTGTTGTGAATAATTAAAAATTTAGCTATCTAGGCTTAACTAATTATTAACTTCCAAGTGCGAAAAAGTACTGCTGACTAAGGCACGCTACTGTGTGCATCCTTCAGTTGGTTGGTTGGTTGGCCTCAAGTAGAATGGCACATACCCACTACGGGGGAGTGGCCAAGACACAGGCGGTGAACTGTTGGAAAGAGGAGCGTTTATAGAGGAGGAAAAGGAGTAGTAATAGGGTATGGGCTGAGAGTTTGGACGACAACGACAGGGGAGCTGTTAGCTGGGAGATTGAAGACGGGACGATGGCTTTATTTGAAAATTCGCATGCAACGCATGTAATGGTTCAACTTCGTACTGACTGAAAGATAGAAAAATTAATGAAATAAAATAAAATTTTAGAAAATCAGAAAAATAAAATAAATTAGAAAAACATTAAATTAAAATTCGCACGGGAGTTGCTTTTTTTTCTAGAAGAAAATTTTGTACAGAACAGCGCGCATTCCGTTGCTTCGTCCAAGCGAAGAAGCGCCACTGGAAAGAACAACCTCAGTGTACACAGGCAAACCCAGCTGGTGAAACGGAATTTCTAATAGGCGCCTCCTCAAAGAAGAGAAGCGGCGGGAGAACAGCAGGCAGTGATCTACGGTCTCAGACTCATTTGGTTTCACAGCGCTAGGACATTTCAACTTCTTTAAAAGCTTGATTGCGTTTAGGTGAGACACCCGGTATATATATATAAAGGTCATTATGTGTGTTTTGAAACTGGTTACACCCGTAGATATGGCTACTACGCTGTTAGCAGGTTTTGCCACCTGCCACGGTGGGAAGGTAGTGATGACATCACAAGGTCACATGACCTAGCTGGCAAGTGGGCAACCTGCTTTTCCGCTCAAAGCGCCACCGCCTCAGACGACGATAACAACAGCGAAGACACCAGATTTTTGGCAGATGTGGAGCCATGACTGATATGCAAGCACAGAACGACTGCATAAAACATTGTCCAATGTATTTGCTGTGCTTCATCCACGCCATGAAAACACACAGAACACTCAGTATGCACCTGATATAGCACTTTATTGAGGTAGTATTATCGTGAATAACAAAGCATAAGCATAGTAAGCAATGCAAATAAACGGACACGCAGGGCTAGCGCACACAATTTGCTTTTTGCACAACTAACCGACTCGACTAATATTTGTTTTTTCACTCTTGCACATGGACACATTGCGCTTCATGCTTTCACGATACAAAAACTATATCGTGATGCGTGGAAGCTTGGCCATATTAAGCTTGAACATTCGATCCTGTGTGGTATCTCCAAAAATAAAACTGAGAATCTCAACTCAATCCTATTTATTCGTTTTCATACTATCAGAATGTGTCACGCACAGAATGAACATGTTCAATGAGGCTTTTATCAGTTTTGTGCTCTTAGTTCTCGCTCACTGTCGGTTTCTGAAATTCAGGCGCTAACGAAAGCCTGAAAGCCCGAACACACCTTTGTGCATTTCCTTAACATAGGTATGTTACTAATTCTTCCAGAGACAAGGACGTAGTGAATACGTAGAAAGGGTGGTCCTAGCAGCCAAAATTTTCAAACGGCCCCTTGGTTTTCTTGGCCTTAATTACAGCAATAACAGCGCCTCTTTGAATCCACTTAGTTCCGCCTAAAGTTTCTGCGAATAATTATTTGATTATACATGCCACGTTTTATATATTTTTTTTGGAGGCCGTATTTCTGTTTTCTAGCTCTGGAGGATTCTGAAAAGAAAAATGAATTTATTGGAGTGCTCCTTTCCTTAAAATATCAACACAGTTCTTTTTTTTAGCAAGAGCACGAATGCTGGTTCTACTGCTTATTTGTTGACTAAGACGCTGGTGCATAAGCTTGTTATCGGGGTGTGCGGTGCCAGTAAGTCATCAGTATTGTAACGTGGCGGCCAGCCGAAGAATGAGGCGTGGTGAACGATGGCTATGAGATGATTTAATGGCCGCTGGCCTAGCGCGAGCGCTCCGTCCCGCGCCACTGCCAGCTTCGTCTTCGTCACACTACCCGGGGCCTCCGAGCGATCGTCCCGATCAGTGACGAACAGACGGCGAAATGGCGATGGTCTTGAGTGAAGGATCGAACAATATGTAGAAGATGGTGCAGTGCTGGCCGCCACGATGAGAAAGATGAGAGAATGAGTCCCGGTCCACGAAGCATCCGGGCCGTAGGTTGCCAGGAGCTGACGGCCGAGGTCTCTGGACGCACCGAACGGCGGGGCAAGGGGGCGGTGTCTTCACGTTTGGGTCTTGGGTCAGTGGGGTCTTGGGTCGGTGGGGTCTTGGGTCGGTGGGGCCTTGGGTCGTCGTGTCGTGTGGTCCGGGCGGGGGACGGGGCTGGGGTGAGCGGCGAGGTCGGTTCAGGTCGGGCGGGCTGGGGCACGGCCGTGCGGCGCTGACCAGGTACTCACGGCCGACGTCCACGGCAGGCCCAGGACGCCGAAGTTGCGTGACCAGGATGGCGATAAGGGACCCCAGCAGCTCATACCAAATGTAACGTGGCGGCCAGCCGAAGAATGAGGCGTCCCGCGCCACTGCCAGCTTTGTCTTCGTCACAATATTTTCAGCTGAGGCTGGATAAGCAATGAACTCAGACACGCTGTAGTTCACCACTTGAAGCCGCAATTAATTTATTCCACCCAATACAGCGCTACCTGAAGGGATTGGTGAGGAATACACAGGGCAATTCAACAGGGATTGTTTACACTGCATAAATGCCGATTAAGCACTCATGCACAATACAAATATTCGAAAGGCCTGCTTAGACATTTTCAGTGGCAAAATATCAGTTTACTGAAGTCAAAGAAAAATCATTTTAAAGTCCTATCATCAGTAAAGTAGGTACCGAAATATAGACAATATTATCCACTCAGACACACGGAAATAAAAAAAAATAGGAATAGTGTTCACGTCTTTGGCTTTATAAAGTATTGTTCAGGGGAAAATTTCCAACATCAAGAACATCTCTGCCAAATTTCATAGCTCAAAACACTGCAGTCAATGTAATAGTTAGTCTACTATCTGAATAGAAGCCTTATCCTCATCATCAGCCTGACTACGACCGCTGGAGATCAAAGGCCTCTCTCATGTCCCCATATCTTCCATAGCACTGTTGCCATTGTATATTTACCCTCCATGTATAGTGGGTATTATTGATTTATTGCCTTTAGCAACCACGGCAATTCCTGCTAAGAGCTGAAAAATGTACAACTGGCTAATTATCTCGAACATCATGAAACATAACACAAAACAAGACGGGACACGAAAATAGAAAAAACTTTCTGAGCATGAGCGAGACGAACAACTGAAGGGAATATGGCAGCTGAGCTTTCAATGAGCAATTCGCGATGTTTTTTTGTGAATATGATACAAAAAGCGTAGAAAAAATCATGACAAGGATGGATTGTTAAGGCAGACGATAAGAGCCAAACCGCAGGTGAAACGCGCCAACACGTGCATCCATAGCATGGAACGGAAGTAAAGCATTAGAGTAGGCTTTGCAAAAACACTTACGAATTCTCAAAAACCTGTGGACTATGGCAAGTAGTAAAAGTGATGCTCTATTTATGCGAAGTCAGTCCCTTAAGAGATTATGTTGGATGCCTATAAAGCCTCCAGACAAGTGCCTTCTTCTCCTAGTTGATGGTTATTGAAACTCCTAGGTAATGTCCGAATTCGTTCTCGCTGTTTTTGCAGTCTTTCCAGAGCTTGCGGCGGTGGGAGCCACCTCCAGGTTTTTCCGAACTACATGCTCATGTAATCTTCAGGTCACACATCTCCTCGTTTGTTTTTAAAGCGTATACACGCCCGCCGCTAAGAGGGATGCAGTAGTTCATGTCTGCAGCACAGAGAACGAAGCGATGTTTGTGATCTGGTATCGCAAGAAAACCGTTTCAAGCAGCCTTCATCACCCAGTCTGCTGAGCTTTGGCAATTTATGGGGAGCGGAAAACGGAAGATCCACATCAAACCTAGCGGTTCGAAGCGTTTGCTGACCGCTGCAGAACCTGCAAAAGATGCCGTTCGGAATGCGATAAAACATCTTATTATAGACGAGCGGGAAACATTAAACCAGCTAAATATTGTTGAAGCTTATTTTCCCAAGAAAGCTGGAAACATGTGCGTTAGCAAGCCGTCCTTAAAGCTCAGTGACTCTGAGATAGCTCTTCTTGAAAGATTACTTTGGGTTTTAAAATTTTCAATGTTATTTGCGCTGCTCTCAGCTTTTGATTGTGTTTATTGGGCTACTAACTCCTTTAGAAGCTTATGCATCTCATCATTTAAATCTTTTACGCTGATTCGTTCTTTTCGTTGGTTTCAACTCTTAATGCGCGCCACATTTCCTTGTTCATGTGGGTCATTGTCATATTTTTAGTTAATGTATGAGTGTTGAATTTTTAATGTCTTGTTTGCTTTGGACGCGTGCGCATGTGTGATGCATGTCTCAGTTGGCGTTCCTGATGTTCATTTTCGTTTTTGTGCGCTTGGATAGTCCTGGGACTCAGTTCAATAATTTCCACATTTCTGTCGCGAGTAGGGGGCTTTTGTTTAGATGAATTATTTCAGAACTTCAGCAGTGATGAGACGAAATTGTATTCTTATACTTGTTTTTGGTGTGTGGGGAAACGCTCCTGCGACATAGCTTGGTTGTGAATAAAAAATGCGAAGATTTGGTGGACTGGCGCATGGGTCTAGTCCCGTTGTTTTCTTCTGTGTTATTTATCCCTGTCTCTTTTCGCAGTCCTTGAAACCTATTCAGCTGAGAGAATTGAACTCCGTTAACCTCTACCTTGATGGAGAATTTATCCGCAAGAGACCAAAATACGCACTGCGCGTTAAAGCCTACTGTGGATCTTTTTTAGCAAGGAAGGGTGAGGTGGCCAGGGGTCCTTTTCCAACATTTCATCCCAGAAAAAGCGAGCACCAGGCCTAGGGAAACATTGTGACCTACAGAATCCCTTTGGGTTCCAGGTGGCCCTAACGATCGAACCCAGTACACACAGAATGCGCGGCGGATCTTCTTGATTAGTGGAATACATGCGACGCAACGATCTTGTCAAGTTATAGCATAATGCCAAGGCGTGGTACGTGAAGAGAGCTCACATGATTTATGGCAATGTTTGCGAGCTTTAGTGTAGCACTGGGTTTGTTTGACGTCATATCGTAGCCAGGATATTTCGTTTTAATTAGTGAAATTAGTGAAAAGTTAAGTAGTAGTAGTAAAAACATTTATTGTTGCAAAAGGAACAGTTAGGGAGTAGGGGGTGGGGGATAGATAGGTGTGGAGCTTCAGTGGTCGGTCTTCCCTATTCCAGGATCCCGTTGGCCTCCGCCGCTGCCTTGGCCCTCGTCACCAGCATAAGCTGTGTGCTCGGGTCGGAGTCAGTCAGGAGGGCCTCCCACTGCTCTAGACTAGGGCTATTTATCTTTGGTAATAAAGGGATTTTATCACAGCCCCAGGTGGTGCGGGACGTTGTGGCGTAGCCCCCACACCACACGCACTCTTTCGCGTATCTGTTCGGCCACATTTTGTGATACATGGCTTTGCTTGGGTAGGTGTCTGTTTGTAGTCGTTTGAGCGTGGTGGCCTGCTCTCTGTTGAGGATATTCCCTATCTCTGTTGAGAATCTTATAGGGAGGCAATGGACGCGTTGTTGAGAGCGCGCAGGAAGTGAAAAGTTAAGCTCCTCTTCGCTTCCTATGCAGGCAGATGGTACGATAACATGGGAATCTACCAGGATTCGAGGATCATAAAATCAACAGAGCTAAACCCAGCCGTATAGTGTCCAATATATTATTTTTTGAGCCGCCAGGACCTACTAACACCGAAGACACAATCACAACAACTATCGCCGGAAATAATTGCTCCTGTCTTTAAGACATTCCAAGCGGAATCTGAGCGAAGTATTTAGTAGTGGCTCTCGGAAGGCTGTTGACATAGCTCTTACGTTGTAGTGTCCAAGGACTCCCTGAAAGCACAGTATTCTGCTATTTTCGTGGAAGCAAGTTGGAACTTTGCCTTTTATTCTTTTTTTTTTGCGCAGGAGTCTGTGCTGGTTCTCGGATGATGTGTGTGCGTCTGTGATACGAATTCTTCACAAGGCTACAATGCAGTTCTCCTTCTGTTCTTGTTCAGGAAACGTTATTTCGCCGCCAGTCAGTATAACTGCAGAAGCCACAATTTTATTTTCTAGCCCAGAAAATCTTCCCTCGAGTAAGCGCTTGCATATTCCTTGCTCCCTAACTTTCTAGACACCGTGTGGTTCTCAACTGTGTCGTTCAGTGCAAATTTAGAGGATATAATAGTTAAAAAACTTTTTGTGCAAGATGCTTTCTTTGAGCTTTCATACGTTTGCGTTTGTTTTCCATTACTTAAATTGGTAAATAAAAGCAGTTCCTTACGGAGTGGAGGTTGCGGAGTCATTCAGACCGCCAGGGAACGCTTAATGGTGTCTGGAGTTGCCATAAAGTGACTTTTTCGCATTGATTCTTCACCGAGTACGCTTTTAGCGCGAAATGGTTAAAGGCCCCGCTGTCGAGAAAATCGGGTATCGGCGTTCGTCGACGTTGTCGGGGTCGACGTTCTGAGCAAAAAATAACGAGCTTGACTCTGGTAGGTAGTGCCCAGGGAGCAACCTAGGAGGCAGGTGAGCCACCTAGGTCACGTGACCTGGCGGCGTCATTGCAACCTGCCCACCTGATTCTGAGAAAAGGGTTCGTAGTGGCGGGTGGCAGTTTAATGATGGTTGCTCACTCCGGAAGAGCAACCTGAGTTTCACAAGAGCCACCGCTGGGAGCACCTGCCGTCGCAAGACAGTGGCGCATCGCTTAAGCGCTCTGGACTCTCAGGGACTCTCAGGGATGTGGGGACTCTCAGGAATCCATGATGCAAAGTTCATGATGATATTCTGCATATGATGGAATTATCCCATACGCTGTCGCGTGACACGATTAAAGCGGAGGCTAAGTGTTCTCTTTATTTTTTTCTTCTCCTATGCTAAGCATTCTGAAAAAGGGGGACTTGAAATTACCAGATAATACAGCCAAAACAACCTCAAACGCAGGAGCAGCGAACAAGAATTCAAAAGCAATGCGGACTTATCAGCGTTTGGATATTCATGCGCTCCTTAAAAGCATAGGCGATATGTTTCTGTTGATACTTGATCCCTTCTCAATTACAGTAATCGGGGGCTTTGAACTGTCGCTTCCTGCGCAATACAAATATGGTGGAGTGAAGTATTCTGCGGATCTGGCTGTTTCTTGAGAAAGGCATGACTTCTTTGAGCGAGTTCCGCTTATTCCTGATTTGCACTTGAGAATTCCCTGTTATATTATTAGGTAATCAAAAAGAGGGATTTTCATGGGCATGTCGCAACTTTGTTAGGGTGTGTAGGGTACTTGAGAGCCCTGTAAGATAAGGCGCCTTGATTTTAAGATTCGCTTGGTGTGTCATTATAATAGAAAGCGTTCGGCGCATGCAGTTCGCAGAATCTCACGTTGAATGTCCCGCAACTGAGTGACACGTGGTATACATATTCTTTTGTGTCTTTTATATGCTATTCGTTTATGGTAGGTCTAAAAATGGAACACGACACATGATTCCTTTCGTTTCATAACTCGTATTCTGCTGAGCTTCCCTTGTTGTCGCCCCCTGTTTGTGGAAGACTTTCGACACGTGGCATTGCTCAACTCGGGAATCCTTCAGCGAAGTGCCCACTGGCGTATGCGGGATCGCACGAGCGAATTTTATTTGCGTAGAGTGGCACCGGAAGTGGGCGTGTACTTATGTGAGATTTGTTTTGTACACACAGGAAGGATAGGAAAAAGGGCCCACTACACGTGGAAGTCGTTTCCCGGCGTTTTGAGTAAATCAAGCAGAGTGTTTCACAATGTCCACCAAACCCGTAAGGAGATTTCGAAATATTCGCATCTAACTTGGGTTCTTCAGGAAATGTCATCGCTATTCTGGTTGCCGTCATAAAGTTCTTGAAATTAAATAAATGAAATAAAGGCCCCATCGTAAATCCATCATCATTATCAGCGTGACTACGCCCAGTACAGGGCAAAGGCCTCTTGCATTTCTCTCCAATTAACCCCGTCCTTTGCTAGCTGCGGTCAGCATATCCGCGCAAACTTAATCTCATCCGCTCTCTTAAATTTCTGCCGCCCCCTGCTACGCTTGCCTTCTCTAGGAATACACTCCGTTACCCGTAAGGAACAGCAGTTATTATGCCTTTGCACTACATGCCCAGCCCAAGCCAATTTATTTCTCTGGATTTCGACTCTGCCCGCTTTCGACTTGGATTTCGACTCTGCCCGATTTACACTCGGCCCGCTTCCGGTCTCTTAATGTTATTCCTCAGTCTAAGGAACAGTGCACAAAAGACGCGGTCGAAGAAATGGCGCATGAAAACCAAGCACTGGCATTACGTTTTAGCAAATTTATTGAATCTCTATCTATACAGGTGTAGCTGTTCCGCAAGGCACTAGAGCAGTAAGATCTAGAGAATACTCACACTTCAGCGGTACTTCGAAAAGAACTTTGCAATGAAGTATCGCTCAGAATATGGCACAAGATTTCATACAGGCAGGCATATCGTGGCGTTTAGGGTATATAAAGATTTTGCACTGAAGAAGACGGTTGAGATATGTCGTATTGCTTGCACTTTATTCAAAAGCAACGATATGCCAGGAGCAGAACAGGCAGTTTTTTTTTCCTGATACATACGCGCCACATGAAGTCCATTTAAACTTTCTGCACTAAAACAAAACTAGTTTTATTATGAATTAAAGGAACAGATCTAGTAGAACTGTACCCCGTGCAGTGCTGTGGCTCAGTTTTTAATTAACGTGGGCAGTGACTGCCCGCCGCTGAAAATTCAAAGGGTCGTCCAGAACACTATGTATTAATTGCCATGAGACAACCAGATGACGGGCATGCGACCACCACAACAATCACATGTTATCCATAGACTCGCTCATTCAGGAGCTCACTCGCTTACTCGGTCAATTGGTGATTGCCTCTCGGTGGTTCACTCTCACTCACTCACTCACTCACTCACTCACTCACTCACTCACTCACTCACTCACTCACTCACTCACTCACTCACTCACTCACTCACTCACTCACTCACTCACTCACTCACTCACTCACTCACTCACTCACTCACTCACTCACTCACTCACTCAATCAATCACTAGCGCAAATATCGGCCAAGACACAAAAATGCAGAAATCACTCTCTATTTAAATCTCTCGTATCACTGTCTTCTTTGCGCAGTTTATGTACGTTCAACTTCCACTGCATTCATTGACTGGTTCAGAATACTGAATATTAATCGTGTCCTTCTGCTGTTAGCCTACATAACTAGTCATTTTGCGTCGATGTAGAGTAGCATAGACGAAGACTTTCATTTCTACCTTTTCGCGTGTGCGGGCTTCCTGATAAAATGCCTTTCATTTTAGAACGAACGCTGATATATTTATCTCACTCCTTTATGTGACCGCATGTCGTCAAGACATGAGCGGTTGCGTGCGTAAATTGCTTCCTTTCCAGGCTTGTCTTTATGCTTCTTATATTTTTGTCATTTTGTCTTTTAGCAAATTATCAATATTTTCAGATACACTCCTAACAGTATAATGCTACTTGTTGTCAACATGGCCAAACGATCATAGAAAATTTTCGTATATTGTTTTTTTTTTGAGCAACCTACCATTGCTAACGTTTTCTGCCAGTGACAAAGGCAACTCAAAGGTATGGACTTGCTAATACGAGAAAATTAGATGTCTGCATTAATTATCATCATCACTGGCCCAACTGCGTACATAGAAGGAGAAATAGTCTCACGGACCTCTAATTAACACTGTTCTGTACCAGGCGTATCCGCCCTGCCATCCGAAAATTCTTGATTTCATCAACCTACTTTCGTCTATGTAGTCCCTTTCTAAATTCATTTTCTCTCGTAACTCACTTTATTATTATAGGTTTTTTTTTCACTAACAAGGGGAGAAACGCTGCTATGTGACCGCTACAAAAGCAAGATTGCAATCCAGAGATTTGCCTTGGCGCACATTGTAGAAGCTCGCATATCAGCCATTATAAGGGTTCGTCGAGAGCAATGAAAGCCATTCGGCGAAGGCCCAGCCTCACAGTACCCTGTTTTTATAAAGCGAGGTACGTGCGCTCAATTTCGTTCCCATGCTGTGCCCTACCACTTTGCTCTAATATATGTTGCTTTTTTCACAGCCGCAATCCTGAATGTAGTGTCCGATGAACCTTGTTTCGTGGAACCTTGTTACGTCCTGTGAGAGAGCTTCCGAATACATGTAATGTCCGAGGAACCTTGTTTCGTAGAAATTTGCTACGTCCCGTAGGACAGCATTGGCGGACCACAAGATAATAATTCCAACCGCCAACCTCATTAACGTAATGATCTGTTGCTCATATTACTCATTAGAGAAGCCAGAAATAGCAGTCTGTGCAGCATGCAGTCTTGATTACAGGGAAAATCACCTGCTATTTCAACCATGTCGTGTTGTCGAACTCACGATCTCCTTCATCATCATCCTTGATGTTCGGGAGAGGGGTAGGAAAGCAATTTTTCTAGAGCAACAAATTGCACAGTTCAATTTCCACTCACCTTGCTTCTTGTGGTACTTTCCCAGCCAACAAAGCCATAAAAAATCAAAGATAGATGCAACTTCGGTCGTTCGCGTAGTTTGATTTGACGATGCTTCTTTTTCAGTTTCTTTTGTTATCGTGGACACGCACCCTTTATATTTCCGCTTTGACCTCAGTGCAAAGGGGAGTTACCCAGTGTCCGTTCTCAAGGCACGCTACACTGTTAACAAACTCCACACTTTAAACCTATATGGTAAAGCACCTGAGAACGCCTTGCTCACTTTTTTCTTTTGTGTTTAGACTGCAGTTGGCGAACGTTGGTTGTGGCGCAGATGAGCATTTTAGTTCGAAGTTTTTGTTTTTCTTAAAGAATATTCAAGTAAATTCCTTGGGAAACTAGTTTAGCGTAATGCATTGCTTCACGTCGTGGGTGGTGGACAAATGTTTTGCAAACGTTACATGGAACATCTCGTCACTCTGCTCTGCCTCATTAAGTTCTTTTATATAGTTTCGCAATCCTTGAGTGCTTCGGATAAGGATGTCTAGACGGAACGCAAAACAGAACTATCAGCGATGCGTGGGACAGACTCCTTGATTCTGCGCCTCCCAATAACAATAATTGCACAATGGCGAGGAAGTACTGAGATGTTGCAATGCCAAGGCCACGTTTGTGCACTGGTAGAGATTAGAGATACCGATGTCACGGCTTGATGCCGAGAAGTGTTCATTTATTATTTGCGGCTTTATTTATTTATATTTTGTTTCCAATAAAGCTGCTCCTCTTACGGTGGTCATTAAAGTAAAGGGGGCGAAGAAAACTAAACTTCAAAGAAAATAATATTTCTGGCACATCGTCCAGAGAACGTTAAAATCCAGGAATTACTTTCTTCCACAAGACACATTGGCATTATATTCCTGCTTCGAATTAATTCGCGAAGAAGGAATATTCGAATTCATCACTACCAGATTTGTTGCTTTTGTAACCTGATATCGGTGTGTTCGAAGGCTCCGTTTCCCACGTGCTTTTCGGTATGTTTTCTTCCTGATATCTACTTGCTCTTGCAGGAACTACAATAACAACCTGAAGTGATATTTTTTGCACGTGTTTCTAACAGGGACAGGTTAGAGCAACCGAGTACTACCGTTTTTGAGTCCGTCTTCCGATATCAGGAGGATATAAAGATTGCTGCTTATACCTCAGAATTGCAATTTTTTTATTCATTTTTCGCTCAGACCATCATACCTTTCATGAGTATTCAAATACTACAATTACCAAAGTTACACAAAAATAATATCCCATTCAGTTTCATCAGAGAGAGAGAGAGAGAGCACAAACATTTATTCTATAACAGAGAAGGTACGCGCCCCAACACCCTCGGCCGTAGGCAGAGGATGTCAAGGGGAGACACCGTCTTGGATGTTGGCCGGGATGTGTTGTTCCTCGGCGGCCTCCTCAGCCAGTTGGACGAGTTTCCGCTGGGTCTCGTGGTCCGAGCTCCGCAGCAGGGCTTCCCAGGCTACTTCATTATCGATATCCAATGTTCTCCCCGGGGGAAAAGAGTATTTCCAGACAATACACTCGAGGGACCCCCTCTCGCCGCAGTGTTGACACAGAGCCGATCTGAATTCGGAGAACATTGCGCTCATGAGAACTGGATTCAGGTATGTATAGGTTTGGAGTCGTCTCCAGGCTGTTGCCTGTTTATTATCTAACGACAAGTCTGGCGATGGCGCCAGTCTGCGCTGTATTCTGCAGTGTAGTGCAATCTCTCCGAATTTTACCATGCGCTCTCCGCTCCCTTCAACGAGGGGTCCCGAACCAGTCCGGCGGTAAATACCTCGTGCTAGCTCGTGGCCCTCCTCGTTGTCAGGGACGGAGGCATGTGCCGGTGTCCATATTAACCTTATTTCTCTCGCAATGTTGCGTTGTGATAGGAAGGAAGGAAGGAAGGAAGGAAGGAAGGAAGGAAGGAAGGAAGGAAGGAAGGAAGGAAGGAAGGAAGGAAGGAAGGAAGGAAGGAAGGAAGGAAGGAAGGAAGGAAGGAAGGAAGGAAGGAAGGAAGGAAGGAAGGAAGGAAGGAAGGAAGGAAGGAAGGAAGGAAGGAAGGAAGGAAGGAAGGAAGGGAAAACTTTATTTACACTAATGGTTTTTCCTGCGGTTTGGGGGCATCTTCAGAGACGTCTTGGTTCTACCCCCAGGAGCCTTCTCTGTCGAAGTCGTCCGCCTCTAATCAGTGGTCGGTTGCCCTCAGTCCAGGGCTCCGCTGGCCACTGCCGCCCGTTGAGCTCGCTGCACCAGACCTTGTTGGTCTTCACAGCGGTCGCTGGACAGGAGAGTCTCCCACTGCTCCGCACTCGGGTTTTGTATTTTGGGGACCACGTGTATGTTTTGGCAGGCCCATGTGATGTGGTATAGAGTAGGTTTTTCGTCGCACCAGGGACATTTGTCCGTGTATAACGTAGGGAACATTTTGTTTAGTATATGTAGGTTTGGGAAAGAGCCTGTTTGTAATTGTCTCCAAGTGACAGCTTCCTCTCTGCTGAGAGATTTGTGCGGTGGGGGATATCGCATCCTTCTGCCTCTATAGCTTTGTAGTATGGCCGAATATTCCCTGGGTGCTGTCGCGAGTTCAGCGGTCTCGTCGGATGCTCGGAAAGTAATGTATCCTCGAGCTATCCTGTCGGCCTCTTCGTTCCCTGCCACCCCCGTGTGACCCGGTACCCACACAATTTTGTGTCGAAGCTTGTCGTTTTGTTGATAAAATTCTCACCGCAGAGGGCAAAATCATGCCCTTACCGAAATGTAGGGCAGCACTTTTGCTGTCGCTGATTATGAATGTGGCTTCCGTGCTCACGCAAACCAGCGCTAATGCAAGTTCTTCTGCCTCTTCGGATGCTCTGGTTATGATCGTTGCGGCTGTAACCGCTTCCTCTTCCCCTCGACCACACGTCGTGTAGCTCAGATACAGAGGCTCAGCTGCACAGAAACTGGCTGAGCACTACTCAACTGGGTTGGGATAGCGCACAGTGGGATCTCCTCCAAGGGTTGAGTTGGACAGAAACGTCAGGGAGAATTTGTTAATTCCACCGTTACCGAGAAACGTGCACCCTGAAGACAGTGCAGTTAGGAGAGAAAAAAGAACGGAGGCCATTGGCCGGCGCTGCTACAACATGCAGAGCAAACTGGTGGCGTAAACAATTACATCTGAAGGCATTCTTTGCCTTCAACCTTTGTTTAATATTGCTGATACTGAAAATATGGAAGCCCTACTGTTCCAACATTACGAATTAGTTGACATGAAAAAAAAAGCTAACGTAACGCCTGTTGCATCTAGAAATGTGTGCGCCCGAACAATGCGGTGCAACATGGCGTAGTTAAGGAAATCTAGTTGCACATTATTAGTACACTGTCGCTATTCTACGGAAACCATCGCACCTGCTGGGATTTTAAAAGAAAGTGCAATTGAGTAAGAAACAGCGAATGATAGAACAGTGTATATATATATATATATATATATATATATATATATATATATATATATATATATATATATATATATATATATATTGTAGTGAATTAAAATGAACTCGCCGGAACTATTATGAATGCGCCTCAGGTTGCCTCGATGGCAGACGAAGAAGTTGACGACGAAGTGTGCCGGCGCGCGGCTCCAGCTCTCTGGCTGTGTAGACTGATTTTGCTGCCGTCCGCTCAGCTGTTTGAGAACTGTATAGCTGAGTTCAGTAGTACGCGAACCCCCTTTCATTTGGTGGAGGATGCGGTCGTCTGACGCCCTGGACCTTCGCAGCCGTCTTCTCCCGCCGCTCACAATGCCCAAGGACTCCGTGCCCAGTCCTGCCCCACCCACCCCGACCGTTCTGTGCGCTGGAGCGCTGCGGCAGCGTGATCCCGCTTTCTTCAGTGGCACCGGCGACGATGACGTCGAGGATTGGCTGGCATCGTACGAACGGGTGAGCACCCATAACAAGTGGGACGATGCACTCAAACTCAACAACGTCATCTTCTACCTTTCGGACGTTGCGAACCTATGGTTCAGAAACCACGAATCCGACATCCCCACGAGGTCAGCTTTCAAGTCCAATTTTTCTGATGTATTTGGCAGGCCTGCGGTGCGCAAGCTGCGCGCGGAACAACGCCTGCGAAGTCGGGCGCAGCTGCCTGGTGAAAATTTCACCAGCTACATCGAGGACGTTGTGAACCTGTGCACACGAGTTGATGCCTCTATGTCTGAGCGCGCCAAGATTGAGAACATTTTGAAAGGAATCGACGACGATGCGTTCCAGATGCTTCTGGCACGCAATCCCACCACAGTCGCCGACGTCATTACTCATTGCCAGAACTTTGACGAACTTCGGAAGCGACGCATCCTCACCCGTTCTCCGCTCTCGCAGCAGGAATCGCTTGCTTCCCTCCCGGGGCCATTGTAGTGAATTAAAATGAACGCGCCTGAACTATTATGAATGCGCCTCAGGTTGCCTCGATGGCAGACGAAGAAGTTGACGACGAAGTGTGCCGGCGCGCGGCTCCAGCTCTCTGGCTGTGTAGACTGACTGATTTTGCTGCCGCCCGCTCAGCTGTTTGGTGAACTGTATAGCTGAGTTCACTAGTACGCGAACCCCCTTTCATTATATATATATATATATATATATATATATATATATATATTCAGTGCAAATGTATCACAAAAGAGAGCGCGGATGCCAAAAAATTTTGGAATGGTGAGTCGAATATCCTGCGATTCGTTTCCTTAGACGAATAAGGTAGAGGGCGTTTGAAGTGAATTGAAACTATTTGAATATGATTTCAAGCACCTTCAGAAATTTACTGCGGTTCAGTTGGTCAGTGTCTCTTCAATCATGTTGTTCACCGAGCCATGTGGAAAGTATCAGTATTTTTATAATTTTTTCGTTTACGTAAATGAAGTAATTGAAAAATCTATCTTTCAGATTCCCCGCAATACATTAGTGGTGCGGGCGAAGTTTATTGGTTACCTAAACCTACTGTCTGTCAGCTGTTGCATTTCGGGCAAACATTTTGGCGGCAAATTGTCGAGATTTGGAAAAATTACTTCGTCTATCTTTGCAATGATGTGCGCTTCAAGGAGTTCTGATCTTCGCGTTTTGAGAAAAAAAAGGCGATGAAATATGAAAAGGAAAATCTCATCAGACATTCCACTTGCACATCGCGACTGCAGAGCTTTCAGCATAGAACTCCTCTAAACAGCTTCGTTCGACGGTGGGGCGATTGTGACAGGGCAGAAAAAAATGGATGAAATTGCGTGCAATATTTGGGCGCTGTACTCTGGTAAGCCTTTGCTAAAGATGGCTGGGATAACTGGTATGTTATAATTGCTTCCAAATAACTCGTAAAAAAAAAAGGACTTAGGCTTTCAAAATACCGCAAAATAAAGCTTCCACTTCTACACTGCACAGCGTGCTACCGCATTCGTTCTATGCGCGCAGGCAGGCTCAGAACGGCGGTGTGCTTTTTTCAGTCAGCAACGTTCGTATTGCTTATACAGGGCGTCCAAGATCGGGCGGTATACGTGTATTCATCCAGGTGTAGCTAACCGCGCCGAACGGGAGATTTTTAAGGTGATGGCTCTTAGCTCGCGCCTTTCTCATGTACCATTATGTTCTAGTTCATCGGCTTTCGTCAGATGCAGAAGGCAAAGTTTCCAATTCATGTGTGTCACATGACCCTGGAAGAATTTATTTTCTGACTGTTATGCTTCATCGCCTGGTAACTGGTAAGGGCTTCTAGTGGTAAAGATGAGAAGGCTACGATGCCGGAGTGTCCGCAACTATATCTTTCCATGAACGACCGCATGACGAAAGACCTGCCATGCTTGGAAGGATGCTGCTCTCTTCGAGGTAGCTTCATTCCGCTTTTGGGGTGGCTGACACCTATATAAGGGACGTTGCTGTAAAAAGACCTGGTTTCGCAAAATTTCTGTTTATAATGAACCTACTCGTTCCTCCACTTTCTAACCCTCAAAGTTTAAACCTATCTTATAAATATACGTTAAATAACGAATATTGGTAATATAATATGTTTTACGAGAAAACGCGCAACTACCACCAGAAAATATATTTCGTGACAAAAAAAAATTTCGCGCAGTACAGTAGATATCAGCTTTAATTTATTTGGGAGGTATAGCTAAAACTCTAAGTTACATCGTAGCACCGCGCCGCCGGCAGCTATTCGCGGTTCTCACGTGCAAGCTGCAATCAGAACTGAATATCAGGGCGAATTTTCAATTGCTATTTGACCTCTCTTTAAATTTTAAGTTTGCATTAGTTTCGTTCTAAGCAACCCTTTTCATATTCTGATCGGTAGCATAGGTTCGATTTGGTTTAGAAGTGCTTTTAATAGCCCGTAGCATTTTTTTTTTGTTTGAAAGAGTGATTCGACCCCGTGTCCAAGATAATGCCTAAATGAAAACCGCTAGTGACAGCTTCGAAAAACTGATTTCGGAGAGCGCTGCAGGCATTTTGTTTATCTTCCTCTATAAAAACTTACGCGGCTGGCAAAAATAGGCGTAGTTCTTTTTTCTTCGAAAGGAAAAATGGAAATGAAGGTCGAACACTTTGCGCACGAGATGAATTTTTTCAGGCCCTTAGTTAATAATAGGGGTGTATATATAATATAGACACCGTGCGTCTTCGTTCGAAGAGCTAAATGACAAACAGCAAAGTCAATTTTGGCTATCTTCTTGGGCAATAGGAAGCATTTGGCGGCTATGGAGAAGTAAACCGAACTGGCTCAAAATTTTACCCTCTGTTTTAGGGAAGCGGCTGATGTCTCCGCATTGTTTTCTTTTTTAAAATGGTTTGCTTTATAGAAACCAGTGATACTTCGCTCAAAAATATGTATTACATTATGAATTATATGTCCAGAAATTACGTGTGGTGTCAAGGCAGTCGTATGCGTTTCATAACAATTGTATTTCACCACTAAATGAGGCGCATGCGCACATTTGTTTCCTGTTGTCTCACTACAATGCCAGCCAATGCATAGAAGGCTCCAGCCATTCGGATGAGAAATATTTGCAGGTTAAAGAACGCGCCGCTAAGCTGAAGGAGGCTCAGCAAAGTTCATTCAGCACGCAACTGTTTTAGGACTAGCTCAAGTGCACGTAGAGCACAGTAGAAGCAATTTGAATTTTGTCAATAAAAGCATCGTAACGGATTCCGTAGCTGCATAGTGCATTAGAGTAGATTGTGAAAGAAGGTTAGTGTGATGTTTGGGTAAAAATGGTCCTGCAAAATGTAGAGTAAGTGCTTATTTTTTTGCGATAGATTATGGCATGTATGTTTCTTTCTGCACGAAGCGAAAATTCTACTTGGTGTAGAAGAAAGCGCATCAACGCTAATGCATTTTCATGTTATGGTGACCTTTATATCCGCCTTGTCGAGAAGAGTTTAAATATAATTGGTCATTTTACTGAACTTTTCTTTGTTGTTAGATATAACCAATCGTACGCAAACACGTTGAAATAATTTTTGGATCTGTTACCATAATTGGTACGGACCCACATTATTGCTTCCTGGAGGAAATCTTTAGCAATTAAGAAAATACGCCTCACACAATATCTACACTGCAATGAACATGACTGTTTACTGCCTTTTTTGATACGTTAGACAGCAGCCAATCACTACTTCTCTAGCTAATGCCTGCATTTTTGCTCATGGCCTTACATTACGAGCGTGAATCCTAATGTCGTAATGTCTTTCTCGATGGCTTGTTATAGCTTTTTTCTCTTTTTCAGGTACTTAAGAAAAATAGTTCGTTACTGCCGAATATCAACACAGGTATTGGTGATTGACTGTCAAATAATTTCCCGTACACTTTTTTCTGAGGAAACAAGAAATTTCTGCGTTATTTAAAAGCTGACTCAGTACCAGAGGCATCCGTGCATAAAAAAAAAGATATGTTCATATTGTTACGAAGAAGAAGAGGGCAGTGGCGCGGGACGGAGCGCTCGCGCTAGGCCCACGGCCATTAAATCATACTATCATCTGTCACCATGTCGTCCTTTTTCTAGGCTTGCCACCTCGTAACATTTGGTGTGAGGTGCGGATTCCTCATCGCCGTCCTGGTCCCTGGAGCATCGCCACCTTCTGCTCGCCTTCGTCGTTGGCCGAGGGGACCTGGACTCCGCCGCCGGCTCGACCCGAGCCCGACCAGACCAGAACCGACCAGCCGCTTTCCAAATATTACGAGGTGGGAAGCCTAGCAAAAGGACGACATGATGAAAGATGATAGTATGGTTGGTTGGTTGGTTGGTTGGGGTTTAACGTCCCAAAGCGGCTAAAGCTATGAGAGACGCCGTAGTGGAGGGCTCCGGAAATTTCGACCACCTGGGGTTCTTTAACGTGCACTGACATCGCACAGTACACGGGCCTCTAGAATTTCTCCTCCAAAGAAATTCAGCCGCCGCGGCCGGGATCGAACCCGCGTCTTTCGGGCCAGCAGCCGAGCACCATAGCCACTCAGCCACCGCGGCGGGGTGGATGATAGTATGATTTAATGGCTGTGGGCCTAGCGCGAGCGCTCCGTCCCGCAAAACTGCCCTCTTCTTCTTCGTAACAATATTATCATGAAAGTTTCTCCGGGTGCAAGAAGCATGAGAAAAATTGATCGCAAGAAAAGCTTACCAAACATTTCCCTGTCCAGCGATTATTTTGGATTTTGTTTGGAATGCAGGATGTTTGCTGGAAGCCTACAGTCGGGGTATTATTGCCGATGTACTATGCGAGGGCGTGAAAATAAATCATACCCTTCCCACAAGCTCTCCTCCCACAATAAAAGCACATGCGGTGAGTGCAATCCGTGTTCATGAAAGGCTTCAGAGGAATCAAAAAAACGAAAACGCGAAAGGATAGCAATCGTATTTGAAATTCATTATATCGCCTTTCTTCATAGCTCGTTTCTAAGTGATTTCTATGAATCATGCTGTAATGAAACTCATAGTGTCCATTCTAAATGCCTTAGTTAAGAATTCGATCATATTGTATTTTCTTAACCATGTGAGCTCATGGTGATTCATTTTTTGGCAGTTTGTATGAATACTTTACTAGTATAAGTGAACAAATTAGAGCTGGCAGTCCGGTGTTAAAACGCTGCTGAAAAAGAGTGCGGATGTGGCCAGTAAGGTAACGTGCGAATTTCTTTTAACACACTGTAATTCTTTCTGTCCGATGCAATTCGTAATACGCCCTCTTGCTCTCAGAAAGCAATCTTCAATTCGTTAATCTTGAGCACAATTTTAATTTGACAAGCAACTGCGCTAATGCACAAGACAGGCACTTAAGACGAGGTTGACGGAACTGGTGCAAGCTTGCAACTTTGGTGACACTCTTGTCAACGCCTTTTTCTGTGTTTGTCTTGTTTGTTAGCGCAATTGGTTGTCAGTTGGGTACCACGAACCAGCTCGACAAGAAGTGGTACTTCTATAATGCTTGCGCATAATGTTGTTGAGTTGAACAAGCTGGAGACTTTCCTTTTAGATAAAGCATTATTAAAGTAGACCTCGCGAGATAGGCGCCATTATAAGAAGTTATTATTTAGGCCTCAGTTGATATACAGTTCAAAAAGAAAATTTTTAAATAACAAACATGAAAAAGAAACAATAGGAGCAAATAGAACACTACTCGTCGACAAGTAATTAGACCTGCAGCGTGAAGTAGTGGACCGGCCTAAGAATGCGGCTGCACGCAATGCACGCCTACAAAGCGCGCGCAAATAAAATGCCACGGTTCCATGACTGAATCCCGGCGCTTGCATTTTACCGCTCCTGCCTGGTTTATCAAGTCCTGTCAAATATATTTCTAGAGTCCTGGCTAGGACTTCCGTACGGAATTCTTCTCCAAAAAGTTCATTAATTAAAGCTACAGACGCATACCTGTACACATCCATTCCTTTCACAATATATAACTGCACTCTACGCTGACGCTAGCACTCTCATTTGGACTCACTTTTTGTGTGCTGGTTATCTGAGCCTGCAATCCTAATTAATTCGTCACGTCATGGATTACAGCCTACACGAAACGCTGGAACCGTACACGGAGAAGCTATCATCGAATTCTTTGTTGGTTACCCCTTGAGAATTCGCGGACCCTGTCACTTTAGATACGTGGCCGCTTTCCTGATATAAACTTCTATTACACAACGCCGGAAGGATCAACGCGACACAGCACAGCCAATCTTTTTCTCACATTTACCGGTACTCTGTCAATTGCACATGATGTCATACATGCTGTACCGAATACTGATATTTGGGGGGTTTTGGAGTTTAGGAGGCTTTTCAGTATAACACTGGCAACGGGGATGCCAACCGCGAGATTAGCAACTTTTTTTGCCACGCCACACATATGGTTAAAGGTAACCCATAGAATTCTTGCGCCTGTGTACCGATGCATAAACGAAGGCGTCGTAGTGAGTGCTGACCATTTCCGTGCTTCTCGTTACGAAGAGCATGGTTTAAAGGCTTCTCCTCTTCACCCTTTTCCCCTCCCAAAAGATACAAAGAAAGGAACAAGAAGGAGTGATCTAATATCGGCGTGCTTTCCCAAGAACGTTCTCCAGGGTAACACCGCGCCTGCCACTCCTATTCCCCCCCCCCCCCCCCCCTTCTCGAGCCACGTCAGATGTAAGATGAGAGAGCGCATTGGTTCATAGGAAGCTGGTGATGTTTCGGGTAGCAGCTGTCTTAGGCAACACGGGTTGACAACCGTGTGACACACTCTGACAGCATCATAGGCTATACGCGAAGGCGAGTGACAGCAATCTCTCCATATAAGAGCTGCCAGTCAAAAGTAGCAGTCGGAACCCTAAAAGCGGCGAACGTTCTCGATGTAGCTTGGAGATAGACGCAGAGTTCGATAAAGGGTTCTGCATCAGCATCCACTTTGTGCCCTTATTGCTGCAGGTGGGCAGGTTTTTGCTATGTACTATCGGGGACAAAAGTGGTACACTCCACGCGGCGGGAGCCGGAGCAAAGCAAAACTGCGTTGCAAAGCCATCTGCAGGCGACATCTGGGACCGAGACAGCTAATGCGTGACCTTTATTATCAGCAGGCATGCCGCTTGGCTCTTTTCAATGTTTCGGGCTTTAGCTCAACAAAATGCCGCAGTTTTGCGTTGCTCCGGCTCTCGCCTCGTAGGGTGTACCACTTTTGTCCCCGCTAGTAAATTCACTAGGAGGCAGACAAACGAACTCCTTCATCGTTTTTTGGAGGAATCTTGAAAGCAGTAACCTCGACCCGAAACTACGTTCACTTATAGGTGCTATTCCTCCCCAGTGTAATGTTTGCCACTCCAGTCGGCATTCTTGTGCCGACTGGAACATTAATCTTCATTAAAATGCTCAGAGTTCAAGAAAGTACGTTGCGCGTGCTTCTTTTACTATAAGCAGCCTTTTATTATAATTACAAAGCAAATTTGAATAGCTTGCACAGTAACCATAATTTTTTCTCCTGCGGTAGACGACGTCCTCCCGAAAAGTATGCAAAATCTTTGCCCCATTACTCAGCATGAAGTAAGTGCTGCACTTTAAAGAACATGAAGTAATTCGTTACTCTACTTGGCGGTGATGTTTTTTCACGTGGTTCGGCTAAGGAAGGAGAATGCAGCCCATCCATGCCGCTAGAACTTACTGCGACTCTTTAAAGTAGCAGTTGTCGGACACTCTGGACTATGCTGCCATCATATGGTCCTCTCGTACCGCAATTTCAGCTCACCTAATGGGTGTGAGTATTGCTGCGAGGCACAACACGGCCTCTTTTAGTGACTTCTCGCGAACGACATCCGTGATTTTTAAGAAAATCTGCAGTTGGAATTGCTCTTTATTAGGTTCATTTAGGCTTCCGGCTCATTGCAAAGTTTTCATAAAACCCTCCCGCCCCACACCCAAAATCTAAAATGTGTGGACTGTCAAGATATCAATGTGTTTTAGCTTTTACGAAAGGAGCTGGTAAACCGGTCTCACGGTTCACGCCTCTGTGGAGCTGGAGTAGAAGCAGAGAACGAAGTAGAGAAATCCAACAATCGCATGCGCATGGGTTGGACCATATCGGGCTGTTCATCCGCCTTAAAACTAGTGCAACTGCCATTCAACTTTTGATTTACTCATATGTACAGAAGTGGACAAAGCATCCTGTGAATTCTTCGTCTCTGCCGTGAGAGGGAACAGGTAATTAATTTCAGATGGTAAATAAAGCGCTCGATGGATTTTGGAGCCAGGAAGAGAAGCCGAATTGGTCTTCTTATCTGTGGTCAGCACTGCGCATCAGGCAAAAAGTAAGGTGGGATATGTAATCAATTAACATCAGGGAAAGAACCGTTTAGTCACACGTAGTGATAACAGCTATTTAGTGTTCTTAACCTCAGGCGACGGAACTTTCTTACGCAGATGTCGCATATGCCTATAGCCCAATACTCGAGCTCCATTTTTTTAGAAACTGTATTGTCGAAATACTAGTGTTATATATGATCGGTATTTAAAATTTGCTTGAACTTTCCTATGGAAAAATGAACGACTATTAGTGTGCCTTCGCAACATTTCTATTTGCTACTCCTCCTTCCGACTGAATAAGCAGGTTTTTTTCGTTGGGTGGTTTTTACAGGAAAGAACCTTTACAAGGAAAGAAACACCTGCTCTTCAGCGCGTATTTTTCTACGATAGTTAGGTTTCAGTGGCGCAAATTCGCGATTGATTTAGTGCGGCTGGATGCACAAAACCCAGAGCCGGTGGAATCAGTTCCAAAAGAACTAGTAGCCTTCGTTATCGCCTGGTTGAGCCTTTACAAAGGGGTGGCTGTGGACGATCGATGAAATAAGCTCATGAGCTAAAGTATGAGCCAATTTGACCTGGATAGAAAAATGATCCTGAAGACTCTGGCGGAAAAGAATGGTATCAAAGGAACGCAAAACTTGTTATATATTGAATTAATTTTCAAAGCTATTTGGGTCGCTCCACGATTTGTTTCGGTCGGGAGCGGGGTTACTTTACCGAAAAGAAAAGAACCCTAATTCGCACAGCTAATGACAGCATTAAAACCCTGCTGGGATACCTGATTCCAACGCCGCTATATAGTGCAGCACTTCGTTTTTTTTTTTTTGCTCGGCCTTCGTGCACTTAAGTCACAATTTCCCATGCTTATATCATGTCATGTACACAAATTAACTATACGCACAGTTAGCTAATACCAAATAAATCTCACAGCTGCTCCGATAATATTATTACAGCCCAAATAACGAGCACGAGACCGTCTGCGAGAGGCGCATATTCTTTGAAAATAAGCTAATGTGTATCGGTCAGCAGTGGTGTCTTATTTGGAACAAGCAATTTGTGCGCCTGAAGCGAAAGTTTGTATCGAATAGTTAAGGACTGCTTGTAATGATGGACTTTAGATTAGTGTTCACCCTGAAGCGATAACTCTTTGTAATATCTCAGTCACTACTTAGTCGACTAACACTATTTACTTTCAGCGAGGTGTTTCGACGAGAAACTCGAGTAGCGACGAGTAGCGCATCCGTTTTGCAATGCATTCTTTCCTTTTTCCAAACCTGGGGGGGGGGGGGGGGGGGGGGGGGGGGGGGGGGGGGGGGGGGGCACATACGTACAAACGTGATTCCATGTGTTCTTATGAAAGGCTTCAGTCTGGGTCACACGCAGGTTGCTCTGGTTTAATGATGTCCCTTTTTTACAGTTTCACATATTTAGCCGCATTAATGTTGTTCTTTTTTTACAGTTCCACACACTGAGCCACATCATGGAGAAAGCTATAGCACAGTTTTCTTCTTTTTGTTTTTATTAGGCCAGGAAACACGAAAGGAACGAAAATGCCGTCAGGTTGCTTTGTACGGATCATATCTAGGTCCACTTGTTGTCAAGAGAAAAAGATTTAAAATTTTGAATATTTTCGAGACAAGAAGCTCAGACTTGAATTCAACTTAGCCATCTAACGCATTGGTACTGAGATAGAAAATCACGCCAGATATAATTCACCATATGCGTGTCTCAAATAGAGGTTGTAAGTGCGGCTAAAAGAAAGCACAAACAAAAAAGAACAGTTCGCAATGAAACTGCTCGCAATGAAAATAAAGAATACACAAAGTATGAAAAACTTTTCGCGCGAGTGCACACGAAGGAAAGGTTTATTCGTGATTTCCTGCAGCCCTTTCAATACTTTTAGAGGCTGGCTTCGATGTTAAACGCTCCAAGTCACCACCGTTGCGTGCGCGAGAGACCGTTGTTGTCACCAGAGAGGGCTCTTCTTTATGCCGACACGCCACTGCCATTCTCGGGCCGTACTTGGACTCGGCAGCGGCTGCTGAAGAGGGCTTCTTCTTCTATCGATCTCTTTAAGTGCGGAACGCGTGACTTCCGCTGACGATGGCACACCCTGTATGTTTGTCAAAGAAGCACCGTCCGCACGCTTCTTATTTGTGGGCAGAAAGTAAGAAAGAAAATGGAATGAAAATATCAGGATTGAAGAGATTTCCGCTCTCTGCACGAAACTTTTCTCCCAAATCGCTCCTTGCTTTTCTTTCCTCTCAGTAAAATTAGTTTCCACGAATCCCCCCAGGCTGGGTTGATCTTTTACTCCTTCCTTTTCCTTCCTTTAGTAAAATGAGTTTACACAAATCCCCCCAGGCTGTGTTGACCTTTATCAAGTATTATGAGGATTCAGAAACTTCGCAGTTGAAGAGAGACTAGAACCGGGGCTTTTTGTTCTTCAAATGTGGTGGTTGTGCAAATACTGCATAATTTTCTCTTGTTGCCGTACGGTTCCACGGCGTTTGATGCTAACAAGTAATTTGTGTCATGATTTATTTCTAATATTTTTCTGATTTTCCTTACAAAAAAATTTGTATCATGATTTCTTTCCTATATTTTTCAGATTTTCCTGACAAAGAAAAATTTATATAGTCTATAGACTGTCCTTAGAGTTCTGTCTATAGAGTCTATAGACTCTCTACATAGACATTATAACGGCAATACAAACGCTATAGAGAGTCAAGTCAATATATAGATTTATGGCCATACACGTTAAGTAGACTTTTGTCTATAGAGAGTCTATCCACTATGAATTGTGAAAGAGAGATATCTATAGGAAGGCAATTGAGTCTATGAGAAGACTAGAGTGTCTATACACTGTCTTTATAACATTTTTATAGGGACTGTAAGCTCGTCGTACAACACCTTTACTAGCCTCCCTCTTCAATACTTATATGCTTTTGTCGAGTTGTTTTCGGGACAGTACCTCCCTTTATTGCAAGCGATAAGTGGGAGTTAGTGCACCATATAGCCCGCCTCACAAACGTTAAGTCCGCGGGGACACTAACAGTCCTAACCGTAGCGCATGTCCTGTGTCAGTCATTCTTGTGTACGTCTTATTGCAGCGCTATTACCATTTCTGTCTCAAATAATGCACCATCGAGCCCAAATTGACGTTCTTCTAAACACTAACCGTGTCTGTTGTCTGTGTATATTTAGCATTTTAGACCGCGATGGTTGCTTTCCAGAGACCTAACGGATGAGTGGACGCAGCTAGCCTTTAGTGAACGAACTATGTTAGCGCTCTGAGAACAGTCTAACCCAATGTGATGCGAATGAATTGTTGCCTAAAAACGAGAAAACGCGTCGACTGGGGTGTGTCTTTTCTGCAGATCAATATAACATTAGCGGTCAAAGTCGAACGCATCTCTGCGAGCCCAGAAGGCAGGATAAAATGCTGAAGACAAGTAGCGAAAAAGGTGTAACAGTTATCGAAAGGATGCCTTCGCGAAAAGGAATCCTGAGGGGAACGCATCAGTTTGCCAACTTAGATTCAAGCAGTGTGGCAGGAGGCGAGGCCTCCGGAAGTAGGAAAAAAAATGCTCGCCCTGTACAGGAGCTCCCTTCGCTGCAGTGAACGGAGGAGAATCGACAGGCCGAAAGCAAAAATACATGAACGAGCTTTGTACGTAAGCCGGCATACGCAATACTCAGCCCAGTGCAAAGTGCAAGGTCCCATTTCTGAACAGGCCTCCGGAAAGCAGCACACGTAAAGTTATGTGGTGATATTCCTGACTTCGCGTTAATATTCCGTACATTTCTTGATATTCTGAAACACTGCTTATTCTGGTATACACCCTTCAGAAGGTGCTGAATAATTCAGCAGATGCTAATAAAGGCATTCCCTCTTTGTGCACAGCAAGGATGGAATCACTGCGATGGATTCTCTTCGGTAACCTTCAAAGGCAGATGGGCGGCATATGCCCGGTCCTCGTGGAATTTTTATGCCAGCTTTGCAGACGTTGCACCTGAGTCTCGATGTGGAAATACTGTATTATCAGCTAAAAACACTTGGGAGAGTTTGCAACCGATTCCGTAGAAAGTGCGCGGTTTGACACTGGGACAAAGACGCACAAAAAAAGAGCGCCCACTTTCAGCTGAAGTTTGGTGCTTGGCCAGCGCAAATATATACGACAGGCTCAAGCAGCAAATGGAAACATATAAACACTCATAGAAGAAGATACATACTACTGCTGATGGCGGCACCAGGGTCATCATTTTGCTGCGGCTAAGAACCTTAGTGCATTTGATGTTGTTGCAACAGAAGGCCTGCTGACACAAACTACTTTCAAGGTTGTGATTTGTACGACTTCATGAATTTTTCCAGTGAGACGATTGTTAGGCCTGGTCGTCACTTCTGTTTCCGTTGTGTATGCCCTGTATGGTTTGCGGTAACATTCCCTTCAATATAGTCCAAGGTGTCCTTTCACCGTTTGATGTAGGTTGTTATGATGTCTCTTAAGGTTTTATTTGAGCCGTCTTCCTTTATGCCTTACTATTGTTTGCTGCAGTATGAAGGGATGTAGTACCTGACACTATCTCGACATGGCAAGTATTTTATTCGGCTTTACGGAGCACATTGTACAACGAACGTCGCGCCGTTCACTTCCCGGCAAGTCCAGAGCAGCCTATTAGGGCCCAGCAGACTACTTTAGCGTTTACTCGATTGCCTATCTTTATCAGTGTATCAGTGCATCGATTGCCTATTTAACCAGTGTTCACGACGAGTTTGGCCAGATAACTGAAGCTATCTTTTATTGAATGACTGCGCAATTTCTAAGTGAATTAATATAGTCACAGCACGTTTCCTTTCTTTTTTCTTTTTTGATTTATATTACAAATAATAGATGATGCCGTAATAAAAGCTGCTGGTTTTCAGCTTGAGGTGCCCTCAATCCCTTTTATATGCAGCAGCACGGAAAAGCAGGGCATACAAAGTATACTGTCACACTTTTGCCAACAAGTTTCAAGTCCAGGTAATCATAAGCTGAATTTGCAAAAAATGAACATGAATTTGCGCAGGTTGTCTCTCCTACAACAAAATAAGAGAGAACATACAAAAGAGACAACGAAGAGAAAAAATACTGCATTTTATACAATCATACTTAAGTATATAAATTCTGAAAGCATTAAACTCTTAAGCGTTCATATATGGGACGGTCATGCCTATTTCATCCACGCAATTTAGTAACCTCGCCAAATTATTCTGAAACATTCGTTTGCTCTATTTTGTTCTATGTCTAATTAGTTTCCACATTTCCATGCGGTGTACATTGTACGCGGGTACAATGTTATGTAAATCGGTGATTTCGCCTATAGGAAAATGTTGTTTATTTCTCGTGAATTAAATCTCGTGCACTAGTCTATATATAGAAAGGCTGTAGATTTTTCTAATGTTGTACTTCTTGAAGAGCGGGTCAGTGTACTCAGTGTAGGGATCACTGACAGTAATACGTAGCACCCTTTTTGCATGACTAGTATATTATTAAGATTTGATTGTCTTGTTGTACACCATACTAAATGTCCGGAATTAATCTGCGCTGGAAACAAAGAACTGTTTAGTAGTACTTTCACAGGAGTACGAAAAATATATCTATAATATCTATAATATATATATATATATATATATATATATATATATATATATATATATATATATATATATATATTTATAATATATATTAACATGCCAACCGTGCTGCTGAGCTTATTGAGCACTGAGTCTGTGTAGCCATCTCACTGCATGCTGCTGGCGAAGGTTACACAAGAATTTTCATTGTGTTCACGACCTCAGTATTCATATACTGGAACATTATAGTACGATGCGCCGGGATTTCTTTGCCTTGAGTTCGAAAAATTACAGCATGGGTTTTACTGCAGTTAACCTGCAGACATATTGGTTTCGACCATACTAAAAGCCTGCTAAGAAGTTTATTTTCCACTCTAATTAATTCTCTGTAATTGTGGGACGATAAGAAAATTCTTGTTTCGTTTGCACGCATTACAAATTTTTGCTTGTTTATGAATAGATATTAGTTAATTAACGTAAAAGCTTAAAAGCAGCGGCCCAACAATACTTCCCTGGGACACACCTGAGATCGCTCCTTGGGCTTGCTATTTCATTTCAATTACTGAGAAAAATTAGTGTCTTTTTTGAAGACAGGAAGTTAATAACACGAGAAGTGCGCCCCTTGCGCCGTATCATTCCAGCATATTGTGATTGATGAGGTGAGAAGCCCTTGAGTAATCAACAAATATACCAATTGTGAATCAGTTTTTAAAGTTTCTTAATATGTACTTTTTCTGATCAAAGAGTGCCTGTTCTGGAGACTTGTGTTTCTGAAATCCATACTGTGCTCGAATTATAATCAGGTGTCTACGGCAAATGACGAGAGACGGTCTAGGATAATCTCTTGCAAGCCCTTTGAAGAAATTGGGAGGGTTGATATTGGACGGTAGTATTTTACGTTCTTCTTGTCGGTTTTGTATAAAAATTGTCATTACTCTTGCAGTTTTCATATTTTTCTAGGTTTAACTATGTTGGCATCAGTAACATTTTTCCTAAATTAATTTTCCCCAACGAGACCAGGGCCGGTCTCGAGGGGGGGCGCACACTCTTTCCTACGGCCTTCGCATTCGCCACGGAAGCAATGCGAGGTTTCCTCCGGGAGTTACGCCACCCGCTGCCGCCAGGGGCGCGACCACCCCACTGCTCGCGACCGCTCTCCTCGCCTGTTTCTGCGGCGGCGGCCGGTAATCACCTGGTTTCACGCTGTTCTGCGCTTCTTCTCAGTGAACGATTCTCTAAAACGTAAGGAAACAGAAAGCAAATGGTTTTTCTGCATGTCAGCCAAGAAGATCGCACGTAGAAGGAGCTTTTATAGCAAAATTCGGAATTATCAAAACGCGACCTTCGCAGCCCGAAATGAACCCGCGTCGTCTGGTTCAGAGCTGAGCACTTTAACCACTGAGCCATCGCGGTGGATTCATACAGGCGGCATTAGGTCCAGTCAACAGCATGAGCGACGCCCTGCCAGAAACCTACGTGCGTCTGGTGCGTCTGGAGCACAGCATCATCCATCATTCCTGGGCCCATAAACCTCGCGTTACGAAAGCAATTGCGGCCAGTTTTATCCGCACGGCCGCAATTATTTTCACGGAGACGAACAAAGAGATCCGAACTAGTACATTGGCGGCTGGTCGGTCAGTTGCAATCAACATGCGGTAGATGACGCGCCGCCGGTAAGCCAGATTGAGAAAGTGAATGATGCCCATGTACACTGCAGCTACATCTTCCACGCAAAGCCGATTGGGCAAGCGATGCAATGCCGCGTGGCTGGATGGGCCAGCGAGGTCCACCACATGACTCTAATTGAAACTGCAGATCACTGCCATTTGTTAATCACAGCCCTGGCACAACGCTGCCCCTGCCTCAGGCCCATCACGCTTTTGCTTCTGCTTTAGATTCCGCTGACACGAACTAATTGTCATTGTTGTCTTGTGGCGCGCGATTGTCCTGCGGTTATCTGCAGTTTCAATGCGGCCATATTTATTGATTTCTTTTTGTCTCCAGACTGTCTAAAAAAGGGGGGAGCATGGGGCTGAGAGACTAGCCGTTAAGCGGGATCGACTATTTCTTCGAAGCTCAACGAGCCACGCCGCCGCCCACAAGGTTTTACTCCCGAGCATCGTGTGCATTCCGCGAAGCCGTTAAGGCACTGCTAACGCAAACAGGACGCTCTCTAGCCACACTTGCCCTTTTAGTGTGCGTCTTCGGGACGTTCGATCCTCGTTGAGCGGTGCGCTACTGAACTGCCACATTTCCCGCCCCTCTACGCACCCCAGGGGTCCATGTGCCGGCTCTGCTTTGCGGTAAGAACGCGACCTTCGAAGTACTTGGGTCTTCGCACTTGGCTGACTGCCGTTCCTGCAGTTTACTGCGTTTGTTTTGAAACAAATCCATTCGAACGGCGCCGGGTAGGCGGCTGCTCGATGAACACGTGCACAAAAGCCCGCCAAATTTACTGCCCTCTACATTTGGCTGTGCGAAACGTAAACGTCACTTGTCGGTATGCGCTTTCGCTGTGTTTTCTCGTATATTTCTCACTTGGACGTGGGGTGCATGCAAAGAGCTCTCATCGCGCTATATGTTTCTGCAGACAGCGTTGTCTTTTCTGTCGTGAATTCTGGTGCACCTCTCGATCCGTTCCTTTCACGGATTAAGTGTTTTGCTGTGCGTCGGTGTGGACTGCTCACCTTTGACCGTCCAACGCTCCGATGGTGTACTGCTGCGTACCGCTCTGCAAGCCGCAGTTGTGTAAAACTCGGGGCGTTTCTCTTCATCAATTCCCGAGTGATTCAGAACTCTTTGCGAAGTGGCTCAAAAACATCTCTAGAGAAAATTTCGTCTTCAACGACAAGTCGGCATCGAGTGTAGTTTGCAGACACCATGTTCCGGAAATATTTTAGATCCTCATTCAGCCACACCTTGAAAACTCACCTTTGCTGAGTTGTCCAGAAGGAATCGACCACAGCAATGCCATAACGTCTGTTTCTTTAATATCTGAGAGATTTATCAGTATAATTCTTGTTAACTACACCAAGAAAGTCGCCGACAGGAACGAGAAGCCAGCTAATTATATGCATAAACCGTCAAGGGAGTTTTTAAGACTGAACTTTCCTACTGCCGGTCGTGCTTATGCGGATATATTGCGCCTACAGTTTCAAAACAATGTGCAGTGTTTGAGGGGAATATTTTTTCTTGTTTTTTTGCCTCTCTTATTACTTCTACAGCGTTGTTCATGGCTGCTTCTTTGATGGGAAGTTGTTGATCAATGTTCTTAAACCGACTAAACCTATAACAGATGTGCGCAAGTTGTGAGAGTAGATATGTACAGTACTTCAGCCAACTGATATGTTTTGAATATATAAAATATTGAGTTATGGATATGAACGCTCTCCATTGGACAACTTGCATTTAGCTGTGAATAAATTTTTTTTTTCTCTGAATCCGTGCAGCATCGTGATTTCTTGCTAAAGCCGCTTTCCTGCTAAACAAAAACTGCAGCGCTTGAGATTTCATGCGCTATATTTACGCTTTGGAATCATCCTTAAGAACCGGTTACGCAGACGCTTCAGGTCACTTATAAATCTGCACACTGGCTCATGCCTGTCAGTAGGCGGACTAATGAGGCTGATAGATTTGTTTTTGTGCAAACTTTAGGGGTAGGAAGTGTTGACGTCAGTTTAACCGACCATGCAGTCGTACTGAAGGAGAGTGCGCGCTGCCGCGCAGTAATCATTCCGTTGTTTTACAAATCTCAGACGTCCAATTGAAGAGGCTGATTGCACGGTCAATATCAGGACCTGACAGTTACCGCTCACGCGGGACATTCTTGGAGCGGGCGCGCGTTCTCCTTACGCGTGAACGGCGGAAACAGCGGCGGAGCGGCGGGGCAGTGGCGACCTCACTCCGGTGCGGTGGGAGGCGGAAACAGACCCCATTGCGAAGGCCGTAAGAAAAAGAGCGAGTGCGCCCCCCTCGAGACCGGCCGTGACCAGACAGACTTCTGTCAAATGTTTTTGTTTGAGTTTTCATAGTGTCAGTAAAAACACAAGATGAAATCCATAAGCTGTAATTGTGCGCGAAAGTAGCGCGAAATTCATATACCGCATACTTAATCGGCCGTACCTGAAGGTCGTCTATGTCGCAGCTACAACAATTTTTAAGGCTGAGGAAAACTGATCACACCTAAGGAGTATCTGTTTCCGCGAAAAAAAAAATGAATAATCGTTTCTAGATGCTAAGATATCATTCATGAGACGAAAATTCGAGTCAAAATCTTTCGGTGCAGAGTACGGGTTTAATCCATCAGCATGTCCCTAGGCATCCGTTTAATGAAATTTCCTGTGGTGATTCTTCCTCCTGTTTCCATCCCGTAAGAGCGTTTACCTGGCGCTGCTGTATAGCAGCAACGCAATCTGAAAGTAGCTGAATAGATTCTTCTATGCCGTTTACCTTGGCTGGCAGATCGAGCAGCATATTTAATTTGTGGTCCATATCTACAAGCCTAGTGAACAATTCACTAGATGTTCTCGTAAAAGTGCTCCCGCTGTTTCCTTCTCTACACAAATACAGGGCTTCTTAGCAAACTTTTTTGTCTTAAACTGTTGCTCAGTGAGGTCAGAACACGTTTCTACACGAGATAAAAATGCACACTCTATACAGGTCTGTGTAAGACCATCATCATTCAGTGCACATCGCCAGAGTTTACTTCGCTCCATAAAAGCAACAAAAAAAGAAGAAAAACAGACGTATAAGAATACTGCATATAGAACAGTTCCAAATATGCTTGCCGCATTTACGTCGTCAGTACTCCATCACACTGGCAGCATGCGGCGAAGCGTCTCTATAGACCATGCCAACAGTACCGAAGATGGATGGATGATGGATTTTGATGGCGCAAGGGCATCTGTGGCCAAAGGGCGCCATGCCCCAACTATTTCCACCTTCTCAAGGTGGGGTCAAAGACGCATTATTTCCCAAGCATTTCACCCTATAGAAGTAGACAATCAGGCAGGGGAAAGCTTGTACCCAATATATCACGAGTGGGTGCCCGGCGGCAGTGGTGATCGAAATCCGCACCTCCTCCGCATGCAAGGCGGATGCCCAAGCGACTAGGCCACAGCTGCGGTAAATAGCACTGAAGTGTATTTACTAACCTGTGACAGTAAAAGAGCACATATTCTGCAGGCTTTGCGTAATGCGCTCCGACGCCGCTGCCACAGTTAAAGGAACCGCCCCAGCCAGGGCTGTGGCGTAGCTTGCAGGTGATAACAGCAGCGCTTGCGCAGAGTGGTCATGAGCGTTGTGGCGCGGAATTTAAAAATGTTCGGTCCGCGTGGTCGACGAAGAGCACTGAGAATGAAGGTCTGCAGCACCTTGGAAGGCTTCCTTAAATGCGATTACGCAAATGGAGGCAACGGATCACTGCTTCGCGTTTCATAAGCCCAACATGTGTGATTAGGAAAAAACCGGAGCGGCCCAAAACTTGATTCTGTTACCCTGAGAGAATTCGCACGTTAATTTGAGCGGATGAGGGAAATATTAAAAAAAGCGTTGGATCTATCATAAAACTACTTGGAAGTTATTACCATTGCTGTCTACCTAGACAGAAAGTAGTCTACGAATCGAGAACAGTGTAAAAACTTTGATCTTTCGAGTTGACTCTTGAGCTTCCTGCCCTATCACACCATTACAAAATCGCTTACCACAGCTATATTGCATGATCCTACGTATACCCCTTGTTTCTGCAGATGGAACTCATCTTCTCAGGTAGTGAAGGCAGACGTTAAATACATTCGTAACAATCCCGTAACAGTGTCTTTTATGCTGACTGTGCGCTTGTCACAAATCGGGGCGAGATAATCGCTCATGGACCGCTGTCACTGGAAAGCGAGGCCTTCAAAAGTTGTGTTTAAGCAACTTGCTGTGATCATTAAAGCTGATGCAACTCTAAAGGCTCAGGTTTAAAGACGTACCAATTCAAAGGCCGTTCTCATAATATTGCACGTAATATCGAATTGTGCCTTCCCCTTGAACTCCTGAAGTTATTTCCTTTCATTGTAGATTGTAAGAAGTCAGCTTTTCAGTTTGATATACATTGTTCTCGACTTTCACCGTTTAAAATACATTAACGCTCTCAGTAGCTAATTCCATAATGCGAATAACACAGGGTCCATGCTGTAAAGTTAAGTTAATTTTGAAATCAACCTTATTTAAGTACCTGTTCCTTGGGAATTCAGAAACCACAACCTCGACATTCTTCCTCTGACGTAGCCTGATCTGGCGATGCAGTAGTTCATGATTTTGTGAAGCGAAGTACCTGCCCTTTAGTTAGCATAATTTTAGAGCCCTTAATATATAGCCTAGGTGCCGACTGACTGCACTCAAAAGTTAAGAAACTATGATTATTGGGCAAGTGAACGCTTGTACGATAACGCGATCTGTAAACAAGCAGTCCGAAGCTTCAACTAGGACACTACGAGTGATGGCTTAACTAGCATAGCCATTCGCTGGCTCCCGCGCAGAAGGCGGAGGCGACTCCATGTTTTGCTGCCATGCTTTTATGCCATGGCAGAAAAAGGTCAATAGCCAATGGAATAACTAAACAATACTGCCCCAGATCAACTTGATTTACGTGAAACAGAGAGGCGCTGTTAAGACTGGGTCAGAGGGTTGGTGTAAACACACTAATACTGAGCGCAACCCTACCTTCTCGTCCAGTTGTCGGCTTATTCGTGACCCTAGGCACGGATGAAGACTGTTGGCTACTGGATGAAGCTCTTGGAAGAGGCCCAGGCACACTTAACCATAAATAATCTCATTATACGCGCGCATCACGTTTCCGACAACTTTGGGAAACGGCATACACAACTAGCGCCGGAACATGCGGAGAAAATTCAATCTGTTCGCATTCCCGTCTCGAGTACACACCCTGAAAGCGTCATCCTGCCTCGTCTAAAAATATCGCTAACCATATTACCAACCGGCGCCAGGAAACTCATCCCTGGTGGCCGCAGCCACATGTGAGATCAAGGCAGTATTTCTATGTTCCTCTTGTTTCCTCACTTTCCGCTTTTCTCTGTGGTAACAGTACGCAACCACGCATCGCGGAGCTTGCGAAGAGACGCCGCTCAATATTACGCGGCCGCCTTGTCGATCTCGTCGCGTCCCGACATGGAATATTAACATTGGCCCGGTCATTACGACTGCAGTCATTACGAGTGCCCTTCACATGCCATTGCTGTGGAACCAAGCGTTGTTATAGCTAGTCGAGGAGAAGTTACCTAGCATAGAACCGAACTCGCAGATCGGATCAACTCTTGAATGTAGTGCGAAGCCTGCGCATCTCTGCTGAGGGAGTAAGTTATTAGTCGAAGAGGTAGGTAAAAACTTCGTTCATATATAAAGGGCTCGGCGGCTCAGACAAGCTTGGGCAGCTAGCCTTGATGTGTACTCAATCTCAGCAGATTTCTCCATCGCTGCTAATGCAATGGAACCTGGCGAGGAGACGCTATTGCGCCGAAGAATATTGTATAAATGTACACGGCTTCTCCTTCAGTATAGAACCACATTATGCATTGGTGGAATTTATCGCGGTATTTTTTAGGCCTCTTAGCATGCAAAATAAACTGTTCGTTCCCTATTAATGATTTTGTCGCGATGTCATTGAAGGTTCCTTTCGGCGCAGAAACCGGCTTCAGCTTCAGTGGAAACTTTTGACTCGTCTCGCGGGTAGAGACGGAAAAGCAGCTTCCCTGAAAAGAACAGTTTGGTAAAGCGTAATAGAACCACTGTGCTTTGGTTCGGAAGCTAGGTAAGCTAGATCTACACTACCCAGGAAAGTTCGGCCATGGGTTAAATGAAGGCCATGTTCGAGAACCTAAAAAACCGCACAGTAGGCGAATTTCTTCGCAAAAGCACTTTGTTGAGCAAGGTCCCTAATTAGCGTTACTATTTAATCGGAACGATGATGCTGTAAGACGTGATGGCAAGAAGCGTGTCGATGTCTGAGAAAGGGTACGCCAAGGAACCCCCCAGTGACCATAGGGGCTCTTCAACGCTAACGCGTCGTACTTTCTAGGTGAACTTATCTGCGCCCCAACTTTCTCATGATTTTTTTCCAAAAGTAGTAATATCATATGATAGTTATCTTGTATTTTAGCTTCGTAGATGTAGTAACTATTAATGAATAGTCTTTGTCAAAATACACCGCAGCGCTAATTTCAGCACCCGTCTCGCAACTTGATGAGGAGTTTGAATCCCACTGCAGCTGGGATTCCTCTCAAGATACAAAGAGTACAAGCAGTCCCGTGGCACTTAGCTCCACTCATTTCTGGTGAAATGCTAGCAAATAGACCTTTGACCTCTCCTTGTGCAAAGAAGTGCCTTTTTTGATGGTGGTCTCAGGCCTGAAAGTGAGCTTGTGCCATAAAAATTAAATTGCGAGGACGTTTTGGCAACTAAGTGTTGAGAGGCGAAAGCCGAGGACACTATGCGTGACGACTTCCGGTGGACCTGACGTCACACCATCCCCGTGGCTATATCGATACCCAAATTATACATCTTTCGGGGATCTTAAGTGTTAATTATGCTTAAGTACAGATTTTCCCTTCTAATTTGATTGAAACCCGACATTTTTCCCACCATTCTGTGATAATTTTCACTCTACCATGACGACTTCCGGTGGATGTGACGTCACACCGTTTCTGTGGCTATATCGACGTCTGCGCTGTTTCGATGTAATTTTGACATTTTTGCCTATAATTAATTAATTACTCTGCAGTCATCAAACTTGGTTTCTAGGTTCATTTTTTCTTCCTCTATCTGAAGTAATCAGTGGCTTTCTGTTATCTTTTTTTAGTTCCCGAGTTAAACACGTGTGACACGCTTTTTTAACGGACGGACGACAGTATGAGCCGTTAAAAGCTTTCGCGTTAATAATCATCTACTATCTTTGTAGAGTGCCTTGGTGCCAGTACTGCCAGCTGCGTTGTTGGATAAAGAATCTCTCAATAGTGTTCCCATAGATTATGTTTTACTATGATTTTAATTGCTGAGAAAAAGAGAAGGCAAAAGAAAAGTGGAAAATAATGACAACCAATGAAATGGATGAAGATGCTGTGCGAACAAGACCAAAAACTGAATGATAAAAAATTGTACCGAATTGATGTGAACTCATTTCGGTGCGTACAACGCAGTTTTTTGTAATCTGGATGGGAGGGGAGGTGGTGTTCTGGAAATAGAACTTTTTTAATAGTTCAGCTACAAGGGCGGCCCATCTAAGGGAGCCGCAAGACACGACGGGATTTCGCGAGGGCCGTTCTGCCCTGCGACTGCATAATTTAAGAAATCATTCCCGTCCAAAATGGAAAGAAAAGTAATGAATTCGAAAAATGAGGCGCAGTATAGAATTGCTTAGTGGAACTCGTTAAACATCAGACTGATTGTACTGCCGAATATAACTCGTGTCTTTAAAATCTGCAAAAGCTTCATCTCTTTGGTTAATGAAATCCAAAATAAACGCGTGGGTCTTAGATTTCGTATAGGTACGGTGCTGATTTGGAGGTTTGAATTTCTCCTTCCAATGGGGAATGAACGTGCTCGGATGTAGCCAGTGAGAACTGAATCTGCAAAGCCTCTTATCACATACAGCGTTAGCGCATTCGCTAGTCTAGATTTGCATGAAAGATCAAGGTGCTGTACGCCTCACGTGCGACAGTGATTTGCATGTTGCAGTGAAATACTTTCGCGCTGGTTTATGCATAGGATATATAAAAGAGAGCCGGCCAGGCAAAAAAGTGAGAAACTAAGTACTTGTTCGTAAATACAAGATTTAGAAGAGCGTGTTGTCGGGCTAGTTGGTTCTGCATAGTATATAAGTGAATTGCGCAACAACTTAGACAGGACACAGAAAGAAACACATACAACAGTTCACGAGCGCATGTGAACTGTTGTATGTGTTTCTTTCTGTGTCCTGTCTAAGTTGTTGCGCAATTCACTTATGTAAAATACAAGATTATTTACTCTAAAGGCGAAACTTCCCCAATGTCAGAGGCAGAGAGTTGTAAAATTTGATAACCTTTTTACGTTCCAATCTTTCGAATCCTGGCTTCCAAAGATTTTTTTTTCTTCAAGAGTACATCCTCCCGACTTCAGCTCTATCGCCTTAGATCTACTGCAGGGTTGCCCAGCGCTTCGTTTGATTTGATCATAACTGTAACATTTTCCAGAAAATTAATAACAGTAGCCCATTTCCATGACAGTGATTCTGCCATTGAGAGGTCTAAATGTTCGAAATGTAATTTAAATTGAACTGCGTTTTTTTTTACGTGTAACGATAGCTGCAGCAATACTGGATCTATCTGCTGTCCACATACAACCGCTAAGTACAATCTGGAATGTCGACAAAAGTTGTTCGTTTGCCTAAATTTCTTTGAAACAGTTAAGTCCACAGTTCTTCTAACCGAAGTCGACAAGATACAGCGAAATGTAAAAATTTGGCTGTCAGGTTAACTTCGTGACCAATCCAGCTTGTCAAGGTCGCAGACGCCTGCAAGAGCTGGGAGCGTGTTAACTATGCCAGCTTTCAGGGCTTGAATTTCGCTTCAATTGGTTTACAAAGCTAGCAATAGATTCATTCAAGTTTTTAGGGTAGTCTATAAAACGTGGTTTCTAGCGGGGTGATACTACAGCTCCTTATCAGAATATCGCATATGTGAGCTTATGCAACCTTCGACCACCTTGCGCGGCGTCTATCTACAACGCACACGCTACATTAGGCTTACATAACTTTGCTGTCACTAACAAATTTCACATGACATCAGAGAAGTGCTGTGAGCTCATTGTGTGAGGATCCAATCTGTATTTTCAGCATGACTGGCCTGATTCCTTGCGCGATGTTGCTCCTACCTATGGGTGACCTGTCTAGAAGGATTTGATTGGAAGTATGGGGCTCTGTCACAGTGACCTTGAACAAAGTAAATTAAAGTTTGCTCCTCAGAATTGGAACGAGTTCAATTACCAAGTGAAAACATGTGGCGGAATTTGGCGTAGGAGGGCTCAAGCTGTTCGTAACAAAAGACTTCTATCTTTAGTGGAGGAGCCATTTATATTAAAATACTGTTGCCTGTTAAAGAGTATTCTTTACAGGATTTTACAGATTTCTTTCTGGATTTGATAAAAAAGTACTCCCTGATGAGCCCCGAACATTTCAGCATATTATACTTGAGAGAAGACCTCACTGAGGCCTTCATTACTATTCCGTGAAACGAATGACCTATTTCCTTTTTAGTGATGAGGAGCGCTTAACACTTTTTAATGAAAACTGTTTGCCCTGTTTAACTTGCATACGGCGTATCTTATATTAAATATAGTAAGGGCATTGTTTCTATGGAATCTTACGCATAAAGACTACTAACATTGTTCTATTCTCACAAAAATTGATTGTCTTATTTGGTCCATAGCTCTTTTTTGTTGTAACCTTGGATGTTGCTCAGAATATTCTAAGTCATAAACAAGAAATGTTCGTTTCTTTTTGCGAAAATTTAATAGATGAATGCGTTTAACGTGTACATGTCCGCCTGACCCTGCTCCTGATTTTTTCCACATTTGTCTGCTCTCAACACTACCCAACACCGGAAAAAAAATACACATAAAAGAATTTAGCACCAAACTTCTGAAACGCCCCTTTGGTGTGTAGGCGGAACAGTGCATTATGTTTTGACTGCTCACCTATCAATGAAATCCACCTGCGTATGTTACTAGGGGCATGTTCGTTCAAAGCATTTTGCGTTAAGCATCGCCAAGCGAAGGCTTCACGGCAGAAAAGCACCGGGAAAAAATGAAAAACGCTGCCAAAAGACATAGTCTATGGATGGGCGAAGGGAACCATTACAAAAAGACATAAACAGGCTTTATGTCCTTAATAAAGTGGGGGGTGACAACAAGCATATCTCCTTTCTATATCCTGCTTATCTCAGAAGGCATCGTGTCGAGTTGGCTGCAAAGCAAAGTTCCCGGTGACAGGAGGAATAATTCGATGTTTCTCTTGGTGCATGGGCTAGGAAAAAATATGGCAGTGGCTTAGCTCAGCTAGGCGAGGATATACGCAACGAAAGCAGTTTCGTTCACTGACATTTCGGTAACGACAAGACGTCGTTGTCATTCAGCAGCTTGGCGGCGTGTCCTCGCGAGACGTTTCTCTCGTTCTTCAGGCGTCTCGGCCGCGATCTTATCATTTCTCGCTGCATTTTCACACTGTCGGCCAGCCTTGTACCATGCGACGACTTCTGTATCGGAAGACTCAATTTCACGCAGCCTGTACTGCTGACGGGACGAGCACGGCCGCTCTCCTTCTTCCATGGTGCGCGTTTGAGGAGCGAGCGCATCGCTTCAGGCTTATATCCCAGCTGCGCGGCGCTACTCTGCGCATGCCCAGTGCGGCGCAGCAGCTGAGGTGCCATGGTTGCCATGTTACTGGTTGCCTTGGTAACGGCGCATGCGCAGTAGTGGCCTTTTGCAGGCACCGCGAAATGCGCTTCTGATAGCTCAGTGTAGCTTTCGCTACAAAACGCAGCTGTGTTCGCAAAGGGTGTCGGCAAATGAAAATGCGCAGCTGCTGCTCAGTGGCTAAATGTTTTTCTCTTCACGAGAATGCGTTCGCAGATTTCATCGGAGATGTAGAGGAAGCATCTGTATGGAAGCAACATGAGATTTCAGTTAAGCTAACGCACATCAGGAGGGATAAACTATAAACTATACCCAAGACGGCGAGCAATTGGAACCACCTGCCCACCTTGGTTTCCGACATTTCTGACACCTGTTTATTTAAAAATGCCGCGGAAAACTATGTGTTTGACTAGGCTGTTTTCTTACGTAATCTGATTTGTATTTTGTTCAAGCTTACGTTTTTTCATTCCTTGCTGTATTACATTACATTTTCCAGTTACATGTTGTTTTCATTTTGCTGCATTGTTTTTACTTTTTTATCCACTCCCTTCTGTAACGCCCCACTGGGTCCCTGAAGGTATTCTAATAAATGAATAAATAAATAAATTCCCGGGCTCATCGCTCACGCGCATTCGCACGAGCGACACGCCCTGGAACCTAAAAGCTCTCGCACGTAAAAAAACTACGTAACCACCAGCCGTTACCATCATCGTAGTCATCGCCGACATCATCAGCTTAAATTAATGCCCTGCAAAAAAAAAAAAAAACCTGCTTTCATTGCTCTCCAAAAAACGTTGTCCTGTGTGAGCTCCGTGCATCATATCTCTTGAGACTTCCTAATCTCATTCGGCTGTCTGACACTCTGGCGCCACCTGCTACGTTTGTCTTTCCTTGGAATCCAATTCCTTACCTTTGAAGCGCAGCAGTTACTTGGTTTCGTATGACATTTACCTGGCGATGAACGTGGGCAGGGCTGGGGCACGAATAGATTTTTAATTATCTCAGTATGAAAGAAGATGCTAATGGCGCACCACATGTGTGATACCCAGCTTTTATACTTTTTTATTGAGATGTACATGAAACGACAGCTTCATGAATGACAGCGGCTCAGGCTACGCCTTTTCAGTAGTGCCGGCAGTTACTAAAAAGGACGATGTAATGCTGACAAAACCCAACTGCATCAATCAGCATACGCAGAAAAACGCAGGGAACACAGTTGACACGTCCCAAATGTTAATATTAAAATAGTTACCAATAAAATTTAAACACAGAACTTATAGACAAATTAAGTGCTATGTAATCAATAAAGCAATAAAAAATATATACAGCAGGTCTAATAATAAACAAACACCGATAATTAACAGAACAATGCTTTCTATTATTGAACAGAAAAAAAACGATATTTATCTTACACTTGTGCTGCTGCGAAAACGAGAGGATTCCGTGCACATTTAGGATTCGTAGTTTCCCTACATGTATTATAAGCTAAGCTTTTTTACTTTCGTCAGAAGCAAGAGAGGCGCGGAGCGGAAAAAAAGGCTCTACGCGTGCCGGGGTTGAAAGTAGGGCAACCTACATGTACATCACAACGCCCGCTCACGCTCCTTCCTTTTCCGGTGAAACAGAGGCATCTATTTTTTTCCCTGTGTAATCCGCTCGGGACCCATTCCAGCAAGGTTAGGCGCTCGTAAAGCCGGCACACTCTCATCGCGTTGCTATGGAGCTGCAACTGAAATGAGAGCGCCGACGAAAGCTGAACGACGAATGCACGTCCGCAACTACCATTCACCTGGAAGCGTGCCACCTGGGCACAGTGCAGTGTCAGTCTGATATTCGCGCGGCAAAGACAAGACAAAAGGCAGAGTGTGAACCCAGTGTGTGCGACGTGCCCGTGACAGTGTACGTGGGTGTGATTGACGTAGGAAGAAAGAAGACACATCTTGGAGAGTTTAGCAATATATGACCAACCAGTTGCTATCACATTATGGATGTTAGACTTCGCTGTCCATCTTTGCGGCTATGTGTTTCTTCTGTTCAAGCTGCAGACAAAGCAATGGCCCTAGTTTTTGGTGCCCTTCTTTTTTCCTAAGTTCAAACTCCTTTATAGTACCAAGGCCGTGTTGAAAGCAATCATCTCAAGATGCGTTGTACACCGTTGGTCGGTGTGTGTCTCTTGCTGAGTGGATTAGGTCCACATGACAATCTCGGAGTGTCTGCCGCAGGAAGCTGCTCACCTGTGCCGCAGTCTTCTGAAATCGGTGACCGTGCCACATGCCCATTCACAATAACTGTCGACGTCGACCCCAACCGGATCCCTGCTGAGTTGCCTGTGGTCAAGTGCAACTGTGCCGGCAGCGTCTGCAGCGAAAAGGGTGACTATCGTTGCCAGGAGGTGCGGAGCGAGCTTAAGGTGGCTTACCGCGTCGACGGAGGAAGTAGCACTTCGAAGCTGACCAACAGGACTGTGGAACTGACCACGGCATGCGTGTGTGTCGTAAGCAGGTCCAGCACCGCACAGACGGGCGGCATCCGGACACAAGACGACGGAAAGTACGGAAAACCGGCGGTGTCGAAGTGATTGAATTTGATTCGAGATTACCAACAGTATAGTGGGACTGTCCATGTGATAGGCGTCCGTCCGTAGCAAGTCCATCGTAGCACCAACTTGAGTCATCCGCATACAATATCAAAGATTGTTCGAAGAGCCCCGGTTGCCGAAGTGGATAAACTTTATTCGACCGAAGCTTGTTCAGTGTAAATATTTGCTCCCCATTCTCCACCCTCGACCAATACTGAATTTAAATTCGGCACACACTTAAGACTGCTTGCGTGTGAGAATGAGAAAGCATTAAAGAGCTGAATCATGAGTCTTGAGTCATGATTTTAACTACGAGGTTTGAATAAGCACATCTTTTCTACAAAATTCGACGAATCGACAGCGTCCTTCCCGACTTAAAGGTTTAAGCGTTCTGCCTGGCGCGTGCTTCGGCACTTGGCCAGCGGTTGTTTCGCGGATCCTACCCTTTGTCTAAGGATGCATTCTAACATGGAATGTTTGATAAATAACTACGGCAATTTTTGGTACATCTTTTCATTACCACAACCTGGGTTTTAGTGACATCTGCCGCATTCAACACACGCTAGTTAGCGATTGGTGCCCAATTTTCTCACGCACAAATAACTTATGAGAAATTTAGTTCAGTAGCGTGGCTTTTTGGGCTTGTTGGTACATAGTTCCAATACACTGTAGCGCAGGAGAAGACGAGGACACAAGAGACGAGACACGAACACCACGAACGCTATTTAGGGTGTTCGTCTTTTGTCGTGCATGCACCAGCAACATTATCCATCCTGCGGTATGATCGCGCGGAGAAATAAGCTGGCGACATGGTTTATCAACGAGTCACAAGTGTAAACCGTGCATGCACATTATGCAACTAAGACGCTAAGCCAGTCCCCCCTCTCGCTGCACTGCAAATCCAGCGACTGTGTTATTTGCGTTTCCCCGTACCATTCGCTTCTGCGTAACTCTGGGTCGCGTTTCAATAGCCAGCTTAGCTTCTTATCGCAAATGAGGTGGACGGGGCTTGCGCACCATGATGGGCCGGTAGGCGGAACCTGGACGTAATAGGTAACTTGCGTGACCAGCGTCAGTGTTTCCTCTGCCTGTTCGTCTCAATACATAGAGAGCGCAGCATCCAGGGCTTCAAGCGAAAAGGCCACCATCATAGCTTCGCTTAGCTCTCCGTGATATTTTTAGACCATCCTTTTTTCCTGTTTTCCGGAGTCAATTGCCGTTGCTCACCGAATTCGTATCCGTGAGGAGGAGTCTCCGAAAAGACCGTACTCACATTCATAGCATCTTAAGGCGACATTCAGCGGTGGAAGATGACGAGGCACTTTGTATCGCTCCATTTTTCTGCATTTATTATTACATCGCTAGCAATATTTGGCATGGGCTGTTTTCCGCAAGGGATTCATAAAAGGGCAGTAATTTAAAGATTCACACCCTCTCGGTGTGAGCGTCTCGAAGTCTGCGTCTATATAACAATCGAAAAAGGTAAGCTCACGTAAATAAAAAAAATCAAATGGAGTCCAATACACTTATGTTGCTTCAGACTGTTATAGGGAAAGATCAGGTGCACAGGAAAAATGTGCTTGGCACGGCTTGACTCTAGGACCGACAGTACGAAAAAAACGCAAAAAACGATATGACGGTATATTTGGCTCGGCAGCAACTGCCCTTCCATAATATGAGAAAAAAAAAACTGATTCTATACAGTTGAGCACACTAAATACAGTAACATCAGGAAAGAAAGTATTAACAAAGAAAGTAGAAATACAAAATATAAAATGAATAAAAGAAAGTTGCGGCGCATTATCCAATGTATGGGGTGCATTTACTTATGGAAAGCAATTATTGAAGTAAGTATTCTTTCAAGGCACGCCGTGGGTGTGCGGTGACTCAAGAAAGTGTCATTTCGGAATATATCATTCATGTGGATCCAAGATCGGCATCCTGAAATAAACAAAGATAAGATGGGGGGAGGGGGGGTGCCTTTTTCTCTATATAAGCAATCGGTATCACTTCACGCCTTTAGGAGAGGGCGAAAGGTGAGGAGATTTTCCTCCCTTGATTTCTTCTGCTTCTGACGTTGGAAGGTGTATGTCGTCATTGTCATCAGTGGCTACTTATGTTATCAAGCAATGCCAGTCACTGTCGCTATCACAGGTGATACTGTCGAAGAGAATGGAATGAAAAGAATTAATGAAATAAAAAAAACTCAGGAGCCCTCTTATCCACATTCCAAAAGAAAATGCAATGGCCTTTATGGTGCCTGCCATGTTATATACACTGAGCGTCTAATCTTCTTGCAGTTTTCGAGCCATAAGTCCGGTTCGATCCAGTTCCAATGCCCTTACATAGTATGCATGTTATGACCTTGTGATAGATCAACTCCCTTCAGTTGGATTATCATATGGGATAATACTAATCCAACCCACTAATCTACCCAGTAATTCACCTTAGTACATTTTCTGGGGTGGGCTCAGTTCCAAAATTTCCCCTGTCCTATAGAATTTTTTTTTGCGGGTAGGTGCGGGTAGGCAACTTGGAAATTTTAGGGTAAACTTTCCTCCTGCCACTGTGCGCAGATTTCTCACAATCCGGTGGCAGGGTGCCATCTGCCACAATTGGCAGCTTGTGGCAGATTCGCAAAGCCCTTTGACCTCCCTTGATCAATCAGGATGGTTTATTATGCAGTTCGTGATGACGTCAAGGGTCACGTGACCACTCTAAACCAATCAAGGAACTTCGTTTCGGTAAAACCTTAAACTGCATGCCGACAACCGGATTGATACCGCACTAACATTGATACAAGGTACGACTACTTGAATGAATTCGGTCTTCGCGTCTTTGATGAGACTGGACAGGAAATAGGTGTTGCCGAGCAGAAAGTGCGCCTAGCTCGAAACGCATGGTTTTCCCTGAGAAACTCTGAGAGCCAAGCAACACAAAAAAGCAGGAAGGAATGCGTTTGCTGTAAAAGGAAGACAGTTGCTCGAATACCGCTGCTATGCTGGGTAAGCTGGTGATATAAACGGTTGTAAAAAGAAATTATTCACCTAACTTTCTCGAAAATTTATTGTTGCCCCATGCCCGCCACAGTGGCTTACATACATTTAAAGCGGAGTTGAAGTGGCGTTCCATTCCAAAGCTGAAAGCACCTGCCTCTAACAAACCCATTTTTCGTTCGTTACATAAAGGCAGCTTTCAGACTGATGGGGAGCTTCGTATTTGCTTTGTAGAAAACAGCGGAGGGCTTGCTGGGTTTTTTGCCTAAGAGAAAGCCAGTCTTACAAGAAGGCTTATGTCACCGTTTGCGGTAGTAAACTGAGGACCCTTCATTGTTCCCGGGGATGAGTCTTCTGCAAGAAATCAGATTGGCGACTTCGTTTTAAACATAGGTTATTTTTTATGTTGAGAAAGCTCAGAGGCTTAACGTAGCTTTGCTAGGTACCAGAGCTTTGCTGCATGTAGAGTGACACTAGACGAACGGCACTAACAAGGCGAAATGACAGCGAGAAAGAAATCAGATTGCCGACTTGGTTTTAACCTTAAGTTAGGTTTTTTTTCTGTTATAAGAGCTGAGATGCTTAACGCAGTTTTGTTAGGAGTGAGAGCTTTGCGTTACGCAGAGTGGCAGTAGACGGACAGCACTAGCAAGACTAAATGACAGTGAAGAAGGAATTCCACTGGCTCCTCAAAGGCTTTACGCAAGGAAAGAAAAAATCATTGAGCAAATGGGGAAATGGTCTGTTGCGTACAGAATGGTTCTACTGAACATTAAGCGCATGCAGGAAGAATGTTTTTCTTATAAACGCTTCTTAAGGGGGCTTAAGCCGACAGTGACGGTAACAGGCAGACCATCCTGCTTTTTTAGATGCGTATGATTTCATAGGAGCAGCGGTGGAGCTGCTCCCTGACAATGAACGTCCTAGTCTTGACTGCTGGTTTGAATAACTTGCGTTAAATATTTCGTTTAAGCAGAATTCTGGTTAAGAGCCTGCGACTGCATGCTTCATAATCCTGCAATGTAGTCCATAAAAATATAACAGCAGCTACATTCTAAAGCTTCCGCACTACATCAATGGAAACTGCAAAGCGAACGTCTGTAGGTAACCGCGTAGAAACGCCTGCGTTTGTGGAGCTAGCGAAAACGCTATTGGACGTCGCAAAATTACCCTTAATGCTCACTCTGAGGAGGTCCTGTTGCCTCCATTTTTTGGCGCATGTTTTAAAGAATGTTTTTTTTTCCGGGGAGAACCACCACAGTATTTCCGTTATGGAATTTTGAACGCGCATACGCATTATGCCAAATCATATACCTTTTTTTTTCCTCTGCAGCAGTGGATACGAAACACATGATTATTTTTATTTCGTTTTAAGTCATTATCTATGCATTTTCTATCCCTCCCTCATATACTGGAGAGAACGTCTCCGAATCGCTGGCGAGATTTCTCTTTTGGCACAAAAACAGGCATTTCCGAGAGTGCTTTTTGAAGCAATAACGGTGCTCGCACACGAAGCACAACAAATTAATTGAAATAAATCCTATAATACTTTAACGGCACTTTTTCGAAACGGAATCCCCGAAAATGGCTCGGTAGAGGAAATCTATTGTCATCCGAATATCTGCTTTCCCAGTGAGACCTCATCTCAACCGAAAAAAATAGATTGTCGATCTCTTCGTTCAAAGTAGGAAGAAGCATGAATTGCAATGCAGGAGAGGCGTAGCTCACTTTACGGCGTCTCACAAATGATGTCAGGTGCACTCTAATCTTAAGGAGCGTCGATCATCAGCCGCTTTTCTCTGCTGTGCGGCGCAGACTGCTTCTTGCGTCGCTTTTACGTGCAACCACTCACGTGACAAGGAACTCCCATGTGCCGAATGGGAGGAAGTAACGACACTCATGCACGGTACAGCCGCTTGGATATTTTTTTTCTTCCGATTCTTGGACTATCGCACAGTCGGACATTTGCCGTCTTTTCTTAGGCCAGCAACAACAACGACCCTGGCCTTGGCCGGGAAGCGTGTGTTGGTGCTATCTCCTTTTCTTCGGCACGTGACCCACGCCGGTCAAGCAAGTGGCTACAATGGTTTTAAGTTCCACAGCGTTTAGTCGCTTCTCTTTCTAGTACTAGACAGCCTTATGACATGTATAGTTTACTATTATATAGTGTGCTAGAAGTAGTACTTCAAGTATTTCTTGCTGGGAGAGTTTTAAATAGACAACAAATTGCGCTAACACGCGAGACATACACATGAGACGAGATCGAAAGCGCTGGCGTAGTCCCACCAACCTCATCTCCCGTGTCTATGTTGTGTGTTAGCACAATTTGTTGTCATCAAGCCCGTCGCATACTGCAAAGTCAATGAATGACATGCATGGAAACCAATTTAGCATGTAGAAAGAGTTCTGGCGGAATCATGTTCCCGGCGTGCAACCGACAGCAGTCAACTGGTATCCTTCAGATGTAGGCAGACGTCCGCACGTGTCAGCAGACACTGCAGAAAATCATTGAAACAGACGTGTTTAAGAGTTGCACGAGTATGCAAATAATGCCTCAGTGCACAGTGCAGTCCTTCATTTGCAGTGCTGTTACTTTCCATGACGTGCATCACCAGGTGCTCTGAATGTCTCTGTAACAATGCCTACCACCTAATGACATGGGGGAAACCTAGGCTAGACCCAGAAAGATTGTTATTGCGACTAGAAAAATTAACCATAAATTGGTACGTAATTGAGAGAAAAGGAGAAGTATTACTGGAGGAAGGGTGCACATATGTGCGTGTTTCGTCGAATCATTTTACAGTGCTTGCAAGCCCATATAGGCGGCCTTGTCCGTAATATCTATACCTTAAACACTGCGTGGTTTTCACAGTGTTATGTGCGTTATGATAGGCAGAGACTTTCACATGTGAGCAATGACAGGCAGTGTCGCCTGTTGCTTTCAGAGAATGCGCCGGTAGCACGACAAGACTGAGTATGAAGCTGCTGTAGAATCTTGTTTATGTCGCCGAAGTTTCCGGGATAAACATGCAGTAGAAATAAATTGAGAAAAACACCAAGCGGAGTAAACTCTCGTAGTTTTACTTTACGAAATAGACTGAGAGTACTGAAAAGACTTGCTTTGATTTTGTTGAGTAAGATGAGGGATATTAGCGAAAAAGAGAAAAGCGCCGCATCGGCACGACTCCAGGCAAACAGTTGCGATTCTCATAGTTGGGCCTTCTTAATTTCTTTATTTCCTCAAGCTTTGATCGATGAAATAGTTAAGAATGCAAAAAATAAAGTATCAGGGACTGCTGTAGAAGCCACGTGATAAGATCACGCTTTATGCTTTCTAATTCACCCCCTAAAGCACTCCAGCCGACCCATCGACACTCTAAATATCTGACGAATCATTAGACATTAACGGGTAGAGTTTTCGCTAACGCGAATGGAATGGAATCTCATTTATATTTAGATTTGCTTTTGGGTTCATGGGGCAAAGTTTACTTGAAGAGGCAGGCATCTCAAGAGCGTAACTAAAGCATTAAAAGAAAAGAAAGCAGCTTGTTTCTTGCGAACAGGTTAACTTCTTTCTAACTATGGTATGCGCAACTAAATCTATAGCATTAGCTTTCTCAGGCTTGGTTTTTGGATGGCATGGGCTGTATAGTGAGGATAGCCGCTTTAAAATGGAGGCTTTCGCTAAAGTTGTGAAAGTTATTGAAGTTTTTTCGCTTAACTATTTCGCATCCGAAAGAAAGAAAAAAAAACAGTATATGGCCTGAAAGCAATGCGTAATCGAAAAAAGAAGAGCAGATGTCAATGGTATGCTTCTCGTTTTTCTCTTAGTGTACAGAGGGCAAGACGCTTGTCTAGAACAAGTTCTGAGCGTGTGTCGGTCTGAACACGTGATATCTAGCACAAACGTCTGGTTAAAAATGGTATGGATGTAAGCATGTGCAGTTAAACTCATAGGATTTTATCCTCATTTCTTGTTTTCCTGGTCGCGGTGGCTTTGGGATCTGGGGAACGCAAAATGCGGCCTTTCTAGACAGGACTTTTGCCCTCTGTACGAGTGAAGCGTGCAAGCGAGGTACTGAATTCGGCAATATGCATTAGGAGCTGTGAAAATAGCTACGAAAGTTTTTCAAGCTTCGCAAAATCTAACGAGGCTTCTTTTTTAGTTTTTTTTTTTAGTTTCCTGACTTTCGATGCTAAATTTCGCAGCATTAGAGCGTATTGTAATAGGTAAAGCAGATTTTAAAGCTTCCAATTTTGAAAATTGCACTTGAACAATTTTTGTGCGGAACATGGCGTTGGTGCAAAGCATTTGCGCCCTGCTGGTAGTCTTCCAGAGCCTGCTAATTAAAACGTTTCGTGAAATCTATCTCGGCAAACAATACCTGGAGAAAGCTGCGCATGTATATTTATTAACTTGATTTCTCCATCCAGTGCTGCTGCTCTCACGTCCGCTAAGCCTACTTGCGGTTGCTGCATTCTTGTGATTTAAATTAGTTTGTCTAATATTTAAGAATGACAACAGTGCGAGAAATCGATACCAAACTAAAAATTATCACACTGTCATAAACACAGATGATTGAAAATAATAGCCTGGTTGCCACGGAAGTTTTGCACAAGTCATTGCCTTTGAACCAAGGGCATGCTGCGTACGTGGAGATTGCCGGCCAGTGAGAAGGTCGGCTAATTAGGCATGCTGTTTTAAAACGTCATAATAAGGGTCTTATTTCTTTATTCCGTGGCATGTGGTATTTTCTGCTTGTCCAGCTGCCTCCTCCCAAACGACAGAGCCCGACAGCAGATAGCCAATTTTCTTCTGGGGCATTTCACAAGACGCTTATAGATGGCTTCCTATTGCATGTGAATAAAACTTTGTGGGGGGCTAGTTGATCGAGCATGCTGAGACTGGGGAGCGCTAGATTCTAGACAAGTGACCAACAGCACATAGGAAAACCCCGGGACACGAGCGCAAACTTTCAACTGGATTTGTTTTCGATATGGCGCATATTTATAAACTTCTAATCATGGAACACACAAACATAAAAGCGTTAAAACCAGCTAAGACAGAAAAGCGATCGTAAACCATAGGATATACAAACTATCCTCGCAAGACATGAATTTCGCAACTGACTGGCTAAAACATTTTTTATTTTTTTTGTTAAAACCACAGAGGGGTTGCTAATATACCTCTTGCGTGGTTTAAGATCACTTGGCTACTTTGGCTGGTTTTAACGCTTTTATATTTGTGTGTCCCTTTATTAGGTGTGTATATATATGCGCCATGTCGAAATTAAACCCAGTTGAATGTTTGGGCTCGTGTCGCGCGGTGTCTCTATGTGGTGCTGTTTCCTTTTCTAGAATCTAGCGCTTCCCAGTACAACTATTGCATGTGTCTTTAGCGCAGAAAATGCAACTGCGTGCTCAATTTGCACTTTACGCTAAAAAGAGCTAGCCTTTCATCCGTTCCTTCTCTTCATGCAAAAACTTTTTTATATGAATTAGATTTGCTTTTGTGTTCGCGGAGCCAAGTTTAAATGGAGAGGCACGTATCTCAAAAAGGTTACTGAAACAATGCACAAAGAAAGTGGTATGTCTTCGCTCGAGCGAGGCGGGATCATGACACTTACGGACGGAAAGGAGCAACAACCTAAAAATAGGTTAACGGAAACTTTATAGCAGTAACGAAATCGAGTATTGAACAAAAAAAATTGACTGAGTGAACGTGTAAAAGAAAGTGAGCCTTTGATGCCATGTCAAAGTGAAATGCGGCTGCCCCTACTGGAAAGCAGAGTGGTGCAACTCAAACGGGACAAGTAAGAGCAGCATTAGTGCAGCAAATGGAAAGAAAGAATGTAGAGAATGGAGTTTCTTTCTTTTAGAAAGTTGTACGAAACACACCATTTCTTCACTCCTGTACTGTCTCCAGAAATCTCCAAAGAAAAAACGTTTCTACACGCGGAAACATAAGGATAACGATCGGCTTCTCTTGACAGCAACCAGAAGTTTCGCAACTCTTCTAGTCATTCCTTTCTTTCGCCATCGCACCCAGCAAAAGTTTTTTTATTTCTCACTCGTATTGACTCCCTCAAATTATTCTCACACGCATCTCGCGCACCAGTGTTCCGACCGGGCTTACCGCTTTATTCATCAATCTTCAACGTTTCTTCTACAGTTCGTTTCATACAGCCCCAACAAAACAGGTGCGCTTTGCGACAGTGACAACGGAGACAGTCACAATAATGTGAACATGTGGACAGAAACAATCGAACTAAAAGCTGTGGGCAAATTGTGTAATCATGTTGAGTACTGCGTGTTGTCTGCACCCGCAGGAAACTGGAGCGGACAGGCTTACGCCATAATAAGAGGTTACTTTCCGAGTAATTTCTCACATTTCAAAGGCCGCAGGCATTTCCGCCATGATGAATTTATACAGGCAAAGGAAGCTCAATGCAAGAGAAAGGAAACTACACAACCGGCAGAAGGCAACTCACCTTGCAAGAAGATGAAAGCATTTGGTTAAGTAATCCAAGTCTCTTGAAACAAACAAAGATTGCAGAAAAGTCTAATTCTGGCTAAATAGAGACACTAGTGACTTATAAACACAAAGACGCAATTCTTTACATAATAAATAAAAATATCACAAAATCCAGTCATCAAGACATGAAATTAAAATATAGTTAGTTACGCCAAACAAAACAGTAAAGAAAAGCCAACCCCATCAGAGTTTTTCCGAGGTTTGAGCAAGGAGCTTGGGATTCCTGCTTGAGAGAATGAAAAAACAAACATCGTGCTAATATCTTGTTTGTCTGAACTTAGTGATCCCCATGGTAGAGAAGGGCAAATACGGGCTGGTTGGTACATGTTTGAAGAATTGGAAAAAAAAACAGCGCAACGGAAGGCGATACAGCGCTGGTGTTTGTCCTTCTCTTGTCTCGTCTTCCGTTGCGCTGTTTCTTCCAATCCCCACACTTAGTATAGTGATGGCAGTCCCCGCAGAAACTATTGGCAATACGCAAATATCAGGTAAAGAAAGAGTGCTAAATAAGCCAAGCAGAAAGATGAAGTAAAGCCCCAATTAGCCTGAAAAAACGTCCTCGCAAAAACGAAACTCAAAAGGGAAGCACGGCGTGAGTTTTTGCAAAAAAAAAAAAAATCAATGTGGTGACAATTTTGCATTCTTTTCTAAAGATGACAAGATTGAACAGCATCCCTTACACAGCATGGTGTTTGCGATGTTCTGTTCATGGTAAGAAAACAGCCTTTACGTAACCTCTATAGGCAAGGAAATTCTAGCGGCCCATGTACTGTGCGATGCCAGTGTACATTAAATAGCCCCAGTTGATTGAAATTTGCGCAGCCCTTCACTGCGACCCCCCTCATAGACGGAGTTGCTTTGAGACGTTAAATCCCAATAAACGAAACAAAACGAAACAAAACGAAACAAAACAACTTCAAGCTAAGTCAACATAGTTTACTTTGGACACGATATGCGAGAGCTTCAGGTAATCGTGCACGATGACCGCGGACCTAATGAAGAATGTCGTCTTGCATGCATCTCAAACACTTATAATGATGTTTACTTTGTGCTGACATGAAATATGTAGAATAAGCCAAAGTTTAGACACGAACTATTGTATATTGTAACATGTAAGACTGAGCATGCTATTACCCCAGTTTGCTGCCGCGATAGGCAGCCATTATGTTCTCAAATATTCTCATCTCAATCTGCGCCACAACCATCTTCTTTACTCAAGAATATTGGCATTCTTCGTCACCAAACAGGGAATTTTTAACCATATCTTTGAGTAGCAGCCACCGGGAGGAGCCTTGGTGTGTCTAGCGGTTGTATGCAATGTTGTAAGCAACAAATATTCCTTCTCTTCATCCTCCAAATGAACTAATATATATATGGACAATAAAAGATCATGTTAGAGGTTCAGTCACCGTTATTTGGAATCTTTTGCAGTAATTCTGGTCGATTGAGCCAAGTAGAGCCGGCCCACTGTTTGATGCAAACGGCGACCTAAAACAGTTCTAACTCATCTGCAAAGCCAATGAAGAATCCCAGCGCTCCGGCTCAATATGGCACTGTATGATCATTAATTTTTGTTTAATTGAAATTGGTGCCCCCATAGTTGGATCATACTTCGTAGAGATGAATGAAAATTCTTTTCTTTTTCCACAGAAATTGTGAAGTAAGTGGTCCAAAAACTCTCCATACTTGTATAGTTATTTGCCTTCCCCAAGTTGAATTAATGATTGGTCCCGAGAGGCTGCTGGAACGACCAACCAGGATCGCAAATTGATGGATGGATGCAATATAGGACCGTCCTCTTAAAAAAAAGAAAGCTGTATTGAAAAAGAAAGAGAAAGAAACACAAAGCGGTATTGTATAAGTTTTTGCAACGTTCCTATGCAATTTTCTTCTAATGCAACGGCAATAAATGGAATGTGGTTCGCATGCGCGAAGTATAACTAACAATGCCATTACCGATTTTGCAGATAGGCGCGTGTCTGCTTTTATATAGAGTTTAGGCACCGCGGCAGAGCATAGCAAATACCATAACTACTGAGAAATCGTCTCCAGTTAAACCTTTCATTAATAACGCTGCTTTAAAACGCATGTATTTGCATACGACTGAAGCCATTCTAGATTTCAGGTGAACGATCATTTTGCGTTGTATTGTAGGAAACGTAAAAAGGAGCAGATAGTTTAAAAGCATGCAAGTTCTTTGATCTTGATATGCGTTTGTGAGTACACAACAAGTCAGATATGATCTTCCACTACATGAGAACGGCGCATTTCATTTGAGTAGGTGGTTTTATGCTGAATCTTGAAAAAGTCTTTTAAAACAAGTCATCTAGCAGTTATTTTTTCTTAGCAGTCTAGACAAAGGAAAATGGACCTTGCTGCTTATACCTGGATAGAGACTGTCCTGTACTTTTGAGCGGTGTAACTTTGTGAGAGTGTCAATAAAAAGGATTATTTAAAAGCATTAATTGCAGCCACATTTGATAGTTGTTAGTTCAGCGCTCTTTCCTGTCCCGTCTTCGTTTCGCCTTCAGGCTTCTTCTTTCGCGCTGTTTCACGTATGTCAGAATGTTCCAACTAGCCCAGCAAAAAGTTCTGTTTATTAGATGTTTGAAGCAAACCATTTGGTTCATCTTTACAGTACATCTGTTCGTTTTAGACTGTTATGAGTCGAGCCTGTTTGCACACACTCTGGAACATGATTATAGTCCTGACCAGATGTCTTAGGGGAATCCCCCAAGGTGGAGTAGATTTGTAATAAGGCAAGCAGATTTGTAAATTTGTATTGTATTTGTAATAAGGTAAGAAAGCTGTATAGCTTTCCTTTGTAGCCGTATGGCTGCGCTCGGGTGGACATCAATGAGTAATTACTCCCTTATTACAAATCTACTCCACCTTGGGGGATTTCCCTAAAACATTTGGTCAACACTGTTCCCACTTCGAGTTATTGATCAATTCGCTCTCGCCCTACCATAAGCTTGCCGTCCCGGTTAGCTCAATTGGTAGAACGACTGATCCGGTGAAGCGGTGGTCCCGGGTTCAAACCCCGGACCAGGACGAATTTTTCTTTAACTACGAAGTTTCTGAGAAAGCTGTATAGCTTTCCTTTGTAGCCGTATGGCTGCGCCCGGGTAGACGTCAATAAGTAATTACTCCTTTATTATAATTATAGTCCTGTCGAAGAGTATAGCTACGAAAATACAAGGAAAGGAATCTGATCACGGAACCCCCAAATCTTTCACATTTCAGAATCGCTATAATCATCCATTTTTATGGTGCCAAGAAATGGTATGTACGAAACAAAACGTACGAAAAAAAGTGACCCCGCGAAGAAGTTGTCCCTTGCACAAATTTACTCCAACCAGTTGCTCGAACAAGAAATATTTCAGTATATAGAGGAGTTGCCCTAGAAACCAAATTAGCCTGGCATTCATGGACTTCCAGAGAATGAACTATATGGTTCTGCCCTTCCTAAAAATGAACTGAGCTGTTTCCTGTCGTAGCAAAAATGCGTTCCCCTTGAGAAATGATACATGGTTGTTACAGGTTGCTGTCTGCTTAGCGGCCTTCTTCTATTCACATATTTAAAAGACATTGGACATCTTGATAAGCTTTAAACTCACTTGCACGTCACCTTCATGCATTCTTCATGCAGTGAACTTCGTCAGCCCATTTGACGGACTATGCACTCCATCACTCCATAGGTTACATCAATTCTCGCCATTGCATCCTTAGTACCCATTTCATGGCCGCATTTTATCTTCGTTTTTTTTTTACCTCTTCCACTCTGCTCTCCTTCTGTCTTTATCTCCCAAATTCCCCTCCCTACGCAGAGTAGCATGCCAGCGATCTTTAAGCGCCGGCTAAATTCTCTGCTCTTCATTAAAGAGTCTCTCTCTCTCTCTCTCTCTCGTGCCTCTCGCCAGGTATGTGTTTTTTTTTATTGTTTTGCTCTCTCTTTTCTGACAGAAAAGCCTGAAGTAGACCTTGGGGAGACCTGCACGAAGACCGGTTTGACGAGTAATACGCAAGCTATTTAGTTGTCCGCTGCAAGAAGATGGTTAAATGATGCAGTCCTTACAGCAATCTGCGAGTGGCGCTCAACGGCCTCCGGTTTTCGTCTATGAAAGCTTGCCCAATACTTCATTAGCCACGCCGGCTACAACTAATGCCAGGGGATGAAAACTTCGCTCAACCTCTTTACGCAAAGTAGTGTAGCAAGATGCTGATGAGAGCTACTGAGAACACTCTCGGTCAGGTCAGTTTCCGCGGCGATGCTCCGCATGATATAACGTATCTCATCGGCATCATCTCGCCTCGCGGCTCCAAACATTTTCCTCTCTGCGTGTTCCTCCTCCGCTAATTTCAGCATTACAAGGTGTAAGGGTTCGGACGGCACCCAAGACTCGTTTCGGGGGACCTCATATCAACAGTTACAGCTATAAAACACCTAGTTTTGGTATAATCTTACTCAACTCCCTCTAAACACATGACACTACTTCAAGCATGCCTTTCTTTTTATAAACTGTTCTAATAATTTATGCACCTGGCAAGTGATGGCACTTCTAGAGCGTCCGATTTCCTTTCCTCTCATCGTTGTTTTCAGGCAACAACTGGAAAACCTATGGTACATAAATCAGCTATTTTAAATATTTAATATTTTCTTTTTATTGCTGTCAAACCTCTGTTTAGTCACATCTCTTTTTAGTGTATACTAACTTTGTAGGTGCAACAACACCTCACCATTGGCCACATATCGGAGCTAATGGGGGCTAGTGGGCAGGTCCGATCGTCTGCTGTTGACAGAGCGCCACGATGCACCTCACTATTGGCTGCATACTGCATCTAATTTCAACCAATGATAACGTCCGGTGGCCAACCACCCAATGTCCGGGTCGCTTGCCGCAGACGCTTGAAAGCTGCCGGTATATTTTAGTGACCACTGGCCGGGGGCCAATGGACTTGAAATGGACAACGTAAAATGGACAGCTTATCGAATAAGGCCCCAGTTATTCTGTAACACCTAGCAAAATTCAACTTGCGTTTTTCCTCCGATTTGTGCTGCGAATGTGTTCCCTGGAACACTTTGCAGGTACTCTGACAGAAAAGAGAAGGAATGACAAAAAAAATAAATCGAGGTTTTTTATTTTACTTTTTTGCGGGCTAATTGGAGGAAAGCATGAATTTTTTGCGAATATCACAGCGACGTTAAAAATAAAGACTTTGGGGCTTCCTCCATCAAACACGTCCACTTTTAGCTGAAGTGCATTTTTTACGACTGCAGAGCGAGGCAGAATACAGGGACCCCAAAACAAAGAGCCTTTAATATGAGAAACGAAAAATAGCTGCCGATTTAGTGCTATCAAGCACGAAATATGGTTTCAAAGCGCACTTTTTTTTGCAGGTGGACACCACCGCAACGTACCTGGCAGAGCGATTGAGGTGTCCACTGATCGAGGGATCCAGTTATGCGAGTCTTCAACTTTTTGATCGTCAAAGCAATTTACCCAATGTACGCCGGTGGCCTATGCTCCCGTGCCCCGTTTCTGCAGCAATGTTGTGATCATCAGCGCTTATTGCTCTAGTGCCATGTTTCTGCCACAACATTGTCCACGTCAACGCATGTTGACGTCGACAACGCATGTCCATGTCAACGCACGTGAACGCATGTCTACCACTACTGCCACATAGGTCTATGTTGGAATATTAGTCTGACAGAAAAATTAGTGCATGAAGAACAAGATGTGCATTGAACCGCGCGAGAGTGGGTTGAGGTTTAACCCGAGGCGTGCTGGGCTCCGGCGATAGCCGAAGTATTTTATTGCGAAAGCAATACTACTTGCACTTTGGCGCCTTTGCCGTGCCGCGGCGGTGACCACCATTGACCTTCTTTTACCTTGATTGCATTAGATTGGATTGGATTGGATTGGACTGGACTGGATTGGATTAGATTATACTAGATTGCATTAGATTAGAGTAGATTACATTGGATTGGATTGGAGTGGATTGGAGTGGATTGAATTGGATTGGATTGCATTTAAATGGATTGGATTGGATGGGATTGGATTTGATTGTTTTTGATTGGATTGGATTGTATAACCGATGCATCACCACAAGTCTAACCACAAGCACCACCACCAGCTACACTACCAGCTGTACCATGGCGTAGGTACGGATATTGCTTTCGCAATTACCGGGCTTAACCAAGCTAAGCCACAGCGAATTTTATTCTACACAGTTATGTACAGAAAGGATATATACACATATACAGGGTGTCCCAGCTAACTTTGACAAGGATTTAAAGAAAACCTAGGTGTTCTTCAGAACTGAAATCGCGTGGATGTTGTTAGGGTTTATCTAAAGTTAAAGTACCATTGTTTTGCTTGTCGTATTTGAATAAATACTCGAGATAAATAAACTAACTTTTTAACACGTTTTCTTTTTAAATATAGCTTGAAGCGTTCAGGCGTCAATAGGAAACTTGTATAGCGCCACAAATATTGTCCAACCCAGGCACTTCTAACATGGCGAGGGCCATGTTACCACCGGCCGACCTCTCCACCTTATCCTCATTAAAATTCCTTTCTCTCTCTCTCTAACGAGACAGACTTAGCGGGGCCGTTTTTATTCGGGAGAAGCGAAAGTCCGCGGAGTTTAAAAAATACCGCGTGACAGCCCGCTCCCTGCGCCCGGATGCGCCGCGATTACAGTGCTCTCATCCGTGGTTTGTAAAAACAACACTCGCTTCGTGCCTTTCGTGCTGCCCAAGGAAGAGCATCGCGTTGTGCTTGGTTCCAAGACAAGCGCCAGTTTGGGCGGCAGTTGAAAGAATGCGTGGCTCCCGTTTTTCAGCGTAATTCACACGACGTTATTAAGCTTGTTATATGCGTCTTTGCTTGTTGAGGTTTCTCCCAAAATTGAACTCATGAGATTGTCATCGTTCCTCCGCATGCATTCTGCTAACGTGAGAGCGCAATTATCGCCACAGACACGGGAGCCGCGCTTTCTTTCAGCTGCCGCCCGAACTCACCGGCGCTTATCTTGGAACCAAGCACGACGCGAAGGCCTGTCTTGGGCAGCGCGAAAGGCGCGAAGCGAGTGATTTTTACAAAGCACGGATGAGAGCGCTGTAACCATGGCGCACTCGGGTGCGCTGTCACGTGGTATTTTTTAAACTCCACGGTCTTTCGTTTTTCCCGAGTAAAAACGGCCTCGCTAAGTTTATCTCGTTGGAAGTGCATGGGTTGGACAGTATTTTTGGCGCTCCACAACTTTCCCATGGACGCCTGAACGTTCCAAGCTATATTTAAAAAGTTAACTTATTTATCTCAATTTATTATTCAAATGGGACAAGCAAAAAACGATACTGTAACTTTAGATAAACCCTAACAACATCCACGTGATTTCAGTTCTGAAGAAAGCTTAAGTTTTTTTTTTTTAAATCTTGGTCCAAGTTAGCTGGGACACCCTGTATATGTGTGACAAAAAAAAACTATTTACAGAGCACCTAGGTAGGCGCTACGTGGCACAAACATGAGAAAAACATAACAGAACTAAAAGGCCGGCAAGGATATATAGCGCATCAGGAGAGCAAACTAATCACGTAAAAAGTCCAATCCTTTGTAAATCTTGAGGAAAAACACAGAGCACTCCTTAAACACGGACAAAGAAAGGCAAGACGATACAGCGCTGTATCGTCTTGCCTTTCTTTGTCCGTGTCTTAGGAGTGCGCTGTGTTTTTCCTCAAGATGAACTACCAACTAGCCCGCTCTTCCACCTTTGTAAATGTCCGTTACCTGCAGCAACATTCGGCTAAAATGAATTCTGGGCGAAACAAGAGGTTCAACATCGCGGTCTTGCATGCGCGTTTTCCAAAGGCTATGAGTACAATCAGAAGAACCTTATCATAGGGTTGCGAGTCAGGTTGGGAAACAAGGTAATGCACACTGGAGGAAGTTAGGAGAAAATCTTTCTGTAGCGTCCTCTGCAACACATCCGAAAACAAAATCGCGTCTTTGCAGTCTATAAATTAATTTTCAATAGTTTCATGCACATTGCACAAGCGGCAGTTTACAGAAGACACAAAAATGTTTTTTTCCTATCGAGCCACGTGTTGACGGGTAGACTTTCATTGTGTAATTTAAAGAAAAATGTTTTATAGAAAAATGCAAGCGTCGCAAATATACGATAGAAACGCTGTATGTAATTTCTGGCGCAGTGAAAGACCTGGAGTACGAAATAAATTGCTGTTGCCAGAAAGGTGTTGCAAGCCTGGGCTCGACCAAAAGTTGAAAGCCGATGGGAGACAAACGTCTCAGCATAACGCACAAAGTCCGGAACTCGCTCTCTCTAGTAATGCGCACTTAATTTGAAGGCCTGAAGTGGAATACCAAGATATTTAGGAGGCACACAAGACCATTCTATTCCAGCGTACAGGGGCGGAGTTGTAATCCATGAACCGGACCATAGGCCCGAACTTTTGAAGCGGTTGACTTCAGCACCAGAAACGAGGCCGAACCGATCAATAGTGGAGAACACTTCATCAAAGCTGGGCTTGTCAATGCAGAAAAATGCAAAATTGTCAGCATATGCTAGAAATTTGACTTCATTACCCAAAACAGGGAACCCGTGGATGTTACTGCATGTTACGCAAAACACTCAAACAAAGCGGTTCCAAGTAAAAGAGCAAAAAGCAGAGGAGACATCTGACAGCCTTGCTTCGTGGAAGAGCGGATTGGCACAGGGTTCGAGAGCTGGCAAATAATAATTAATCGTGCTCAACAGTTGCAGTAGCAAAGTTTCACCCCTTTAAGTACAGTAGACGCCACGTTTGCTCGCTCTAGAAGTGAAAACAGAAATGAATGGTGAACATGGTCAAATGCTTTCGCAGGGTCGATCTGAAGCAGAGGAAGCTGCTTATGAGAGCTGGATCAATATTCAAGAACTGTACGCGCGGTGTGAACATTACTTTGAATGGAGCGGCCACTCAAACCGCACGTCTGGTGGGATCCAATTAATACCGACATTGCGCATTCTCTCACGCAGCGGCCAGCGAAACGTATCTGTTCGCGCCACCACGGGTTCGATTACGAATAACGGATATTTGTTTGATTTATATTTCTTTATTTCTTTCAATTGCGACAAAGCCACTAACACCGCAAGCATACAAACATCGCAAGATCTTTCTTTCTGGGTTTACCCATCGGTATAATGGTTTCGTGCTATATGCCGTCGGAGGTCACGGATTGGCCCAAAGGAGAATTGAATTGGTGCTCGCTGCCCTCTTGATATTTTACGCGCCGGGTGAATAACGAGCGAACTGTCTCCAGACTATATATTTCCCCATTCTTTAACTTCTCAAACTGGAGAATGATCGAATTTGATCGTTCCACAAATTTTCTGAACACATCAAAATCAGTTATAAATTATTTTTGCCAGAACGGAAGGACAATAAATAAAAAAGGCAAGAACGTATACCAAGTGAACAGATTACTAAAAACAAAAGTTATTAGGTCCCTTGTTTCTTAGCCTAAACGTCCTTCTAGGGTGAAAATTGTTTGATGTATGAATATCGGAATCATAGTTTTCATATATAGCTTCGCTAACGTGCGAATGAATCACTCAGTTTTGTAGTTACGAGTAGTGCATTGCCGCGAAGCAACGCGCTGCATATGACGACGCATTAAGTACATGACACTTTTCGGCACCGTGTGTATGCGTGCTGAAAGTACCATCCAGGAAGACGATATTTCGTGCTTCTTCAAGAGGAAATTGGCTGTACCAGAACAATGAAATAAGCTTTGTTTTACTCTCTCTTTATCTAACGATTTCGCAAACGGCTGCGTTCAATACGCATGGGGTTTTTTCTCAGTCAGAAAACGCCTCTTATTATCCAAATGGCTTCTTTTGTGGAATTCAGTGCACTGTTTCAAATCGCCTTGCACATACAACGGAGATATAACACGAAGCCATTACTAAAGTATCATGCTTACTGCAAATTTTAACGCCCAAAAGTTCCGCAGGGGCATTGTATTTTGTATAAGCTAGCTGTGAACAACTAATAATGGGGAAGAAGACTGTAAAATCTCATTCTTGTTCAGTCATTCGAAAGGACAGAGGTATGACCCGTCAACAGAAGTGGTGGCCATAAGGTTTCTACGATTACAGAGACGAGCTGAGAAACATAACTCTTAGCGCTGCTCACTGTTATATTGAGAGTTACTTAGTGATTCTTCTTCGCAACCGAAGACGATAATGCACTGAGGCTTCACGCTGCCTTTGGCTCGTTACTCAAACCCCATATGCTCTCGTTCACGTTTTGTGCACCATTTCAGGGTATCGGTTTCTCGTGTCGGAGGTCTCAACCTTGTGTTGGCTTACACAGAACTACTCTGGGCAGAGAGAATAGAGAAATCGTTCGCTCCACTATCCTGAAACCGATCCTTGCGAAACCAAGGGCGAATGTTAGCGTTGAAGTGCAAAAACCTTTGGAGTAGGGTGTCTCCTGAGCTCGGCGGTAGCCATTAGGCATGACGTGTAACATGACCCTAAAAGCACTTTTGCTGATATTCATGCCTCTTCGTGCAGGCTTTCTACTGGGCGGACATGTAAGTGCTATGCCTACCAAAAAGAATAATCAAGGCTCACGCATGTATAGACACACAATGCATTACACAGTGATGAATGCTTTCTGGTGAAATCCGATGCATTTTCGATACCCTTGAGCCGTCTCTTCTGTAATGTAATGTCAACAGTTCGTGGGTTTTTCTCTTGGCTCAGGTGTACATGTATATCAGCCTGAAAACGGGCACGTTCCTTAGAAAGAAAAGGGAGGGGGGATAGAGATATTTCCTTATATCTTTGCATGCCGCTGATATTGTGGCAATATTCACAAGGTTTGTTTGCTGTACAGTGGAAGAGACACGCTTTTTGGCCAGTCTTTGAACAACGGGCCTGTGTTTGGGAGGTCAAGAGCAGGCACCACAGATATCAATCATTCTTGCTTCTTATGGCAGCCCTTCTACTTGTTGTGGACATAGCTAAGTGCATTATACCGGATATCCGACGCGGAAAAAGCGGTTAACTTGTGTTAACAGTGTGCATTTCTCCAGTGTAAGAGGTTTTTACTGTTGACGTGATTGATGCTAAGCCACTAAAGGTTTTGCTCTTCCCGGCCACTGACAGGGAGACGATGTTTGCTGAACCTAGCTTTCCAGTGGCTTTGCAGAGGATACACATCTCTTTTTGTTGCGTGCAGTGGCGTACCCTAAGCGAGAAAATTTGGACTTTTATTGTTGTCCTGCGCTCTAAGTGAATGAAGTCAGGGATGTTAGTAGCCGCGAAAATACCATAAATTGCGAAATTTAGTGCCAACAGTTTTGTTTATGACGAGCGCTGTGTATCCAAATACGTGTAGAGGATTTTGCGAAACTTGGACCGAATAAGAAGCGTTCTGACGCAATGAGCTGTGAAGCAAAAATTGAGACGAAAACCAAATTACAATATATGTTGGATATGCCCTCAGCTGAAGTGACGTCATCTTTGGTCTGCTGACATTATTTCCCTGCAGTCAATGGAAATCCCCGAGTCTGGTTACTTCATTTGCCTGCATCGAATGGGTGAAGTTTATGTCCGAAAACATATTTTGTCCACATGAAGCATCTAACGTATTTGAGTTAATATCTCCGCAAAGTATGGCTGATCAACTTAAACGCAATTGTTCTGGTCCAGGAAGCTGTATTCGAGACCTTTGAATTACTAGGAGAGCGCAAGGAATTTTAAACTGGACCTGGAATTTAATATTTTTCCGCTATAGTTACAGAACAAAGGAATACATGTTCTCCTTTATTTCACTCTGTTATGACAAAATTACGCTAGTGTTGTAACTGTTGTAACACTGGCCCTCTGTGTGAAAGAAACTGGAATGGTTTAAACTCAATGAATTTTCAAGAGGTCCTGAGCTTTTGTGGCCATTGGATTTTCCCAAAATATTCGAAATAAAAGCTGCGTATTTCTGCAATCGTATAAGCAATTCCTCAAATAGTTTTTCGCTAATTCGTATCCAGAAAGCGCCCGTCTCGGCTGCGGGAGGTGGTTGGTTCGAAACCCACTGCCGGACACCCACCGGTAAAAATGGGTACAAGCGTCCCCCGGCCTTGCGCTCGACTTTCTTTAGGGGTGTACGCTTGAGAGAAGTCATAAAAAAGGGCCACAAGTTGGGCTTCTACCACACGAGGCGGATTTATGGTTGCTTGGCGGCGGAACTTATCTCTGATCCGACAAGGCAACTTTGGTCTAAGACCCTTTTCCCAAGAATATTTTCCCAGGCCAGGGGAAATCTTGTACCCATTACAAAAACCGGTGGGTACCCTGCGGCACTGGGGATCGAACCCAGCAACTCCCGAATGCGAGGCTGATGTTCTACTACAAGGCCACGCTTTTGTACCGAAGCGTGGCCTTGTGGCAGAGTATCCGCCTCGCATTCGGGAGGTTCTCGGTTCTATACCCAGTGCCGCAGGGTACCCACCGGTTTCTTTAATGGGTACAAGATTTCACCTGGCCTGGTGCTCGGCTCTTCTAGGGTGAGATGCTTGGGAAAAGGGTCTTAGACCAAAGTTGCCTTGACGGATCAGAGATACGTTCCGCCGCTAAGCAACTCTAAATCCGCCTCGTGCGGTGGAAGCCCAACTTGTGGCCCTTTTTCACAGGCACAGTATGTCCTTTGCCCGGCACTGGTGGCCTGGGCATCCCTCCAGGGAGGGTTAACATTGAACACTAAGACGGCACGAGGACAAACACACAGACAACACAATCACACACATGTAGCAACCTTCTCAGGCTGCTGTTCGAAACAGGGGCGGGTGCTCCGAAGAGGGCAGCGGGATATACGGAGCCTCTCCCAGGATTGCACCCCACGAACAAACCGGCCGCCAGGTCGAGGGTAGCCTGTACCCATATACGGTGGGTACCCGTCGGTGGATTTCGAACCTGCCACCTCCCGCAGCCGAGGCGCACGGCCAAACCACTGAAATTTTACGAAAAACAAAATCATTGCTTGGGGCTGTTAGAAGACCACGCAAAGAACGAGTATTCGCTTAGCTTCTTTGATTTTGAGGTAGTGAATAGTTATATAGCGTGTATGTGTGACCAAGCATTTTTGAGGTGCAAGAATCCGCTTCCTCTCCCCCAATTCTCTCTTTCCCTGCCGTGACTGTAGCTTTTTCTTCCTTCTTCCTGCAGGCACATGTTGTGCACCAATCACGCCTTCCTGCAATATTTTTCTTGCAGCAAGGTTTTCCCTGTTTTGCTTCGTGATGAACGACGAACTAGCTCTAGATGCGTTATTTAATTTTCATACGTACCTTTCACTTTCCATCAATAGCGCCGTATGTTTACAGCTGTTGGAACGAACAGAGAGAACATCCCCGAAATAGTGTTGCGAGTTCAGACTGGCCATCAATCAGCACTGTCGGGCTCGCCAACGCAACATTGAAGGACACCGTGGGAACCCGAAACCTGATTCAACCTGTGGGCCTCCCCTCGTATTTATGGAATTAGTCCGGGGAGACTTCACACTACGGTTAATTTTAGCCAGGCCAGCCTTCAACTCGGTTGCGATGGATGCCACAGTCACGCGCCGGCGGCTGGAGAGCTCGCAACTCGGCGGTAACGGGCGTCATTTTAACGCGCCGATGTTGGACGTCATCGCGTTGGACTACCGGCGGCGGTGAAACGTGTGTGGTGACGACCTCGAATCCCAGGGACCCTAAAGTTACGCGCAGCTCGCCGGCTGAGCTTAAGTAAAGCATATGCAGCGCAAAAAACAGGGACGGCAGAGAAGACGCAAACAGGACTGGCGCTGAACTAACGACTGAAATTTTATTGAAAACGGCAGAGCTTTAAATACAGACAGGCCACCACATGTCCAAGAAGATAATGAATCGCCATGAGATTGTAATAACAGCATCAAAACCACTCCAACGGTTATCACAGAGCGCGAAAATCACGGGAAGGCATGTCAGGCTACCTGGAAAAAAAAACGGATGAATTATGAAAAACAACAGAACAGGAACTCATGTCATATCACGGGCTGAGACACGGAAGTCGTTAAGAGTAGCAAACACAGAGTCAAACGACTGAAAGCTAAACAACAAGAAACACCCCAGTAGAGCCCCGGAAACAACAGAAGTAAAACCTAAAAAAAAACATAGTAATAACAGCGACAAGGAAGTGAGAGAAAACAGTACGGGAAAACAGGGCACCCAGCGAAGGGAAACCTAAAAGCACAAAGGCGGGCTAACCAATGCTACCGCCCAGAAACACGATTTCTTTCTTGGATAAGGCAATAGATGGTTTGCTTACGCACCAGTCACCTCCCCTGGATATGAGCCAGGCCTCGATAACCTCCCTCTGGCGTTGGTTCTCGCTCTGGCCCTAATTTCGGAATCCCCAAACATAGGCTCACACCTGAAGTCGCAGTCCGATCCGCAGTCATACTCGCAAAATCACTTCTTGCATTTCCTGCATTTCTTGCGACTTCAACTGTGAGCCTATGTTTATGGATTCCGAAATTAGGGCCAGAGCGAGGGATTAACGCCAGAGGGAGGTGATCGAGGCCTGGCTCATATCCAGGCGAGGCGACTGATGTGTAAGTAAACCATATATTGCCTTATCCAAGAACGAAATCGGGTTCCTGGAGGGTAGCATTCATTAGCCCGCCTTTGTGCTTTTAGGTTTCCCTTCGCTGGGTGCCTTGTTTTCCCGTACTGTTTTCTCTCACTTCCTTGTCGCTGTTATTACTATGTTGTTTCCGGGGGTGCGTCTACTGGAGTGTTTCCTGTTGTTTAGCTTTCATGCGTTTGACTCTGCGTTTGCTACGCTTAATGACTTCCGTGCCTCAGCCCGTGATATGATATGACCTCCTGTTCTGTTGTTTCCCATAATTCATCCGTTTTTGTAAGTAGCTGCACATACCTTCCCGTGATTTTCGGGCTAAATGGTAACCATTGGAGTGGTTTTGATGCTGGTATTACAGTCTTATGGCTATTCATTATCTTCTTGGACATGCAATGGACTGTCTGTATTTAAAGCTCAGCCGTTTTCAATAAAATTTCACTCATTAGTTCAACGCCAGTCCTGTTGTTTGTGTCTTCTCTGCTGTCCCTCTTTATGCGCTGCATATACTTTCCTTAAGATGAGCCACCGACTAGCGAATACTAATATTTTGATCGCTGGCTGAGCATTGTCTCGGGAAGGAATTCTGGCGACCATGGAGAGAGTGCGTGTGACAGTGATAGAAGGCCCGCTCTAGGGGCGAGGGGAAATACTGGAGGAGTACATTCCGCTACTCCGCAGGGCGGGGACATGTTTTTGATGGGTGGGCTTTGTTTTGAACGTTTATTTAATCGTGTGCTTCGGTGAGGAGGGGGATGAAATAAACGAAGTGCAATCTGATAGTCCCCAAGTCCCAGCGTTTCTCTGAAGTGCCAGTAGGCACGGCCCAGCAGGCCGCCGGACCCTCACACGAGCACGGCGGGTGAGGGTGAAGAACTTTACCTTAGTCGAGTGGCTCAACAGACCATCGAACTGTGAGCCAGGAAGTCACAATAGAAGTTTAACTGGCACCTAACAATATTTCCGCTAATATATGTACTTAAATTTTAGTCATATTTTTCCGTTTCCAGGATGCAATTTGGCACCACTCCTCTCGGTCGGAGGAACCAAGGGTTTCACAAGATTTAAAATAACGACTGTCACAACCTTTCACCTTGCAAGCAGTTTCGTAGCTAGGTAATGGCATGTATTTCTTAGTTGTTTTCCAGACGGGCAGAAAGATAACGTAAAGCTGCATAGAGCGAGACGTTGCTTGTCTCTTCGCTATCTGCCCATACATTTTTACTGATACGTACTCATTTTACATATCCTTTGTAAGCAGCCTTTCAAGGCAAACTGCGAGTTAAAGGTTAAAGGACACAACGGAAGTTTTGAGTGCCTGCTAAGCTTTGAAACTCACCTCGCAGAGTGATTGCCTGAGAATGCACGACCACAGATAGGTGAATGTTGAAGAAAAGAAAGGCGTAGTAACTATCTTAGGCAGATTTGACAAACCAGCGGTGGTAGCCTTAAGGGGCTCTAGGAAAATGACATGGAAAAAGTATGGACCTGCCAGTAATGCAGCCCCTGTATCCGCCGTGAGGTGACGAGGCATCTTAGACAGCAATGCGCGACTGTAAAGATGGAAAGGAAATAGAGAAAATCCAGGCAACACTGCCGTAAAGGAAATACTAAAGCAAATAGAAAGAAAGCTGAAGTCCTTATGATGGTGACTGAGCTCATGGACAATATTTTCGTCGAAGACACATAATAAAATGGGCAACGAACGAGGCAGAACAACCGTCCACTACCCAACATTTCGACAACGCAATTTTCTTCCTTTCGGGTAAGTGTTTATCTATGTCAGTAGTTTAATAGTGTTAAATTGGGGTGAGTAGGGGTAAATAAATTTGGCAATGGGAGTTAGGAAGCGGAGTGCCTCTCCACGCCCGAGCACCCTTCACACCTTTTTTGACCTATTTATAACCCCCATTTACCCCCTTTCCTTACCGTATTTACTTACCCATTTTATATGGGTAGATGTAGCTGCCGCTGTGTCTTCCTTAGTCCCCATGAAATTGATTGAGGGGCGCAAAGCATTTCAAACATTCATCAATCCCGCGCATCTATTAGCGTTCGCTGCCAGTGTAGCACTCAGACATCAGCCTATCTTAATACAGGTGTGACCTCGGTGTCCCGGACGCCTTATGTCAATTTTTATTTCTATCACTATCGGCTTTGTCTGTAAACATCTTTCACGCATTCAGTGGTGCATGACCTTCCGAATGATCGCCCTTTGGCAATACAAAATGAAAGGTCGCGTTGACAAGTGGTCTTTTACGGTCAGTTCTTCACTGAATGGCTTTGAGCATTATCTTCGGCAGGAAGGAATCTGAAAGACGAATGTCACAAGTGCAATCGATCTGGAACTTTCTTATCAGTAGGAAAAAGATGACATTCGCTTTTAGAGAGTAAGAAAAATAAAAAAAAATCCGCGGAAATATTATAAAACCGGTCAAAGACTGGTGTCAAGTGCAGACAAACGCACACTTGTCTGATGTTATTGATGGCGGCAATCAGATAAATCACACTGATGTCATCTATTCGTGGACGTCTGTTTGTAATGTATCGTAGTCTCATTTCCGTTAGCGTTCAATCATGTCATGCTTTTTCTGTCTTTTCGGCATTTTCTTAATACAGCCGCAGTGGCGCGTGCTTTCGGTTGGTATCTGTGCATCTGGAACAGAGAGCGGACGAACCTGTAGGCAGCGTGTGTTTTTCGTGTCACGAAGCGAGCTATGTGGTGGGGGAATGAAGAGCGAACGTGCGAAAAAAATTCTCCTATTGATCCCTGTTCTAAACCATCCAATACCTGAGAGGCACCGCTCAGGATAAAGATTTCATCCTTCTCGCAGACGCGACATAAAAGATTCGTTTTCTCTTCGATTAGAATACAGCGTAACTGACGTATTAGTGATATGCGTGCAGCAGTTTCTCTGATCAGCAAAATGTCATTATTACTAGGGAGCATTAGTGTATGGGGCCATTTTGTAGTTCTATAATTTAGAGTGGTATAAGGCGCATATTTTTTAGAAGACGACCAACGCATATAGCAGAAGTTGGCTTGGTTTATGGGGTTTAACGTCCCAAAGCGACTAAGGCTATGAGAGTCGCCGTAGTGGAGGGCTCCGGAAATTTCGACCACCTGGGGTTCTTTTACGTGCACTGACATCGCACAATACACGGGCCTCTAGAATTTCTCCTCCAAAGAAATTCAACCGCCGCGGCCGGGATCGAACCCGCGTCTTTCGGGTCAGCAGCCGAGCACCATAACCACTAAGCCACCGCGGCGGCGCAAATAGCAGAAGTGGTTACAACTGATATATTGATATGTATATCTATGTTTATGTCCACTGGACGCCCCATGCAAACAGGGTTGTGACGGTCATCAGAGTTAAGAGTTAATACTAGTTTCGCACATGCCTCGCTTGTAAGCTTTGGCAGAGGTTGCTTGGAAATTGAAAAGGTCATCATTTTTTTTATGTGTCATGGGTCAGGACATTCAGTTTAAAGATTTCTTGTGATCAAACTTATGCGTCCACGCATATCTGACGTGTACCATTTGGTAAGCTTCCATGTGTTTCGGAGCTGCTTCAGCGCAGGGCTTACTTCGCCAGGGACATTTCTACGTAAATGAAATAAGTGCTGGAATAAATGTTTAATCTATTCCTCCGGGCAGCATAGCTGGTTTCCATAGTAATACCGAGCGATATTTTTTTGATGGCCCAAAATTTGAAACAGAAGGTTTTTGAGGGTACCAGCTTTTTACAGCGTAGTAATAACCGTGCATGCGGACGTCAAAAAAAAAAGGCAAACTTTTATCTACTAATGCGATTAACTGATTGCTAAGAGTTAACTTTTTGACAATTACCGATAGGCACCTGATTGCAATCAAAGTTTTGTAGTCGACCGTTACTAATAGCCAGGCCAGCTTTCAGAATCTTTAAAACGGCGACTCCTTCGTCGCTCTAATTCGACTAATTTGGACCATTTCTCTCGCCATTCTAAAACCGCGCGCGAGCAGGAGGGCGCAAAGCGACGTGAATCAATTCGCAGCAGTCAGTTTTGCACGCACAACGTTGCATTGTCTGCCCCGCCCACGCTGGAGCAGCGATGTTGTAGGGAAGTGGCGAGGAGCGGGAAGCACTGAAGCACGGGCGGGGCTGAGACTGTGGCGTGTACGTGCGCCACAAATTGTTGTGATTTGCTTGCCGTCGCTTTAGACCAATTAGTACAATTTAGTTCAGCAACAGCGGCCAGGATACTCGCGTTTTCAAAACTGCAAAAACTTTATTAGATGTCACTAACAGCCGCCTACAAGGCTCATATTGAAATCAGGTGCTACCGGTAATAGTTAAAAAGTTAACTATTAGAGTTTAGTTAGTGACTTTACTTGTTAGCATGATTTGCCTGTTTTTATATCACCAACACTGGTATCACTAAACCGCAAAAGTGTTCTCTTTAGTTCAAAAACTCATTTTAAGAATTGTGGACTATCTCAAAAAAAGCACTCGGTGTATTAAGGATAGCCAAAAGACATAACCACAAATTGGGGCTGAAAACACACAAACGGTATTCATCAATTGGAAAAACAGCGCAATCAAAGACGAGACACAAGAGAAGGACAAAACACTAGCGCTGACTAACAACCAAATGGTTTATTGCTACAGGCAAGGCAGCATATATATGAAATGGCACGAGTAAAAAACACAAAATAAGCATGAGAGAAAGATACCGCACAACCACACAACTTGACTAAAAAAAAAAAAAAAGGCACGTCACTGATTAAGATACGCAAGTTCCTTTGAGAGTAGATTTATGGATGGGCTGCTGATACAGGTGTTACCGAGCTTTCTGATATGGCAAGCCTCCGAAATGAGCCTTGTGGTCTCATCTTTATAACGGGCGATGATAGTAGTCCGATTGAGGTGCGCTTCGCAATCTTCACACTCAGCACAGTGCACAGCAAGGTGGTTTCTGCGAGACTTGTTCTCTATATCTTTTGCATGTTCACGCAGTCTATCGTTGATGCATCGTCCCGTCTCACCGATGTAGAAACTGCCGCAAGAGGTCGGGATCTTGTAAACGACACCAACACGACACTGAACGAACTTCCGCTTATGCTTCTTCTGGCAGCCTTTTTTGCTTCCATCCTCATTAACACGCTTGCACAATCCGCTAAGTTTATTCCTGGCTGAAAAAACCAGTCTAATGCCTCCTTTGCTCACTATCTTTTTTAGATTGTGCGAAACTTTGTGCACATACGGGATGCACACTGTTCTTTTTCTTTCTGCCAGACCCGCATCGGTGTCCTTTCCAATTCTTAAAACATGTACCAACCAGCCCGTATTTGCCCTCTTCTGGTATTCATCAACACTGTTTTAAAGGTAAGAACTGTATAGAGCCCTTTGCAAACATCTTTTTGCTGCTGGTTTCCCGAAAATCCTATTATGACGTGGGCACGCTTCCCATTGGTTCCACCGGAAATGAACTCGCTTAAAAAGTCGTCTGCAGTCCACGACGAACGACATGTCCGGAACTCAACACTTTACTTGCCGCATCAGAGAAAAGAACTGGTTTCTGCTGTGCTTAGAACCTCTCTTATTTTCGATATACCCGGTTCTTTCCACAATTTATATAGAAATCATAACGGGAAGAACCCCCGCCCGCCCCCGCCCGGTATTTTCTGGTCGTATATGAGCCCACTGATGACTAGCTTCGTTCAAACTTAGCAGTGAAATGTAGAATGTGTGGCACGCTGCAAATTGGATTAGTCATTTTCGCATATTTATTTTCTGAAATATCCTAAATGCCCAGCAGGACATTAAATAGGGAACAATATGAAAGCAAATCACGCTCAAAACAACGAACACTATGAGAGATGATGTTACCAGGAAAAGCCAGAATAGTAAATAACATGGCAAGTAAGCTGATTTAAAATCAGGGAAATTTTGCAAACAACATACAAATCTAATAATAGAACTGTGACGAAACGGCACAGAAAAAAAGAAACAGTGGTGTCAGGAGAATAGTTTTAAACACAGGTACATAGTGCACGACAGCCTAAGAGAACTAGCACTATAGACACCGAAATAAAACTGAACTTGAATGCACAAAACTAAGAAAAAGCAACTCAAAAACTGAACAAAAAATAGTGAAATTAGCGGAACCATCTGGTGAAAGAAACAAAAGTGACAAGAAAAAGGCGGGAAATAGAAAATGCATATAGTACATAACAGTACCCCACTATCTGGTTACAAAGCGTATACGGGCATCAAGAACAAGAACAGCACAAAGGCTTTCCTAAGTAAAAACATTGCTGCTGGCGCTTTCACAGACGAAATAACACATATCATCGCCTCTTTTTATATTATTTTTTGGAGACATTTTTATCTTTTTCAAGCTTCTACCTCGACATTTTCTTCATACTCATTCCTTGTTTCTCAAATTTGCATAAGTCAGTATTCATTGTATGCTCGGAAAGATGCCTCTAGTTTAATTCTCAGTGGATGGGTTTCTTCCCGGTTTGTCAATATATGTTGACAATCAGGTTACCCGTCGATGTAGTGCTGCGCCGAATAATAATGACTCTTTGGAGACTGCGGGTATATATCCCGGTAGTAAGGCATTACGTAATGTTAAGCAAACTGCCTCTATAGTAACTAGACAAAGGTCTTATTACTGTTTTTGTCGGATTGTGTGAGTGTTCAACAAAAAATGTCAGCTATGGTGCAAAAGAAAGCGGTTTTGAAAGCGCTTTTGGTACCTCGCGTCCAAGCTACGATCGTAGTTTTCGAACTCTAGGTTTGGTATATTATGCAATCTTACTTAGTAAGTACATAATGAAATTGAAATTTTTCTGCACCCTGTAGCTTGAAACTTTTTTGTACTGAAAAGTGATTCTGAAATATCAAATTATTCAGCAAGAAACTAACCCACGACGTCGTTACACTATACTTCATTCAGACATTTCAGGTAAACTTCCTCCTTTGGACAAGGCAGCAAGACATACAATAATCAGCCCACCTACATTATTTAGAACGAGATCATCGCCCTGCCTACAGGAGGACTCAGCGTTTGGCTACTTTTCGCAACCTTCACCTCTGTTTCATTCGAAACATTCCGATTGCCTTCCATGGATCATTTTTTTTTTTTTGTCCAGCGAAATGCTCGAATTGTACAACGAAGCAGCGTTGGTTTCCTCCGGTTAAAATGTTTTTCTCTGCAATTTCAACCAGAAATAAAGCAAGCTTCTCGCATCGAAAGGGGAGAAGAATTCTACACTCACTTGCACCTTCAAGTTATCTCTTTTGGGTAATACGACTGAATGCTTCCAGAGCATTAGTAAAATTGCCCCCTCTTATGTAAGCTGTTTCTGTTGCACGACGGTCACTTGGACAGGTGGCGGGATGAAGCATAAAAATACCTGCGTCAGTTCAGCGCGCACTAAAGGTTTAAATTCGTAAAACTACCTTGCCGTCATGCAAAGAGAGAGCTGTAAAAAATAAGCCTACCCTGTGCTTACGCATTAGAAAATACGGCAGTTCTTTTGCATCATATCTCCACAAGAACCAGTGAGTTTAAAAGAATTGAAAGTGCAACTAATCTTGGAGATTGATTCAATATCGTTAGTAACAGAAGGAGTGCGATAGGATATATTCAAAGGGCCCGGAAAGAAATCAATGGCCAAAAAACCTTTTATTGGGCTTTACAAAATATTGTTTTATACTTTTCTTCTCCGCCAAGACCTGAACAAAATGGAGTACTCTTACAAGAGTGTATGTACACTTACAAATAATTTCTTAGTTGCTGCTCTGTAGAGCAGATCTTTCTGGGCTGCAACCTGAGTCTCCGCATTTTGCTCTGCATTATTTAGGCAGCACTCAAAACGCAACTAAAATATGTCGGATGACAGTCATAGGCTGCTTGAAACGGTGACTGCTGTTTCGCCTTGACGCAGTGCTTCATAGCAGGGCCAAGAAGCGATATCTATGTGCTGCTACTGAACAGAACTGCTCTGTTTCGAAGCATTTCAATGCAACACCTGCAATTTATGAACTGCAGGACGCTCGGATATCTGAACATGATGTTGTCATTTGGCCATTATGTCACAGAGCTTTGATATAGTTAGAGCGAACGAGATAAACATTTAAAAATCACTAGAAAATACATATAGCCCACAGGTCGAGCGGACAATTTTTTCACAGCTGTCAAGGTTAGGAAATCATTTACTGTACTTATCAGCTATTCAGTAGCTGAACTTATTCAGAGAGTTCCGCACCTATCTTCCCTTCATTTGAAGTCACGGGATTAAAAACGTCTGGCTAATAGTGAGGCTAAGCACGTTCATAATGAGCACCATCAGTGAAGCTTAGGTATGGTGGCATGCATATAACAAGGCTGAGATTTGCGGCCGCAAGAATAACACTTCATATAGCACGTCCAAGTACGCAGGCAGCGGGCAGGTGATATTGGTAATTAAAACTTGCCAATGTTTTTTTTTTCTCTTCAGATCTAACAGCTATGCAGGCCATCCTCGTGTGAGAACCTTCCTCGCCTTCCATGTTTCAATTATCCAGAAATTGCATTCGCGGAAGTTGCTAGCGCTCATAGTCATTAGCCGAATCGCCAGGTGAACAACAGCATTCACTTAAGCACAATTACTTCTTACACTGACCAGCAATAAACCCAGTCCGACGCCAGCCATGGCCACTCTCTCCCCAGAAAGAGAGAGAAAGGAATTTTAATGAGGAAAGGAACGCTCTGCGTTCTGTTACTACGGTTTCTGTTATAACATTTATGAACCAGTTGACAGAGCACTCCATGTTCCGTTACAATCCTCATTTTATGCAGTCGGGCACGCATATCACCAAATCAGAACCCTTCAACAAGTGCCACTATCGACGGCCTGTGTTCGAGGTTTTTTAGGCTACTCTTCTAACATCACCGTGCAAGTATTTTTATTCTACTATCCAGAAATCATTATGCTAAACTATCAAACCATCTTGTATATGCCCTCGCTATGTCCTCTCTCCGCACTAAATTGTTTGTTTGCCGATCAGCAGTCCATGGGACCTCATAACGATATTTAAAAACCTTTTCGCGTTTCACTTCGATATGTATCTAGAACAAATCAATGACAGTATAATTTATTACATTGCTCATTTTTGTTTGACCACTGACTTCTCCCTTCTCTTACATCCTTTCCCTTCAAAAAGTTTCCCCCAAAACGGAGGAGGGTGTCACTTCTGTTAAACGAGGGCTAAAAAGTTTGCCTTTCACTAAAGAGCTCCTCTCCCTCTTTTTCTTCTCCCAAATCACGCCGTTGCAAAAAGACTGCCACCGGTTTCCTGTCTTACTGTTAATATGAATCGCCAACGAGGATTTTCTTTTCGTGATTTCAACTAGGGGTCATTCACTCGAGTTTATCTTCTAACATACTGCCCTCTATTCTAGTGTATTTACGTTTCCTCTCTCACTAACCATTTCACAGGCCGCTTTGCTTTGGTTCCTTTATTTTTTAGCTGGAAAATTCTCCCTACGATTCGACGGAGACAGCTATGTTCTCATTTAGGAATAAACTGCTCAGAGCATTATTGTTTCTAGGCCTTCACGAGAAGCGCAGAAGTAGTAGTGTGACTTCTATGCCAAGTGCATATTTTTCTACAGGACATTGACTCCGAGGTGCACCTTCCAGACAGTAAATTTTACATTATCGAGAACACCCATGCCTATCTACATGCCCTTTCAAACATCTCTTAGGTAAACACGATCTAACTTGTATTGATAATAAACTTCGAGCGCGGGAATTTTTGCAGCTCCATTATTATCGGTTGGGCCGCAAAAGGCCTATTTATTGGCAATAAGCTTCGATTTCAAACAAGAGTTTTTATCTCGTTACGCGTTTCAAAATCTTTACATTGATGACGTGGAGGCCACTGAGCACTTCCAGATCACTAGCAGGAATACGGTGGCTGTTAGGTCACCTTTAGACATACGGAATAAAAAGTACTTGATGTCATGACAAACCACTTGTGGAAATAAATTTTGCTGTCGTAGCCTCATTTCCTTGTAAAAGCATTTTTTAGCTTATTAAGTTTGTTTGTGCAGTCAAGGAAATCAATTTATAGTTACATGCGGGAGTCAAACGATATATGCCAAAAGCAGTTGTTTTTATGAGCCACTTTAAAGCTCAGGCCCATTGATCGTATTAATCGACCATGATGGTAAAGTATTAATTTCCGCAGTGACGGATAAAAAATGCTTTTTTTTTTAAACTACGAAGTTTCTGAAAAAGTTCTATAGCTTTCCTTTGTAGCCATATGGCTGCGCTCGGGTGGATGTCAATGAGTAATTACTCCCTTATTACAAATCTTCTCCATCTTGGGGGTTCCACCAAACATTTTACCAAAAAATGCTGTTTTTTCTTAGCAAAGGGCTCCAACAGTTCTCTTTTGGAGATTTATAGTGCGGCAACGTCCCCCGAAAGGATTCGCAGCGCAGAGGTGTTTGGCAGTTCTGCTTAGGTGTACAAAATTGAATATAGCACAAAAATGGTCAAAACACAATGTTTAGGGTAAATGTGGCAGCCGAGTGTGTGGGGCTACACAAAGAAACCTTGCAAGCGCAATATCCGAGCAGAACCAACACCTCGAGAAAAGTGCTTTCGCTGAAGCACCGACGGAATTTGCTTTTCTTTCTTTCGCCATCTTTTCTTCTCAATCTCTCCTTTAACGCTATAATAAAACGCTGCGACATCTAGGTTAATTTTGGGCGCAGTAAAGAGCACAAAAGAAAACGTAATGGAAGTGCTGCATCACTGTCTGCTCCTAAGCTTGAGTAACGTTCAGTGCCCATTTAGTTGGCGTACCGAATACAAACAATCCATCAAAGTGCGTCCGGTTGACTTTAGCTAGAGACGAGTGTAGTAACCTGTTCTCCGTTGACATAGTAACCGAGTGACGGTAAACTTCGTTCCACTGAAAGGCCAGCAATGAAAGAAATAAAGGTGCGACCAAACTGCGCCTGCTGTGAAAGAACCCCACTTGATTGATGAGACCAAAAAAGCAAGGATACTGTTAAGAACAAAAGTCATTCAGCAAACTTCAATTTCCGTGCGGGATTCAGCTTCCTTAGGCAAGGGGCGTCGACCTTAGCCCCGAATTAGAAGGCACGCGGCTCGGCAAAGGCCATGAAAGGGCGATCGACTGGCATTGAAGGAGTAGAGCAGTCTCGATCGTTGTCAGCGGCCTTTCCCTTTCCATTCGAGACCGCGGTTTCTGTTGGCAGATTCTTTTACTATGGAGTACACACCCGGTGGAAATTAAACTGTGCAAAGGACAGCCTCAACATTAGGTTCACAGCATGATAGATGCAACGCTCGAATGAGGCACCACGGAGTATAGTGACCCAGTAGACGACGGGTCAACACCTAGATTTTCATTGGAAGTCACGGGCGATTTTTCATTGGACTACACAGGCGAATTTTTATTTTGTCTTCAAATACCACCATAGTAACCATTACTACCTGATATCGATGGCAGAGACATAAGACGGCTGATACTCCGATTTAATTCTTTTAAGATGGTAGGACGCATCTCAATGCCACGTGCCTGATGCTCCCATGTCTTGGTTTGGTTTAATATAGCATTGCGGTTAAATGACTGAATCGCAAAAAAAACTATATACGATGATTATTTCAGTCGCTTATTTTCACACCAAGACAGAGCGTACATATTTGACAGGCTGCAGGATGAAGAATGATCCTACATTAAAGATGTTACGAGAGACTGGTATAGCATTGAACTATCACGTTCGCAGTACCAAATATTAGTTGAAAGCGACAGCTCACTATAAGTCCATCCAGCAACTTCCTGCCTCAGTGCTTTTGACGACGCATAGCACGTAATTTCCCGCTTCAAACGGAAGCTTAACAATTAGAAAAAATGTTCTTTTAATATCGGTACTACGGCGAGACAACCAACTGATACGCTGGGGATATGGCCGACCTGTTGGTGCAAAGTGATAATGCAAATGGCACTATCATAAGACTGCACATTAAGCTTCATCTAGAGTTACTTGCGAATATAAGCAGGGCAATGCGCAAAATAATGGTCCGCTTCCAATAGACACTTATGTAAGTGGCTCGTCTTATGCCACTCGAAACAAAAAAAAAACAACAGAATTTTAAGTCAAAGAAAGCAGGTTTATGAAGTGGAAAATATACCGTGAAGGATTGTAGAAATCAACTCGGTTTAACATTTATAGCGGCGTTTTCTTGTTTTCAAAACAAACAGTGTTCTTATATGACTTCACAGAATTATAATCTCAGCTCCATCATTAATCCAGCACTATACTTGATAGATTTCGTGAAAACAAATTACGGATTTTTGCGTTCATCGCCGAAGATGAAGCCTGCCCACTCGATAACAACGATCCGAATGCCTGGGTGTTGCGTCAGACTGGTCTAAGGGATACTATAAGCTTTCCTGCTAGTTTTTGTCCGGGCTGCAACGAGACAGCCGGGGGGGGGGGGGGGGGGGGTATAAAACACATCTAAGAGCTGCTCTTTTTCGGACTCCTGAAGTGTGTCTGGGAAATACTTTCAGAGGCAACTGGCGCCCAGGTGATTCATGGCAGAGTGGTTCTTCCTTTGCTGCGTGTGTTTAATTCGCTTTCGCCAGACAGTATTTTCAGCAATTATGCGAAAGCCGTCACAAAAACGCCACTCTTTAGCAGCACTGTGTACTGAAGCAATCAATCTAAATGTGGGGCAGCTTTAACAGCAGTAGATCCGGCATTTACTTTTTCCTTCATCATGACATCATGAGTTCCAAGTAAAATGGCAAATGACTGACAAAAGTTTGCGACAAACTTTCAAGTAATTATATGAATATAAAATGAAGGCAGCTGTTTAATATTTTTGAAGTGCTATAAAGAAGTACGAGGTCTAATTTAATCAGAACAAGGAATAACATTTTAACACACGTTGAAGTGCATCTTTAAAAGTTCTTGCTTCACTCAGTGAATATATTTCTCGCTTCATGTTGCGTGGCCATTGCTTCTGCGCAGCGGACAATAACCTGTAATGCAGACTGCCTTTTAATCAGCCGTTTTCTTTGGTTCTCAAGTCACTCAACATAACTTGGTGTCTTAAACACATCTCCGATAGGAAATAGGGCACTTAGAGTCTTTATTTTTTGGTATGTTTATTCAGGCTCTGATTTTTTGGCCCGTGATGAAGCAGACGAATGAGAAAAACTCTGCTTCTCTTATTGCAATGTCCTTTCGACTACATGTTTCTGCTCGTCACACCTACTTTACATGCGCGCAGATGCGACGAGTTAGGATTGTACACAGTTCACGGTATGCTTCACTTCTAATTACTTTTTCGCCCAAAACCTTATAGCTCTCGCCAATCTTTAAACCCATCAAAGATGAAAAAAAAAACAGCTGCGTCTTGTCGGCGGCATATAACAAATTCCCGGTTTGAGCTTATCACTGTGCGGACATTTTGAAGGTCTTTGGAGCCTGTTCCTGGATTGGCTAACCCTATATTTACAACGAACCCAACTCTCTTCTTTGGTACTCCCTGGCCTCGGTATAAGCTCCCTCAGGTGGTGTTCACTAACTCCCTGCTGTCAAATATTTCTGTATCAATGAGATCTTTAGTACTAGTCAACCACAGGCGGGCTGACACGGCAGTCTTCTTTGACAACACCCTCCCAAGGAATGCTAAGAACCTGCCCGCCAATATGTTAAATGGGCTCATAGAGGAGTACCTAGACAATTTTCCTAACCATATTGTCGTCTATACAGATGCCTCCCAGCAAAATGAAAAGGCCGCTATTGGTACTTACTCAAGGGCTCTTGATTGGAGCTACTCATTTCGGGCGCCTTACTATACACCTATTTTTGTAGCTGAGTTTCTGGCCATTGAGTTGGCCTTAATAAGGATTCCCTGCAGTATCACTCGGGTCATTATACTCTCAGATAACCTTTCTGTTTTGGCAGCGCTCGAAACCTCGAGTGATACTCCTATGAGTCGTTGCCTTCAATTTTTTATTCCTCCACATGTTTCAGAAGTTCGCTTTCACTGGGTCCCTGGGCACTGTGGCATTGTTTCTAATGAGAGGGCTGATTTTTTAGCAAAGTCTGCCCTTGATGGTCCTATTGTCCCTTTCGCCCCAAATACTGCTCACTTGACTCTAGCACGCTTTCAGCGATTCCAGCGTTTCCACACCTTGAGCCATGAGCCTCTCCTCGCTGCAGCGGATTTTCAACACCTGGCATTTCCTTGGAGTGTGCGGATGTGCAGTTCGAGGCAATGTGAGGTGTCCATGACCCTTTTGCGCTGCAGGGTACCGCGGCTAAATCTTTATTTATGCCGATCGGGGCTTTCGATATCCAACCTTTGTGAGTCTTGTGGCGAAATTGAGTCTATAGAACACTTTTTCCTCTCCTGCCGGCGGCCCGCTGCTCTCCGTAGAATTTACTTGGAGATCCCCCTCGCTCGGCTTGGGCTTCCTCTATCTATTCCGATTCTCTTATCCTTCGGGGCACGCGCCAAGGGATATGCCCTGAAACCAGTGTTCGATTCTATTCACGATTATATAGTTTCATCTGGTAGATTCCTCTGCTAGAATGTGAATTCACAACTTTTCTTTCTCCGTATTTTTTGTTTTGTACAAATTCTAGCTCTGCGTCCCAAAATTTTAGATTTAAATATACTCCTTTCCCTGTACATGAGTGCGTTTTTATCCGCTATGCACCCTGGCCAATCCCTCGCCGTGGGTATGTGTCATTCAGCCCGAGGACATCATCATCAAATGTCCCGTGTTCTCGTGCGCTGCTCATGCCAGTGTGATCAACTACCTCCTTGCCGAATGCTCTTCTCAATGGAGCGTTTGATTGCTTTGGCTTTTTTTAGCAGCAGAAGAAATGTTTAGAAGCGCACACGGTAAAAACGAAACTTCTAGGTTTTAACTATTTACTCGTATCACTATATCAACCATAATGACAGTGGGCGAAAGTCACGCTCATTGTCTCCAACTAACCATGTCGTGAGGCTGCTAGTGTCGGCATGTCACGTACAAACTCCAGCTGTAGCGCCCAAATTAGTCGGCCGTGTTTTGTTTTAGCAGAGGCAGCGTTTTTCTAGGAAAGTAATCTGCGAGAGTGGCGTACTATGGAAGGCGTAGTGGAATGACGTCATGCCCAACCTGATTTAAAGTAGTAATGAGACAGTGAGGGTAGAGGGGGTTGCTGTGATAAGGGAACGGTGTTACCCACAGGGGAATTGCCCAGCATCCCCGTTATACGCCTTTGAAAGCACGTTGCGTGCTCTCATCCCATTTCGTGCCCCATCGTTCCCGTGCAGTATATCATTTGTGCTCTTATCCCTATAACCCTGGAAAAGTGCGCATGGCGAAGCTTATTCTCTGGTATCCTAACCATAAACCATATATGCGTAATGAGCTCCTCCTTTTCTATTCGTCAGCGCAAAAATATCAAAATTTACAGCACGTCGCAGTGTGCGTAGCTAAAGTACCCGATTGTTTCTAGGCAGCAGCCATTCAGAACCAGGCTTCTTTTATTCTCTTTCCTTTCCCGCTGAAAAGGGGACTGCAGGGTTTCGTGGATTATTTGTGTGCAAACCGAAATTGGAAAGTGTGCTCTGTAATTCTCTTGCAGGAACATAAATGCCAAACTACAACTACCGTTATGAGACAGTGTATCCACTGAACCACTCGTAGTTTCGTAAGAAAACAGCCATTACAGCCAGGGGAAGAACCGAAGCAGTCGTAATTCCTATTGGTTCTATGCGTGTTTTGATTCCGTGATATCTTTCTTTGTTTTATCGCCCTATGTAAACATCGTTCTTTTTTTGTGCTTTTGCACTACAGCCATTGCGAATTGTC